>NC_083317.1:63400833-63723121 GCF_963455315.2 Globicephala melas
AAGATTAGTCTACCCAGCAAGGATCTCATTCAGATTCGACAGAGAAATCAAAAGCTTTTCAGACAAGCAAAAGCTAAGAGAATTCAGCACCACCAAACCAGCTTTACAACAAAAGCCAAACAAACTTCTCTAGGCGGGAAAAACAAGAGAAGGAAAAGACCCACAAAAACAAACCCAAAACAACTAAGAAAATGGTAATAGGAATATACATACCAATAATAACCTTGAATGTAAATGGATTAAATGCCCCAAACAAAAAGCACAGACTGGCTGAATGGATACAAAAACAAGACCCACATATATGCTGTCTACAAAGACCCATTTCAGACCTAGGGACACATACAGACTGAAAGTGAAAGGATGGAAAAAGATATTCCATGCAAAAGGAAATCAAGAGAAAGCTGGAGTAGCAATACTCGTATCAGATAAAATAGAATATAAAATAAAGACTGTTACAAGAGATAAGGATGGACGCTACATAATGATCAAGAGATCAATCCAAGAAGATATAACAATTATAAATGTTGATGCACTCAACATCGGAGCACCTCAATACATAAGGCAAGTGCTAACAACCATGAAAGGAGAAATCAACAGTAACACAATAAGAGTAGGGGACTTTTAACACCCCACTTACACCACTAGACAGATCATCCAAACAGAAAATAAATAAGGAAACACATGCTTTAAATGACACAACAGACCAGATAGATTTAATTGATACTTATAGAACATTCCACCCAAAAGTGACAGAATGCACTTTCTCCTCAAGTGCACATGGAACATTCTCCAGGATAGATCACATCTTGGTTCACAAATCAAGCCTTGGAAAATGAAAGAAAACTGAAATCATACCAAGCATCTTTTCTGACCATGACACTATGAGACTAGATTATCAGTCACAGGAAAACAACTGTAAGAAATACAAACACATGGAGGCTAAATAATACACTACTAAATAACCAAGAGATCACTGAAGAAATCAAAGATGAAATCAAAAAATACCTAGAAACAAATGAAAATGAAAACACGATGACCCAAAACCTAAAGGATGCAGCAAAAGTAGTTCTAAGAGGAAAGTTTACAGCAATTCAATCTTACCTCAAGAAACAAGAAAAATCTCAAATAAATAATCTAACCATACACTTAGAACAACTAGAGAAAGAAGAACAAAGAAAACCCGAAGTTAGTAGAAGGAAAGAAATCACATAGATCAGAGCAGAAATAAATGAAATAGAAAAAAAGAAAGCAATAGCAAAGATCAATACAACTAAAAGTTGGTTCTTTGAGAAGATAAACAAAATTGATAAACCCTTAGCCAGACCCATCAAGAAAAAAAAGGGAGAGGATGCAAATCAATAAAATTAGAAATGAAAAAGGAGAAATCACAACTGACACCGAAGAAATACAAAGGATTATAAAAGACCACTACAAACCACTCTATGCCAATAAAATGGACAACCACGAAGAAATGGACAAATTCCTGGAAAGGTACAATTTTCCAAGACTGAACCAGGAAGAATTAGAAAATATAAACAGACTTATCACAAGAAATGAAATTCAAACTGTAATTAAAAATCTTCCAACAAACAAAAGTCCAGGACCAGATGGCTTCACAGGCGAATTCTATTAAACATTTAGAGAAGAGCTACCACTGACCCTTCTCAAACTCTTCCAAAATATTGCAGAGGGAGAAACACTCCCAAATTCATTCTACGATGCCACCATCACCCTGATGCCAAAACCAGAAAAAGATATCACAAAAAAAGAAAATTAAAGACCAACATCATCGATGAACATAAATGCAAAAATCCTGAACAAAATACAGCAAACAGAATCCAACAACACATTAAAAGGATCATACACCATGATCAAGTGGGATTTATCTCAGGGATGCAACTATTCTTCACTATATGCAAAGCAATCAATGTGATACACCTCATTAACAAATTAAGGAATAAAAACTATATGATCATCTCAATAGATGCAGAAAAAGCTTTTGACAAAATTCAGCACCCATTTATGATAAAAACTCTGCAGAAAATGGTCAGAGAGGGAACCTACCTCAACATAATAAAGGCCATATATGACAAACCCACAGCAAGTATCATACTCAATGATGAAAAAAATGAAAGCATTTCCATTAAGATCAGGAAAAAGAGAAGGATGTCCACTCTTGCCACTCTTATTCAATATAGTTTTGGAAGTCCTAGCCACGGCAATCAGAGAAGAAAAGAAATAAAAGCAACACAAATTGGAAAGAAGAAACAAAACTGTCACTGTCTGCAGATGATATGATCCTATACATAGAAAATCCTAAAGATGCCACCAGAAAACTACTAGAATTAATCAATGCATGTAGTAAGGTTGCAGGATACAAAATTAATGCAAAGAAATCTCTGGCATTCCTATACATCAACAACGAAAAAGCAGGAAGATAATTGAGGAAACACTCCCTTTTACCATTGCAACAAAAAGAATAAAATACCTAGGAATAAACCTGCCTAAGGAGGCAAAAGATTAAACTCAGAAAACTATAAAACACTGATGAAAAAAATCAAAGATGACATAAAAAGATGGAGAAATATACCATGTTCTTGGATTTAAAGAATCAATATTGTGAAAATGACTATACTATGCAAAGCAATCTACAGATACAATGCAATCCCTATCAAACTACCAATGGCATTCTTCACAGAATTAGGACCGAAAATTTTACAATTCGTATGGAAACAAAAAAGACACTGAAGAGCCAAAGCAATTTTGAGAAAGAATAATGGAGCTGGAAGAATCAGGCTCCCCGACTTCAAAGTATACCACAAGCTACAGCAATCAAGACAGTATTGTACTGGCACAAAAACAGAAATATATATCAATGGTACAGGATAGAATGCCCAGAGATAAACCAATGCACATAGGGGCACCTAATTTACGACAAAGGAGGCAAGAACGTACAATGGAGAAAAGACAGCCTCTTCAATAAGTGGTGCTGGGAAAACTGGACAGCTACATGTAAAAGAATGAAATTAGAATGCTACCTAACACCGTACACAATAATAAACTCCAAATGGATTAACGACCTAAATGAAAGACCAGACACTATAAAACTCTTAGAGGAAAACAGGAAAAACACTCTTTGACATTAACCACAGCAAGATCTTTTTTGACCCATCGCCTACAGTAATGGAAATAAAAACAAAAATAAACAAATGGGACCTAATGAAACTTGAAAGCTTTTTCACAGCAAAGGAAACCATAAAGAAGATGAAAAGACAACCCTCAGAATGGGAGAAAATATTTGCAAATGGAACAACAGACAAAGGGTTCATCTCCAAAATACACAAACAGCTCATGGAGCTCAATATCAAAAAAACAAACAACTCAATTAAATAATGGGCAGGAGGGGCTTCCCTGGTGGCGCAGTGGTTATGAATCTGCCTGCCAATGCAGGGGACACGGGTTTGAGCCCTGATCCGGGAAGATCCCACATGCCGTGGAGCAACTAAGCCCGTGCGCCACAACAAGAGAAGCCACCACAATGAGAAGCCTGTACACCACAACGAAAACTAGCCCCCGCTCGCTGCAACTAGAGAAAGCGCGTGCGCAGCAATGAAGACCCAATGCAGCCAAAAATAAATAAAATAAAATAAAATAAATTATTTAAAAAAAATGGGCGGAAGACCTAAATAGACATTTCACCAAGGAAGACATACAGATGGCCAAGAGGCACATGAAAAGATGCTCAACATCACTAATTATTATAGAAACACAAGTCAAAACTACAATGAGGTATCACCTCACACCTGTCAGAATGGCCATTATCAAAAAATCTAGAAACAATAAATGCTGGAAAGGGTGCAGTGAAAAGGGAACCCTCCTGCACTGCTGGTGGGAATGTAAATTGATACAACCACTATGGAAAATAGTATGGAGGTTCCTTAAGAAAACTAAAAATAGAACTACCATATGACCCAGCAATCCCACTACTAGGCATATACCCTTAGAAAGTCATAATTCAAAAAGAGACATGTACCACAATGTTTATTGCAGCAGTATTTACAATAGCCAGGACATGGAACCAACCTAAAGGTTCATCGACAGATGAATGGATAAAGAAGATGTGGCACATATAGACAATGGAATACTACTCAGAAATAAAAAGAAACAAAATTGAGTTATTTGTAGTGAGGTGGATGGACCTAGAGTCTGTCATACAGAGTGAAGTAAGTCAGAAAGAGAAAAACAAATACCGAGACATAAGAATGAACTTGAGGACATGGGGTGGTAGGGGGAAGCTGGGGCGAAGTGTGAGTAGCATTGACATATATATACTATCGAATGTAAAACAGTTAGCTAGTGGGAAGCAGCAGCATAGCACAGGGAGATCAGCTCAGTGCTTTGTGATAACCTAGCGGGGTGGGATAGGGAGGACAGGAGGGAGGTTCACAAGGGAGGGGATATGGGGACATATGTATGCATATGGCTGATTCACTTTGGTGTACAACAGAAACTAAAACAGTATTGTGAAGCAATTATACTCCAATAAAGATCTATTAAAAAAATGATTCAATACTCAATGCCAATTAAGAGACTTTAATTAAAATCTGTAAACACTGTGAAATGAGCTTTAAGTGTGATAAGCCATATCAAGTTTTCTTTGCTAAATAAATGAACAATGACATGGATATTAGTGGAAGTGATAAATATTGATAGTTAAGTTGTTGATAACAATGAAAAAAAAGTTCAGAATCATGAATTCGACCTCAGGAAGGGAAGCCCATCAAAGTCAGTTAATATCTAAATTAGATATGTCCTTAAAAATAAAAAAGCAGCTTTGGTCTCTAAGAGGTCATAGTAATTCAAATTAATGACTACTGAAATATTTCCACAGCAGAGATCCTGCTTTAATTTGGCTTATTATATATTATAAACTACTTATTTATAATCAGGAGTTGAATTTCTATACTATGAATAAGCTAAAAATCCTTAAAAGCCATTATCTTGAAGAACTTATAAAAGGTCCCCTGATAATCTTGTTTATAGTATTAATTTTATAAACCCTTATTCATTCATTCATTCATTCATTCATTTATTTTAATGCTCTGGTCACCAAATTCAAATTAGAGCTCCGAACGAATGAAATGTGAGAAACATCTTTACCAAACCTTTCATATTTTCTTTATATCTTTATGATATTTGGGGCATTTTACCAAAGTAAAAGCCTCTTGACCTTCCCTCCACCAACACCACACACCCACACGGAAGCACTATATCTGAAGTAGCTGGGCTCAACTGAGAGTCCATGGCTATTTCTGCAGAATCGCCACCCATTTCCCACTCTTCATCTTGCCACACCTTGTATATATCCTGCCACCTTAATTGCCTTTGATATTTCCTGCATTTATTCTACAGTGTATCTCCATAAAAATCATCCTTCCCCTGTTATATTTTCACAGAGAAGATGAAACATGAGTCTCTGCCAGTAATCATCCACCTCACAACTGTTAGAACAGAATCAAGAGTCTAAAGCATTTCCAAGAGCTGAGTGTCTTTATTATCACAAACACACAACTGGAATTATAAATTCAGCAAATGCAGAGAGTATATATTGATTCTATTTTGTATGAGGTTTTGCAGCAATGGCATTGCCTCTCAACAGACAACAAAATGTCCAATAGCATGTAGCTAACGAAGAACTTGGTCACGTGGGGTATGTTTGTCAATGGCATTAGTAAGGCTTCTGTACCCATTAGGCATAACAGTGCAGGGGAAGAATAAATAGTTGTATGCCCAGAGTTACTAGACTTGAAGTGAGTAGTACAAAAGATGAGTTTTATCAATCAGACAGCTAATGACTTGAGGGGATTTTCAGGAGTCGATATTTGCTATGGGTGAAAAATTCAATTCAGTTACTGAAAATTTACCATATATAAAATACCATGGGCGCTGCAAAAAAAAGAGAAAGTCAACCATGTCCACAGTTGATTACACTGTGGTGAGGTTTATATTTTGGTGTAAACTATAACTCGCACCAAAACTATGACTGAGAAATGTTAACAGTAGGGAAAACAATTTCTAATTCTAAAGCATGGCACCTTTAAACTTGAATCCTGAGATGCTGTGATTTCTGATGAAGCAAATTTGTGCATTTTAACTATGGCATTTACTGAAAGTGCTCATTGAGAAGAGTATTAAAGGAAGCTCAAAAGTCTTTTGTAAACGTGTGTCCAGAACACAATTACACTGGCAGCAACAATCAGATAATGAAGCAAGAGGAAAATGAAAAAAGATTTTCAGTTCGAAAGGCATTTCATAATCACAGAAGGCTTTAGGTAATGTCCCGGCCATACAATGGTCCAAAAGTAACAGCAAAGGGGAATTGTTTTTCTTTGTTTAGCTTTCTGAAGTTCAGTTTATGTGAAAAGGAAAGTCGTTGGTTTGGAGGTAGGAAAAAATTATACCATCTCACCTAGGTCCACATTTAAAATATTTCTAGAAGAGGAACAATGACTCTTTAGAATGCCTTCAGCTCAGCTTGAAGCTGCCACTAATGGCATAGCAAACAGAAAATGAAAAAAAGCTTCTGTGTCACTGAACCTGACACAGGTTTTGGTAACCTCATGCTTCCAATTAGGGAAACCAGCTGAGCCACAGTCCAGCCAGGTAAATTGGAGTCAGGTGGGAGAAAGGAGGAAGGGCAGTGAAAGAGGAGAGGTCAAAGCAGGGGGTGTATGGTACTGAAGGAGTGTTCTGGTGGCTGGACAGACCCTAGAGATTTGGCTAAGGGGTCCTCCCTGCTGTAGTCCAAGCTCACAAATGATAAATGCACTGAATTTCTGGAAATCATGTTCAGTTTCCACCTGTGTTCCTAATCCCATCCACCATTTCCTCTGTGAGCTTCTCCTAGCAAAAACTCTTTCCAGGACTTCCCTGGTGGTCCAGTGGTTAAGAATCCGTACTTCCAATGCAAGGGGCACAGGTTCCACCCCTGGTCCGGGAACTAAGATTCCACATGCTGCATGGTGTGGGCAAAAATAAACAAACAAATAAATAACACAATATTGTTAAAAAAAGATAAAATAGCTCTCTCCCTCTTGCATCTTCAGTCTCTCAGGTTGTGCCAGCCAATTCCTTCTGCCTGTAGGTTGCACTGATCTCAAAAGGAAGAATGAAAATTATTTTCTTAACTCCCAAGCTCATACTTGCTCAGATAAAGATGGCAGCAGTCAAAGTAGAGAAAGATGGTCAAATTCTGGATATAATTTGAAGGCAGAGCAACAGGATATGGTGACATCTCTCACAGGTGAGGGGTGAAGGGAAGGGATCCTGAAATTTGTGGGTTATACAGCTGGAAGAGTGGGTTTGCCCCCAACTAAGATGGAGAGTCATACGGAAGGATATGGTCTGAGGAGAAGATCAGTAGTTCAGATTATGATAGTTCAAGTTTGAGGTGTTTATTAGATATTCCAGCAGGATATTAAGTATGTACTGAACTATCAATATATAAATCTGAACTTCAAAAAGAAGTCCATATTGGGGATTGAAATTTGGGATTTATTGGCATTCAGATGGACACATGAGCCAGACAGCGAATGTCAGCATAGCAAGATCCTGGAAGAGTTATTTCATAGGATACCAGTAAATATTTATCAAGCACCTCCCACGTGCCAATCTCTGAGCTAGGCACCTTCAAGTATGTTATCTCACAGAATCCTCATGCAAACCCTGTGCTGATGCTTTACATAAGAAAAGAAATGATAAGGAAACCAAATCTTGAAGAGGTGAACTAATTTTTCTTAAGAACCAAGCTAGCAGATTGTAAAGCGAAGATTCAAACCAGTGTTTGCCCTAACACCTTATTTTTATCACTCTGAGGGGATCTATATGTGCTAATCCTCATAGGGCTCATAAATCCTGGGTATTTGCCCCTCAGATCTGTATCAGAGGATGAGGACTACATTTAGCCCCATGGGACCACAGAGCCCTATAGATGATATGCTGCAGTTCTGATTTCAGTGGGCCTGAAACCCCCATGGCATGGTTATAGGGCCTCTTCCCATTTGATGTGAATATCCTGCCTCTTCTCAAGTGCTGTGAGGTGCACCAGGAAACACATCTCCCTCAGCTGCACCCACTCAGGCTCACTTCATTGCTACAAGCTGCTCAATGCCTCAGAGGCTCTGGTGCCTCAACATTTCTGCAAATGGCTCTTCATCAGCCTCTTATCTTGAGCTTTGGAGGTCCTATTTTCCCTTTATTTTCTTTTTTTAAAAGTTTATTTGAACTGAGAAGGAAGCACTGTCATTAAAAGAAGTAGGTACAGCCTGCGCGCCACAACTAGAGAGAAGCCCGCATGCCTCAGTGAAGATCCTGAGTGCCACAACTAAGACCTGACGCAGCCATGAAAATAAATAAATAAATACATAAATAAATAAATATTTAAAAAAGAAGCAGATAAAACTTAGAATGATGGAGACAGAAGGGAGGGGGGTAGAGAGGAAGAGCATGAGGCAGCTTGACCTTAGTACTAGGACAAAGGAAGGCAACGCCAGGTGGCTCTTTTGGAAGGGAGATTTGCCATTTGGCTTCTTTTGATGCCTTCATTTTCCGCTTCACTGAAATACCTCTGAGCATGGAGACAGAATATGAACTTTAGACTCTCCCACGTGGTCTATCATTTTAGTGTCTCTGACGTGGAGGCGCACCTATCTTTTCCTCTGAACTCTTGGAACCTGGCTTCCAAGCTCCAGTGTAGCCTTCATCTACTTCTCATTGCTTACCCTCATTCCCAAGTCCTCATTCCTAATTCCCTATTACATAAACCCCTGAGCCTGGCATAATTTTCTAATTGTTGTCTACATGCACATCTTTTCCCCCACTAGCTTCTAGGTTCTTCAACGACAGGACCCCGCCTTAGCTTCTCTGGTCCCCCAGCACATAACCTAATGCCCTGAGTACATGTTTCAATCATACCTGGTGGCTTGTCTCACTTCACTACCTTCTGTGGGTGCTGACATGGCCATGCACTGTGGCTTATACAGTCCACAAGTACCGTAGCCTCTGGGACACAGACTGACCACAGAGTCTCTGCAGCTAAAAGGAGAAGCAGCAGCCCTTCTGGCTCACTGCCTTTTCCCGAAGCCCCAAGGGCTTGGCTCTGCCCCACCAGGATTCATACTGAGTTTCCCTCTTACCCTGAAGCAGACCTACCTGCTTCTCATCACAGCCTCTGCTGTCTGCCTGGTACTAGAAGGGACTATCATTGTCAACTGTCTACTCTGCATGTCACCTTTTGCTGGTGCTTTATAGACATTTTTCAATTCGTCTTCATGACAAACCCTTCTCTGCAGAAGAGGAAACTGAAGCTTGGAGAGGAATAAACCATTTCCCTAGATCCCACAGAGAACAAGTAGTAAGTTAAGGAATAGAATCCAGGTCTGTCTGCCTCTGAGTCCTTGCCCTCTCCTGAATTCACACTGACCTTTTTTTATTATTTAAGCTGACAGAACAAAATGAAAAACAAATTCTACGTCCCTTGTATTCTACTTTTATCATATGCTTTCCTTAACTGGCTTCAGTGATCACACTTATTCTGAGCTTTCCTTCCATATGTTTGATTCCTGTTTGAAATCATATCCCCCTCCTCTTCCTCCACTTGCCTCTCAAACAGTGGGCTATACCAGAGTTCTCTGAGTCCTTATCTCTTTTCACCTTATGGGAAGGTCATCCTTGGTAATGCCATTTGCTACCAGAAACGCAACTCCCACCTATGTGCTGGTCTTCCCCTTTCTCATGAATTCCACACCTTCCTACTGGGCCTCTAACTTGGATGTTTCACAAATATCTCTAACTGCAAATATCCACAGTTAAATTAAATGTCTTTCTCTCCAAATGTGAGTGTTCCCTCCTACAGTACTTTAAATTTCTGTCAAAAACATCTTCATCCACCCAATCATCTAAGTTGGGAAATCTTGGAGAAATTGATCCATGCCTGCCTCTCTCTTCCTCACCAATCCAGTCAGCCACCGAGTCCTCTCCACACTACTTCTCAAAGGTCTCTTACCTTCCTTTCTCCTGCCCTGTCCTCATTCTTACTGCCATTCCTTTAGTTTAGATCCCTATCTTCTGTACAGATTAGTTTTTCTGGTTTCCCTCTCTTCCCTTAATCTGATTTTCTCCATATGCCATCAGAGTTATGTTTGGAAAAACAATCTAACATGGCATTCCCTGTCTCAAGAGATTCACTGGCTTCCATGGGATAGGACACAGACAAGGTTGCTCAGAATTCCCTGTCCTGCTAACCCTGCATCATGTATTGCAGTGACAGTACTTTTTTTCTTCTCTATTCCTTTCTTTTCTTTCTTTCTAGTGCATGACCATTCCCTGCAATTTGCAATTTGTCTTTGTGCATTCCACTCTACGTTCTTTTGTGCCTGGACTTCCCTCCTTCTCTTCTTCACTCTTAGAACAAATCTTAAAACATCCTTCAAAGCCCAGCTCCAATTTCACTTCTATGATAGTGTCCCTAACCCATCTGAGTGAAATTAATTACTCTCTCCCTTTTGCTTCTATATATTTTTTTCATACAGCCATTATAGCACACATTACATTCTGCCAGAGTTAATTTTTGAGAGGTCTGATTCTCCAGCTAGATTGCTGGCTTCTTGAAGGCAACAGCTGCATCTTTTTCATCTCTGAAGCCCATATGTTCAACATAGTACTGGGCATGTAATAGCCTCTCAGAAATGTTTGCTGAATTAAACTTAATTTAAATGATATATAATGAGGAAAATAATATTTCATATACAGAACTGACAAAACGCACTTTACAGACAACTGTCTAGAGTCACATCTATTCCAAAAATGAGATGCTTCAACAACCACAGTGCAAAAGGAAATAATTAGGTTTGTCATACACACAATCTTATGTTCTATACTTCCAAAATGACTTCAAAAGAGAGAGTTTTGCACAGAACCGTTTGTATTGAGCAGGATGTTGCTTTCCCTCCAGTGAGCATGGTAGAAAAAAAAAAATAAGCCTCCAGAGTATAATTTGTTCTTACAGAGGAATATAGCTCAGAATCCCTGCAGCAACTGTTAGGTGGGCTACAGACACGTTGACATAATCTATAACCTGTAAGGCTTGCTTGTCCCCAGGGATGTCGTTCCTGATATGTAGTTGTAGAGTGTTGCTTAGAAATCTGTAATGGAGACTGGCTTAGAGGTTTGCATGGAATAACTCACTGAGTGACTAATGATCTCCAAAGCCCAGATGCTTGTCACATCTGCCTTTTCTTGGGACTGTGGGCTATGATACTTACAAGTTTTCAGCCTCAATGAAAGAATTCTAGCCAGGCAGGTGAGAGGCTTTGAAATGTGACTATATATTAAACAATGTCTTTCTTTTTTTCTACGTTAAAATTTTTATTGGAGTATAGTTGATTTACAATGTTGTGTTAGTTTTAGGTGTACAGCCAAGTGAATCATTTGTACATATACATATATTCACCCTTTTTTAGATTCTTTTCTCATATAGGCCATTACAGAGTACTGAGTTCCCTGTGTTGTACAGTAGGTCCTTATTAGTTATCTATTTTATATATATAGTATTGTGTATATGTCAGTCCCAATCTCCCAATTTATCCCACAAAAATGTCTTTCTAATAATAACCATCAAAGCATTAAAAATGAGATAATGCATGCATAAAATCATACATAAATGCTACGCAAATTATTTATTATAAAATTTCTATTTATAACTCTGACTTGTGTTTCATCTTGATTGTTGTAGTAAAGTTTGTATATTTATTCTTCTATTATTTCAGCCACTACCGTGTCCTACATTTTTTGCTTCACATCTGTATCTAGGCTTTTGGTCTAGCAAGAGTAGCCAGATCTCTTAATCCCTAGCTGAGGGCTCTCTGCAAAGACCCAGTGCTTTTCGATTTCATTGTCATCTCAGATATGACCAATTATATCACATTAATCTTTACCAAATCCTGGTCAGAGGGAAGGAAGAACAAAGCACTTTCTTTCAAGGTCATGGATAGATAAGGCAGAAAATCCAGGAATAGAACTCAGATATCTGGGCGCCCAATCTAGTGCTTTCACATACATTTTGAACAATGAAATAAGAAGGATAAAGACATATGTCAAGGCCAATGGGAGATGAGACGTCAAAGGGGTGTGTGCAAAGGGAATCAAATGAGAGCTGAAAATAGAAAGAGTTGATGAGGAAAGCAATAAAAGCCAGTCGCTCGCAGGAGGCCTTAGCTTTGCAGGGCAATCTCACTGGTCAATCCACCAGTGGTGCTTGAATGCTGGTAAAAGATGATTAAAGGAAGGAAGTTTCAGTTGTGCAAAGAACTCAACTGGAAGACATAATAGATTTTAAATCCTAAGGTGAATTTGAAATCAGCCCTTTTTTTTTTTCCAAGCACAGAGGGAATCCAATTGAGCAAACATCTTAGCTTGTAGCCCAGCCAGGAGTTCACAAGACCCTGAGAAAACCTTCCGCCTGCCTCTCCCCAGGCCTCTGAGGGTCCCACGGGTTCCACAGCTGACAGCAGAGGCTGCTGGAATATGAAGAGAGGTGCCAAGGCTGTCAGCATCGGCCCAGTTAGGGAGACTTGTGTTCATTCACTGTCTCAGCTTAAGCGGCCTTTGTGGGCAACGGAGATTCGCAGTGCGAATTTCAATAGGATCTTTAAATCTCTCAGAGATTTTTCTCCTTTCTAAGGAATTTCCCACTGCCACTTGTAGACTGACAGCTTCACAGGTAGCTCACTAAGATAGCAGTTCCTTTCTTATTCCCTACTGTACCTAGGGGTTTATATGTATATTTTTACATTTTATTTTGACGGATCTTCTTTTCTAACTGGCATCAGCCTTAAATTGAAATGAAGCAGACCTTGATACTACACAGAAATATTGTTTTTATAGGCTTCTCAAAGTAGGATGTATATAAAAAAAAAAAAAGACGTAAGTTTCTGGGGCTTGTGTTGCCACAGTAACCCATTTAGACCCAAGGTAAAGAATGGGGATGGGGAGTGACTATGAGATCACCTAGACACGCTTCCCTCAACCATAAAACCTCAGACAGAATTAGATTCCTGCTGCTTTTGTGGTTTTAAGATGTAGAACAAGGAGAAGATAGGTGGATGGGCAGATTTGTGTGTCACCCTTTTACTGTACAAGGCAAAGGTGAATTACAAATAGGCACAAAAGTGCTCCAGTGTATTTCACAGAATTATCAAATAATAGAGTTTGGAACACACGAGGCTGAAAGAAGTTAAGTGTCTAAGTCGTCAAGTGAGGGTACCTCTGGGACAGGGGATAAACTATCTCGCCTCTCCACCAGATAAGACAGTTGTGTTCCAAACCCAAAAGGAGCACTTCCTCTTTTCAGCAGCTACCATTTCCTTGAAGAGATACTGACCCAGTGGAATGGCAACGCCATTTAGAATGAAAAACTCAACAGCAGTAAATGAATACAATGATACTCAGGCATAATAAACTCTCTCTGAAGAAGGAAGTAGAAACTGGAAGTGAAATTATTTGCTTAATTTTTTCTTTCACTTGTATAGATATGCCCTATGCAATAGGAAAGGAGCAAAGTTCCACATTATTCCTTTTCATTCTCCTTGATGTAGCTAACTCTGGGCGCTGAAGCTGATAAAAATGTGTCTCAGGTCATTATATCTGTACAGTCACTGTGAAGAAATCCCTTTGTATCTCCCACCAAGCTGGAAGCCACTCCCCAACCCCTAATCTGCAACAGGGATGTTCTGATTCTCTTTAATGCTATCACCTGCTTACAGCCCTTGATGGGGTTCTATGCTTGAACTGCACGTCTAGTCTATTACTCTGGAAATATACTGCGAGCCCCAAACGAGAGCCACATGCGTAATTTAAAATTTCCTAGTAACCACACTAAGCAGAGGTAAAAACAAGTAAATTAATTTTCATAAACCAATTTTATTTAACCCAACGCCTGTATTATTTCAATGCAACTTGACCTGAAGTTTTTATTTAGTATCGTTTCTACATAGACCACAGAAGTGAAGAAAATGGCTCCAAAACAAACAAACACACACTGTTAAAATGTCTTTTGGCACCAAGGACCTAGAAAGGAAGGCAGAACCCCCAAGTGGGCTTTTCTAGACTTTTTCCATTAACATATAAACGGGTGTGGATTTATCAGACTAGCTAGTTATATGGAGGTGTTGAAATGTGAGGCAGAAATGAAAGTGGGATATAACCAATGCAAATATATATTTACATGTATAATCAATGGAAACATATTAATGAGGTAGTTTAAATCTTTCATACTAAGTCCTAGAAATCTGGTGTGCACTGTTTACAGTGGCAGCGCATCTCATTTTAGACTAGTCACGTTTCAAGTGCTTAGTAACCACACGTGTCAAGTGCCTACCATATTGGGCAGCAGAGATGCAGAAAGTGAGAACAAGTCTGTGGTGTTGACAGGAAGAGAAAAGAAGGATGAACTTTGCTCCCTCCCGAAGAGTTCCTCACCCTACCCTAAACTTGTCTTCTCTCGGCTTTACACATAGATGACCTACTTCAAATCACAACAGAAGATAATATACCATGTCATTAGCAGTTCCTATTCATCCAATTTTGTTTCTCTAAACATAAATACATGCAATACAAAACTAAACTTTAAATCTAGAATACGATACACACACATATACACACACAGCTTCTTTTCTTCAAACCTAGATTATTTGCTTGTTTGCTGTTTTGCTTGCATAATCAGTTAATTACCTTAGTTTCTACTCTACATCTTCTCTGGAACAAGGTGAGGTGTAAATAAATAATAACTTTATTTTTGTATCTCCTTTTCTCCCTACACTCACAGCATTAACATAAAAAGTCTATCCACCCAGTGAAATATTTCATCAGAATGTGGACACCCTGTTTTATCAGAGGACATTTTTTAGCCAAACTGCCTTATGACCTTTTGTTGTTGAGTCACATATTAATAATATGAGAAGTTATAAGCAGAAAATTTGAATCAGTGGATAAAGAATGCCTAAAGCATCAGACTCAGGCTCAGTCTCACTGCCTCAGGACTAAGTGTGAGGGAGGCAGTTTGTCTTCTGTGCTAATGCTTTTTTTTTTTTTTCAGTGCCCATTTCCCATCTTTATTTCTGCCTCATGTTTCAACACCTCCATATAACTAGCTAATCTGATAAATCCACTCCCTGTTTATGTGTTAATGGAAAAAGTCGAGAAAAGCCCATTTTGGGGCTCTCTCTTTCTTTCTAGGTCCTCAGTGCCAAAAGATACGTTAACAGTGTTTGTTGCGGAGCCATCTTCTTCAATACTGTGGTCTATGGAGAAGTGATGCTAAATGAAAACTTCCGGTCAAGAAGAGGGAAAAGGTGTCATAAATGGTAGCATCGGGGCCAGTCTTGTGTGAACAGTGTGTGTGTTTGTGCGTGTGTCTGGTGTGGTTCTTTCACCAAATCTCCGTGAGAATGTCAAACGTGACTAGTTTTATTTTATGTAGGATGTTCACAAACTCTGAATCATTACATTTAACTCAGTTGCTGAGACGAGTAATTTATTTGCTTCATATGTCTTTAACCCATAAATAAAAAAGAGAATATTTTGCAATAAGGCATGAATAGCCCCCAATTTGTAAAACAATTCTTATAAATACCATCACAGAAGTTGTTTACTTGGAATGTGGCTCTAGAGTTTCCCAAAGAAGTAATTTTATAAGAACATAATTGGTAATAATTACTATTCATTGAGTTCCAACATATGCACAACATGTTACCTCTTTTGTCATAACAATACTGAAGGAAATTATCTTCATGTTATGGATGAGAAAAGTTAACATTAAATAACTTACTCAAGGCTGCAGGACTAAAAACTGACAGGATCAGCGTTTGAGAGGAAGCCTCCCAGGGCCTCGGATCTACGTTTTGTCCACCAAACCAGGGTCTTTTTTGGGGTTGCAGTTCTACCCCCAGAACATGAGTTAACCCCCTCATGTCACATCATCAAGTTACAATGTTGATGGATGCATAACCTCTAAAGCCAACCGTGTCATGTTTATTCTATATCAAAGTCATTCTCAGTTCTAGTTTAAGAGACAGAAACAGATCTACCTTTGGTACAATCCTGGCCGCACTTAAGAGAATGAGGGGGACGGAAGAAAGCAAATGTGGAATTCCAGTAGAATAAAAAATGAGAAGAACGTCCTCAACTGTGATGCGAGGGGACCAGGCCACTGGAATGGCAGCTTTATGAACTAAGGGACTGTTCTGATTAAAGAGATCTTTGTAGGCAAATTGGCAATTAATGAATCAGAAACTGTTATATTTCCTACTGTAAAAGTGTACCAGATGACTTGCCACAAGCTTGAACTCACTATACTTGTTCATTCTGATCACTTCTCTGATTCAATAAAAACTGTAATTCAACTCTACAAAGTGTTAGCTATTCAGCCTAATTTGCTTCCATCATAGAATCCTTTTCCTTAGGCCTGGGAAGGACTAGGAACTCTCTAGTACAATAGCTATCAAACTGGCATGAGTAAAACCCAGGAAAGAGGTAACTAAACCACCGTGTCTCCGTTTCCTCACTTGTAAAATATGTATAATAGAAGATATCCATAGGTATTGAGAAGTCAAGTAATTAACATAAAGTACTTGGAATAGTGCCAGGCACATAGAACGTTTGCTGTCATCACTACCAACATTATTGTTATTATTTTACAATGGAAAACTAAGAGCTGTATAGACCAAACGACTTACCTTTCCTAACTAAGAGCCCAGAGTAGAATGCAGATCACCTAACTCAAAGTCTAGTGCTCTTTTCATGGTACCAGTTGACCCCCAAACTGAAGTTAATGTGTTTCTTATTTTCTTAGCTTGTTTCTATCTACTCAATCACATGTACTTAACAGGATCTTTAAACCAACATTGCTGTGAGACAGATTATTGAACTAATTTAAGAAATTTAAACTAGCATACTTTATATCTCATAATATTTTAGGATCTTTTCATCCAACAGAGTAATCAAGACCTGCATCACTCAATAGAAACTATCATCCAGGACAGAAACCAATACCTTCTGTCTTTCCACCCACCTGCTTCCTCAAGCTATAAAAATTACAAATGGGGAATCTAGTCCACTGAACTCCTACAATCATTTATTTATCCACTAAAAGCAGTATATGGCAGGGGGAATTTGGGAGGAGTAAAATGAGGGTTGTCAGACTAACAGTGGCAAATGGGATGCAATTGTTCGCCAAAAGCTTGGAGCCAAGGGGTCTTCCCTTTTCCCCTCCCCTTAATCCCCACTGCTTCCACCCAGCCTGCACACAGAGAAGTTGGTTAACAGAGGAAAGCCCTATGAATAAGCCATGACAGCCGTACATTCACAAACTGATGTCATTTCCCTAAATACTGTTTGTAAAATGGTAATTATCTGCCGAGCAATGACAGCTGGCACTTAGCATAGAGACACAGAGAGACAGAAAAAGAGAGAATGAGAATAAAGGTTCTCTGCATAATTTACCAAAGGGCTAAAAGAGAGAAGGAAACATAATCAGAAAATAAAATGATTACCAGTGTGTGATGGGGTAAAAATTGCTCTGGGCACTTTTTCCTCAGAGAACACAAGATTGAATTGGAAGAATGAAGCTAGAGCTTCATTATACACACTGGAAAGGAGGAGGTTGTATTAAGTAAGGCCGTGTTAGAAAGGAGAAATACCCGCAGGGTCCTGCCTGTGACAAAATAGCATGCAAACCTTGAGGACACCCAGCCTGTCAAACAGGGAGCCCACCACGACTGAATAATACACCCAGGATTATTGCCCCCAGTTCATTTGGGTCTGAGAAATAAGGCAGTAGCCTCTTGCCCCCTTCCCTGTTGCTTATTGTGATAGTTTCTGTGTCAACTTGGCTAGGCTATAGTACTCAGTTATTCAATCAAACAGTATTCTAGGTGTTGCTGGGAAGGCATTTTGTAGATGTGATCAATATCTACAATCATTCGGCTTTATACAGAGGAGATTATCCTGGATAATCTAGGTGGGTCTGACCCAAGTTGAAGGCCTTAAGAACAGAACTGAGGTTTCCCTGAGGAAGAAGAAATTCCCTATGGACTACAGTATCAGCTCCTGAACAAGAGTTTTCAAACTGCCCTTCCCAATTGCCTGCCCTATGGATTTTAGACTTGCCCAGACAGCTCACATCATCGCATTATAATTCCTTGCAATTAATCAATCTTTCTCTTTCTCTCTCTTCCCTCTCTCATTCTCTCTTCTGTCTCTGTCTTACACACACACACACACACACACACACACACACACACACACACACACACACACACACACACACACACACACACACCTGGTTCTGGTTTCTCTGGTGGAACTCTGACTGATACACTTACCAAGTACACATGCAGTGATTTGCTGAGCCAAGTGGACATGTTAACAGGTTGAACTGTGTCCCCTCAAAATTCGTATATTGAAGTTCTAACACACAAAACCTCAGAATGTGATCTCATTTGGAAATAGGGTCATTACAGACATAATTAGTTAAGATGAGGTCACTGGGGTGGGCCCTAATCTGACTGTTGTCTTACAAAAAGGGGAAGTTTGGACACAGTCCTCCACATAGGGAGAAGACCATGTGAAGATGAAAGGAGAGATCAGTGATGCTTTGGCTTTTATAAGCCAAGGAATGCCAAAGACCGCCAGCAAACCTCCAGAAGGTGGGTGAGAGGCACGGGACAGCTTCTCCCTCAGAGCCCTCAGAAGGAAGCAACCCTGCTGACACCCTGATCTTGGACTTTTAGCCTCTAGAATATGTGAGACAATAAATTGGTATTGTTTAAGCCACTCATTTTGTTGTACTTTCTTAGAGCAGCCCTAGAAAACTAATACAAGGCATTACCAGGAAAGCTAAGGCAATTGAATTGGGGAAAGTTAAGAAAAGGACAAAGTTGATTCTAAGAATTTCAGAAAGTTTCATTTCCTTAATGTTTTTGAAATACAAACTAATCTCTTTTTATACTTAACTATTTTACTGCCAGTATCTACTCAGGACGAGACTTGGCTAATGAAACTAATAGTTACAGAGATGCACAAGTGTTCCAGAAATTTCTGAAGGTAGTCCTTCTGTTCATTCCTTGATTCTACTCTCCTTTTGGATACCAGATCCTATGGAACCATCCATGACCACTCATCCCTTTGTGTGTGACCTCGTGGAGTATAGCTCTACTATCATTCTCTTCTAGGAAAGGCTACCTATAACCACCCGGTGCCCTTTCCCCTTTTCTAGCAAGTGAAGTTAATAGAGATTCTATAAAAGAAAAGCAATAATTGTGTCCAAGGGTTCCACAAATAGGTTACAATATGGCAGAACTAGAACCCAAGTCACTCCATTCAGTGACCCAAGTCTTTGACACTCCATTCAGTGACCTTTCCAAGGCATTATTTCTATCCATTTACTGGGTAGGCAGTTCTAATAACTCCTCTCAAATTGTCATAACATATCAGGAACATTTACAATAAGACTTTCTTATCTTACGTGCATTTTCCCCAATGCCCAGGAATGTAGCTTTGGATAAGTCACTCATCTTTTTTTTTTTCTTTTTTTGCGGTACACAGGCCTCTCATTGTTGTGGCCTCTCCCGTTGCGGAGCACAGGCTCCGGACGCGCAGGCTCAGCGGCCATAGCTCACGGACCCAGCCGCTCCGCGGCATGTGAAATCTTCCCGGACCGGGGCACGAACCCATGTCCCCTGCATCGGCAGGCGGACTTTCAACCACTGTGCCACCAGGGAAGCCCTCACTCATCTTTTTAGATATGTTTCCTCATCTATAAAATAAAGGAAAAATACACTGGATAATCTACTTCTGACATTCCATAATAATAGAGTCAGCATCAGCATAGTGGAAAGACCTCGATTTGAGTCCAGCTATTGTCAATTTCTATGTAAGTAATAGTGGCCAAGTTATTAGGTTTAGTGAACTTTGTTTCTTCATTTGTAAAATGGGCATTGGGATAATATCTCTTTCATTGGACCATTATAAGGATGAAATGAGATAACACATGTGGGAACATGTTATAAACTCTAAAGTGTTTTAAAGAAGATAAAAGTAAAGAAGGTAACATTCTATAATCTTACAACCTCCTCTCCCATCCAACATTGTAGAGGGTAAGTGTTGCAGAATGCAAACCCTGTCAGGTTTCACCAGACTTGTTCAGAAAGTCATATTTTATCTGAAAGTACTAGTTCAACATGTTTTTACAAGCGTCAGAGTCTGATCTAGCATAAAAATTAAGTATATCAAGAGCACTTTTTCAGGACCTAGTAATTAATGGATATATTTGGGTATCACCATTATGTGATCCAAAGCACTTATCACACTATTGTCATTACTTGCTTATCTGGTTCCTTATCTACACTGTCAGCACTTATGACAACAAGGACTACCTTTTGCTCAGCCCTATACCCCTAGCATCCATCTGAATATCTGAATAAATACTACAGGCTTGTTCAGTTGCATCTTGACAATAATAACTTCAAATTAAAAGTTTAAGGTCAAAAAAAAAAAAAGACGTTGGCTTAAGGTATCATTTAAATGTGGTAAGTATAATACACATTTTAAACAAGTCCACTAAAAAGAGTTGACTATTACAAGTGAAATTTCTTAAGCCCATGGACGTTTACTTACTACCAGTCTATTAACTCACATAATTCCCTCATGTCTAATAGAACCCATGGATTATAAAGTAATTTACAAACATCAACTTTCTGGGCTGTGAAGGCTTTTGAAATTATAAGGAAGCAACAGTTGTGCCAAAATTGTGTGGTGTAAGGATGTCACAGTTTGAAGTACAGATTTCAAAATGTAAATGGGGTCATCAGAATAAGATTACAGATTTCAGGAGCTCTGAGAAACATAGCTTATTTAACAGTGACTCAATGACTTCACAGCCAAAGTGAGCTACAACACTTCAGATTCTGAACAAATATGCTCATTAAATTTATAGAGCAGGATTTCAAAATGTCCAGCATGTTTTCGAAGGGGTGACAGAACACGCTATTTCATAGTTTTTCTTAATTAATTAATTTATTTATTTTTGGCTGTGTTGGGTCTTTGTTGCTACGCACGGGCTTTCTCTAGTTGCAGCGAGCGGGGGACTACTCTTTGTTGTGGTGTGCGGGCTTCTCATCGCGGTGGCTTCCCTTGTTGCGGAGCATGGGCTCTAGGCATATGGGCTCAGTAGCTGTGCCTCATGGGCTCTAGAGCGCAGGCTCGGTAGTTGTGGCGCATGGGCTTAGTGGCTCTGTGGCATGTAGGATCTTCCCGGACCAGGGCTCGAACCCGTGTCCCCTGCACTGGCAGGTGGATTCTTAACCACTGCACCACAACACGCTATTTTAAAGAATGCTTAGAGTAGTCCAGTTTTTCTAAAATTTAGTCATCTTTTTTTCACAATTTTTGCCATATTTGCATACCATCTGCACTATTACTTAAATAATATTTTTGAAAATACATACTTTTTACTTTAACTATATTTATTTTAATTGGAAAATTGTATTATTATTATACATGGAAGATAAATATCACTTGTTATAAACAAACATGAAAATACTGCAAAAACAAAATAATGATATTCTCATCTGCTTAGATTCTGTTGAAAGATCTGGGCCTAAGGCCTGTGCTGCATCTGTTGCTGTTTTATTTTTTTAAAGGAGAAGTTACCAAGTGTTTATAAAGGCCTTAAAGCCTTATTAGCCTTATTAAACCAAGACTCCTCTTCGTATAATCAAACAGTTGGAGAGAGATGGAAAGAGAATAACTCTCTTCCACCATGTGATCTGGGGCTATTGAGACAGTACTCTACCGTCTCATATTATTTTACATACCACTTTAGGAAAAAACTAAAGTAACACATTGCAATGGACTGAGTGTTTATGTCCCCTCAACACTCAGATAATGAAACCTAATCCCCAATATGATGGTACTAGGAGGTTGGGCCTTCGGGAGATGATTAGGTCATGGGGGTGGAGACCTCACAAATGAGATTAGTGTCCTTATAAAAAAAAGACTGGACTTCCCTGGTGGCGCAGTGGTTGAGAGCCCGCCTGCCGATGCAGGGGACATGGGTTCGTGCCCCAGTCCGGCAAGATCCCACATGCCGCGGAGCGGCTGGGCCCGTGAGCCATGGCTGCTGAGCCTGCGCATCCGGAGCCTGTGCTCCGCAACGGGAGAGGCCACAACAGTGAGAGGCCCGCGTACCACAAAAAAAAACACAAAAAACACCACAGAGAGCTTCCTCACCCCTTCTGCCACGTGAGGACACGGAAAGGAAATGGACATCTATGAACCAGGAAGTGAGCCCACATCAGATGGTGAATCTGGCAGCACTTTGATCTTGGACTTCCAGTCTCCAGGACTGTGAGAAATACATGCTTGTTTATTAAGCCACCGAGTCTATGGTCCTTTTGTTATAGCAGCCCAAATGGAATAAGATACTGTTTGGAATTTTTATATATTCAAGTATATGTGTACTTAAAATATTTACTCATTATATTGAATGTACAGGATGTAAGCTGGATAGACAGGCAGATTTTTCATACCTACAAACAAAAGCAGGATAATGACTAGTAAAGAAGCGTTTAGAAGAAGAAAGTCACGTCAGAGCAGAAAAACGTTGGAAGCCATCTGTTTTAAATGTGGGCAAACTAAGGCCTAAAACTGTTGTGTCTTATTGATGACCACAGAGCTCAGAAGTGACTCAAGCACAGTGAGAACCCAACTGGTTCTCAATGCTGGTCCAGTTGACTTCACCAAGATGATCCTGTTTTATCCACTTACGATGGAAACAATTTCATGTGATTTTATACCTTGATTACCTATGTGAGACTAGGAAAATTCTTAAAACAGAGGCCCTATGGAGGAAACAAAAATTAAAACAAATGTGTAAAATCTAAAAACACTGCATTGTAATTAGGATCTTAGTAATAGCTTACTTAGTCAATGCCAGCTGATTATCCTAGATAAAAAATATAGGTCCCAAATTATTTTTTAAAGATTCTCCTGATCCTCCTAGTGAATGGCTGATTACTTGGACACAAGTAAGTCATAACTTTTAGCCATTTTTTGCAGGATATCTTTTTTTTTTTTTTTTTTTTTTTTTTTGCGGTACGCGGGCCTCTCACTGTTGTGGCCTTTCCCGCTGCGGAGCACAGGCTCTGGACGCGCAGGCTCAGTGGCCGTGGCTCACGGGCCCAGCTGCTCCGTGGCATGAGGGATCCTCCCGGACCGGGGCACGAACCCGTGTCCCCTGTATCGGCAGGCGGACTCCCAACCACTGCACCACCAGGGAAGCCCGCAGGATATCTTTTTTAAAGTATTATGTGTCATCTGACTTATTGTACTAATATATTTCCCAAGTTTTTTTTTTTTAATGTATGTCAACACTTTATTAGATTTCTTCACCAGATACATACTTCTGATGGGATATTTTTCCTCATTTGAACTGCTTTATTCTGCCACTGTTTAGCTTCCACGTTTTTATTTTTTAAAAGTAGTTTTATATTTTGTTTTTCCAGCTGCTCCTCTTCCCATCCTCTTTCCTATTCATTCTTCTTCTTCTTTAGTACCACCAGAGATCATCGCTTTAAGGATGTTTACCAGGGTTTTTCATTTCCTTCTCAGTCTCTTGTGTATTTTTGGAAGGAGACATGAAAAGTCCTGGCATTCTTACTGGGACGTCACTGCTGGTCTATCTATGTAATTGACGCCAGCCAGCACTGTGATTTCCACTGCCTCCTGTACTGAGGCAGGAACTGAGGACTTTTATGGTCACTTATAGTTAAAGGGAGTTGTAACTGTAAAGCGTTTTGCTAATACAGAGTACTACAGAAACATCTCTGAGAGTAATGATTACTGACAGTGGTGACTGTCCATGATTATCTCTTTATTCCTGGATATTTCTCATGCAAGTTATACTTTAGCTGACACTTCCTCCCCCCACCCATCCCAAGTCCAGTGGACCTAAAGAATAAAGAGAATAAGTCTATTTCTAGTAGTTCTAACTAAACAAATGATGATTTTCTATGTCCAATTAGTTGATTTATAGAGCATCATACCTTAATAAACCGGCTCTGTTTTTCTATTTTTTATTTTAAATTTGAATAAGGCAGGCTTATTATATGACTACAAATGCATTTGTGTTCTCTCCTGTGGGAGCACAATTTACACAATTTATGCTCTCATCCTAAAAATCACAGTTCTAGTTCAGCTGCAAACTGTGATGTATGAAAAGAGTATATAATATCAAATATCATGTCCCTTAGCCAAGTTACCAATCAAACTCTTATAACAGCATAGTTTATAACAATGATAGAAATGTTAAATACAAGGCACTAGATTATCTTTATGCCAGAGGAGAGACAGTGGTTAAAGTACGGAAAAAACATTCTAATTTAACCTCATTCACTATGTTGCTATGTGAATTGAGAGAATTACTTAGAAACTCTGTTCCTCTACATCTATATTCTTCAATGTCAGAGAATACTTACTAACTCAAGGCATCTATGTGCACATGTGCCTGTATATATGTTTAATTAACATGTGGAAAATATATATAACAAATACAAGTTAATATTTCTATCACTACTGTTTGGGGTGAAAATGACCACTAACTATACAATGTTCTGAATTACACGTTGTATTTTTCATCAAAAGCTTACTGAACTCCAGGGTTAAAAACCTGCACAATTATCTGTAAAGAATGGCTAGAATTTAGGATTCCAACAAGCTCTTATCATGTTTAAACAAAAACACTGATTTAATATTCCATGTTTTGATGTCAGAAGTGAATTACAGAATGGAATCACGGTTTTATATAAGTAATGGTATACTTTGATCACAAAATAATATTTACTCTCTCATATTAAATAAGGAGTAGGACATCACAGGGGATCAATAAAATAATTATTATCATTTATAATGAAATAAAAACCATAAATTAAATAGATACACTCCTTCAGGCTAGGGGAATTTAGGCTGGCCCTAAAACTATACTAAAAATATAAAACTTAAGGTAAAACCCACAATTATATTCTATAGAACAAATATAAAATTTCATACTTTGGAAAATCATTGTAAATATATTATTCAGATATTTACTAAAGCGCTAATTAAATTTCTGCTCCATGCATAAATTTAGAGCTCACATAAGCCATATATGGCAGTTTACTTAACAAATATTAGTCATTTGCATTTTAGTTCTCAGGTGCTGTTTTAGAAAGCTATGCCTATATTCACTACTCCCATACCATATCACCTCTTAGGTCAAGACTTACTGAGCATCTCTGGTCTTGCTCTTTTGTTTGTTTATGTTACAGTTTTCTAATCAGAGTGCATAACATAAGAATTATTTATGTATGAACTGAGAGAAAGGGAAAAAAGGGCTCAGTTCACTAGGTTGAGTTTTAGGGATTCATTTAGTCACCTAGACATATATTTTGTAAGTTCCTACTAATAACCAGATATTGTACAAGGCACTCAGCTTTCAGTGTTGCTACTGAAAGACAGAGACCTTGTTCTTAAAGAGTTTACAGTCCAGTGGAAGAGACAGATGATAAACAGGTAATCCAATCAATAAATATTGAACTTCATCATTGAAAGGTACAATGAAGGTGAAATTTTTGTGCTGTGTTAATAAAAAGGACACAGCCGGGCTTCCCTGGTGGTGCAGTGGTTGAGAGTCTGCCTGCCGATGCAGGGGACACAGGTTCGTGCCCCGGTCCGGGAAGATCCCATCTGCAGCGGAGCGGCTAGGCCCGTGAGCCATGGCCGCTGAGCCTGCGCATCCGGAGCCTGTGCTCCGCAAGGGGAGAAGCCACAACAGTGAGAGGCCCGCGTACCGCAAAAAAAAAAAAAAAAAAAAAAAAAAAGACACACCCAATGAGAGAGGTAAAAAAAGGATACTTTGAGAGAGTAATTTTAATCTGAATCTTAAATGATTATGAAGCAGACAGTATGCAAAGGCCACAAGAGAGCATTCCAGAAAAAAATAAGAAGCACATGTTAGACCCTAAGATGGGAAGGTCATGGTATGTCTGAAGGACTAAAGGTCAGGCAACGTGTGTGGCCCTTTGGCAGCAAATGGGGGAGCAGTTTTGAAAATGTTCGGATATAAAAGATCCAAATGATGAGGGATTTAGGCTATGGTCAAGAAGTTGAACTTTTTAGAGAGGACTGGGGAGCTCTTAAAGGGTTTTAAACAGAAGAATGGGTTAATAACTCTGGATGTTTTACAAAAGGACTGACGACAGTTCAGTGAGGTGGAAGCAGAGTAACCAGCAAACTGTCCAGGTTATGGTAAATAGTCAAGGCAGGAAGTGATCCATTCTCCATCTGGCTTTCAATTCTTTCCCTTTCTATCCAACCCTACTCTGCACCTTTAAAGATCCTTCTCCTTCTCTGAAGGCTTAGCCTAAAGGATCCTCTGGAACGTATTCAACTTGTAAGGTGTTTGAATCTACCCTTTGGGATAAGTAGGACTGTCGCCATGCTGTTAGCAGAGCGTTCAGGGTCAGGGAACCATTCTTAGGGGTCATGGTGAGAAGAGGGAGTGTCCTTTGTAAACAACATGGGAAACTGAAAGCTACTGAGGCTGCCAGCCAACATCTGCTGGGAAATAAAATCTGAATACAAGGAAGACAAAGTCCAAACACCAATCTTAAGAGATCAGAGGTGTTGGTAATTAAATCTTATAAAAGCTACAATCAGAAATGTGCATTTCCCACTGCGTCTGCTTGCTGTGCCCACTGAAGGAGCTGGGTGGAATACGGAAGTGAATACCTTTAAGTGAATGTGTATAAACACCATGACAGAAAAAATAAACAAGGGATACGAGAATGCCATCTAAACCCTGTGTCCAAGCTTCCTATGTAGCCTCTGTATGCGTTACTATCCCTTCCTGTTGGTCATTTTTCAATGACCTGCTCTCTGGAGAGTTCTAGGTTTTAACTATTTCAAATATGGCCTATTAAACTGACAACAAAACTCCTGTTCAACCAAAAATCAAGCAAACTAAGACTGAAAAGGAAGAGTAATGTCAGATTACAGAGAGCCCGGAAGGCAGCTACAATGAGACTGAAATCTACACGGAGACTGAGGGCCACTACTGACTCTGTGCAGGGAAGTGACCCTTAAAATATTTTTAAAGAAAGACAAGCAGAAGAACAGTTGTTTATTAAATACCTACTTTATACCAGGAACTCTAGATAGTCTCATCTATCCTTACAAGTACAGATACTGTTTTCTGTTTACAATAAAAGCAACTGAATCTCAATTTGTTATGTGTAAGTTCACATAGTACACTGTGGTGCTTATTTGATTCTACATTAATCATAATTATAAATAAGGCTAACACAAAAGGACTGATTCCAAGGTCTTGCCTTTGGAAGCCTATTTTCTGCCCCTAATGAGTACTCTACTTACCCTAGTTTACTGAACGTACCCATCAGGAAGTCATAAATATACAGGAAGCCTTGTTCTAAAGTTTTTGACTCAGAAAACTTGCTCAAATCATTTAGTACCATTAAAGATTTTATCAGAATCTGAATCTAATAAAGAGTACGAAGAAGAAAAATCAAAGGATGGTAGATTATTGCCAGAAAAAATAAACATTTCTACTACCTAAGTTAAGACCAAACATTCTACAAAGTAAAATATTTAAATAATAAAAAATTCCCGGACTTTAGGAATTTCTGGGGAAGATGGCGGAAGAGTAAGACACGGAGATCACCTTCCTCCCCATAGATACACCAGAAATACATCTACACGTGGAACAACTCCTACAGAACACCTACTGAACGCTGGCAGAAGACCTCAGACCTCCCAAAAGGCAAGAACCCCCCCCCCAAATACCTGGGTAGGGCAAAAGAAAAAAGAATAAAGAGACAAAAGGATAGGGACGGGACCTGCACCAGTGTGAGGGAGCTGTGAAGGAGGAAAGTTTCCACACACTAGGAAGCCCCTTCGCGGGCAGAGACTGCGGGGGGCGGAGGGGGAAAGCTTCGGAGCAGCGGAGGACAGCACAGCAACAGGGGTGCGGAGAGCAAAGTGGTGAGATTCCCGCACAGAGTATCAGGGCCGACAGGCACTCACCAGTCCGAGAGGCTTGTCTGCTCACCCGCCGGGGCGGGCGGGGTCTGGAGTTGAGGCTCGGGCTTGGGTCGGAGCGCCGGGAGAGGACTGGGGTTCGCAGCGTGAACACAGCCTGCAGGGGGTTAGTGCGCCACGGCTAGCCGGGAGGGAGTCCGGGGAAAAGTCTGGACCTGCCGAAGAGGCAAGAGACTTTTTCTTCCCTTTTTGTTTTCCTGGTGCACGAGGAGAGGGGATTAAGAGTGCTGCTTAAAGGAGCTCCAGAGACGGGCGTGAGCCGCGGCTAAAAGCACGGACCCCAGAGACGGGCATGAGACGCTAAGGCTGCTACTGCCGCCAAGAAGCCTGTGTGCCAGCACAGGTCACTGTCCATACCTCCCTGCGGGGGAGCCTGTGCAGCCCGCCACTGCCAGGGTCCCGGGATCCAGGGACAACTTCCCCGGAAGAACGCACGGCGCGCCTCAGGCTGCTGCAACGTCACGCCGGCCTCTGCCGCCGCAGGCCCGCCCCGCACTCCGTGCCCCTCCCTCCCCCCCCGGCCTGAGTGAGCCAGAGCCCTCGAATCAGCGGCTGCTTTAACCCTGTCCTGTCCGAGCGACAAACAGACGCCCTCCGGCGACCTACATGCAGAGGCGGGGCCAAGTCCAAAGCTGAGCCCCTGGGAGCTGTGAGAACAAAGAAGAGAAAGGGAAATCTCTCCCAGCAGCCTCAGAAGCAGCGGATTAAAGCTCCACAATCAACTTGATGTACCCTGCATCTGTGGAATACATGAATAGAAAACGAATCATCCCAAATTAAGGAGGTGGACTCTGAGAGGAAGATTTATGATTTTTTTCCCCTTTTCCTCTTTTTGTCAGTATATACGTGTACGCTTCTGTGTGAGATTTTGTCTGTAGAGCTTTGGTTCCACCATTTGTCCTAGGGTTCTATCCGTCCGTTTTTTGTTTTTGTTTTTTTTAAATTTTTTTCTCTTAAATATTATTTTTTTATTTTAATAACTTTATTATATTTTATCTTACTTTATTTTATTTCACTTTATCTTCATTCTTTCTTTTTTTCTGTCCCCCCTTCCTTCCTTCCTCCCTCCCTCCCTTCTTTCTTTCTTTCTTTCCTTCTTTCTTTCTTTCCTTCTTTCTTTCTTTCTTCTACTAATTCTCTCTTTCTACTTTATCTCCCTTTTATTCTGAGCCAAGTGGATGAAAGGCTCTTGGTGCTGCAGTCAGGAGTCAGCGCTGTGCCTCTGAGGTGGGAGAGCCAACTTCAGGACACTAATCCACAAGAGACCTCCCAGCTCCACATAATATCAACAGCGAAAATCTCCCAGAGATCTCCATCTCAACACCAGCACCCAGCTTCACTCAACGACCAGCAAGCTACAGTGCAGGACATCCTATGCCAAACAACTAGCAAGACAGGAACACAACCACCCATTAGCAGAAAGGCTGCCTAAAATCATAAAAAGTCCGCAGACACCCCAAAACACACACCAGACGTGGACCTGCCCACCAGAAAGACAAGATCCAGCCTCATCCACCAGAACACAGGCACTAGTCCCCTCCACCAGGAAGCCTACACAACCCACTGAACCAACCATAGCCACTGGGGACAGACACCAAAAAACAACGGGAACTACGAACCAGCAGCCTGCAAAAAGGAGACCCCAAACACAGTAAGATAAGCAAAATGAGAAGACAGAAAAACACACAGCAGATGAAGGAGCCAGATAAAAACCCACCAGACCTAACAAATGAAGAGGAAATAGGCAGTCTACCTGAAAAAGAATTCAGAATAATGATAGTAAAGATGATACAGAATCTGGGAAATAGAATAGACAAAATGCAAGAAACATTTAACAAGGACCTAGAAGAACTAAAGACGAAACAAACAACCATGAACAACACAATAAATGACATTAAAAATACTCGAGATGGGATCAATAGCAGAATAACTGAGGCAGAAGAACGGATAAGTCACCTGGAAGATAAAATAGTGGAAATAACTACTGCAGAGCAGAATAAAGGAAAAAGAATGAAAAGAACTGAGGACAGACTCAGAGACTTCTGGGACAATATTAAACGCACCAACATTCGAATTATAGGGGATCCAGAAGAAGAAGAGAAAAAGAAAGGGACTGAGAAAATATTTGAAGAGATTATAGTTGAAACCTTCCCTAATATGGGAAAGGAAATAGTTAATCAAGTCCAGGAAGCACAGAGAGTCCCATACAAGAAAAATCCAAGGAGAAATACGCCAAGACACATATTAATCAAACTGTCAAAAATTAAATACAAAGAAAACATATTAAAAGCAGCAAGGGAAAAACAACAAATAACACACAAGGGAATCCCCATAAGGTTAACAGCTGATCTTTCAGTAGAAACTCTGCAAGCCAGAAGGGACTGGCAGGACATATTTAAAGTGATGAAGGAGAAAAACCTGCAACCAAGATTACTCTACCCAGCAAGGATCTCATTCAGATTTGATGGAGAAATTAAACTCTTTACAGACAATCAAAAGCCTAGAGAGTTCAGCACCACCAAACCAGCTTTACAACAAATGTTAAAGGAACTTCTCTAGTCAAGAAACACAAGAAACGGAAAAGACCTACAATAACAAACCCAAAACAATTAAGGAAATGGTAATACGAACATATATGTCAATAACAACCTTAAATGTAAATGGATTAAATGCTCCCACCAAAAGACACAGATTGGCTGAATGGATACAAAAACAAGACCCATATATTTGCTGTCTACAAGAGACCCACTTCAGACCTAGAGACACCTACAGACTGAAAGTAAGGGGATGGAAAAAGATATTTCATGCAAATGGACACCAAAAGAAAGCTGGAGTAGCAGTACTCATATCAGACAAAATAGACTTTAAAATAAAGACTATTAGAAGAGACAAAGGACACCACATAATGATCAAGGGATTGATCCAAGAAGAAGATATAACAATTGTAAATATTTATGCACCCAACATAGGAGCACCTCAATACATAAGGCAAATACTAACAGCCATAAAAGGGGAAATCGACAGTAACACATTTATAGTAGGGGACTTTCACACCCCACTTTCACCAATGGCCAGATCATCCAAAATGAAAATAAATAAGGAAACACAAGCTCTAAATGAAACATTAAACAAGATGGACTTAATTGATATTTATAGGACATTCCATCCAAAAACAACAGAATACACATTCTTCTCAAGTGCTCATGGAACATTCTCCAGGATAGATCATATCTTGGGTCACAAATCAAGCCTTGGTAAATTTAAGAAAATTGAAATTGTATCAAGTATCTTTTCTGACCACAATGCTATGAGACTAGATGTCAATTACAGGAAAAGATCTGTAAAAAATACAAACACATGGAGGCTAAACAATAGACTACTTAATACTGGAGTGATCACTGAAGAAATCAAAGAGGAAACAAAAAAATACCTAGAAACATGACAATGGAGACACAACAACCCAAAATCTATGGGATGCAGCAATAGCAGTTCTAAGAGGGAAGTTTATAGCAATACAATCCTACCTTAAGAAACAGGAAACATCTTGAATAAACAACTAACCTTGCACCTAAAGCAATTAGAGAAAGAAGAACAAAAAACACCCAAAGTTAGCAGAAGGAAAGAAATCATAAAGATCAGATCAGAAATAAATGAAAAAGAAATGAAGGAAACGATAGCAAAGATCAATAAAACTAAGAGCTGGTTCTTTGAGAAGATAAACAAAATTGATAAACCATTAGCCAGACTCATCAAGAAAAAAAGGGAGAAGACTCAAATCAATAGAATTAGAAATGAAAAAGGAGAAGTAACAACTGACACTGTAGAAATACAAAAGATCATGAGAGATTACTACAAGCAACTCTATGCAAATAAAATGGACAAGCATGAAGAAATGGACAAATTCTTTGAAATGTACAACCTGCCAAGACTGAATCAGGAAGAAATAGAAAATATGAACAGACCAATCACAAGCACTGAAATTGAAACTGTGGTTAAAAATCTTCCAACAAACAAAAGCCCAGGACAAGGTGGCTTCACAGGCGAATTCTTTCAAACATTTAGAGAAGAGCTAACACCTATCCTTCTCAAACTCTTCCAGAATATAGCAGAGGGAGGAACACTCCCAAACTCATTCTACGAGGCCACCATCACCCTGATACCAAAAGCAGACAAGGATGTCACAAAGAAAGAAAACTACAGGCCAATATCACTGATGAACATAGATGCAAAAATCCTCAACAAAATACTCGCAGACAGAATCCAACAGCACATTAAACGGATCATACATCACGATCAAGTGGGGTTTATTCCAGGAATGCAAGGATTCTTCAGTATACCCAAATCAATCAATGTAATACACCATATTAACAAATTGAAGGAGAAAAGCCATATGATCATCTCAATAGATGCAGAGAAAGCTTTCGACAAAATTCAACACCCATTTATGATAAAAACCCTGCAGAAAGTAGGCATAGAGGGAACGTTCCTCACCATAATAAAGGTCATATATGACAAACCCACAGCCAACATCGTCCTCAATGGTGAAAAACTGAAAGCATTTCCACTAAGATCAGGAACAAGACAAGGTTGCCCACTCTCACCACTCTTATTCAACATAGTTTTGGAAGTTTTAGCCACAGCAATCAGAGAAGAAAAAGAAATAAAAAGGAATCCAAATCGGAAAAGAAGAAGTAAAGCTGTCACTGTTTGCAGATGACATGATCCTATACATAGAGAATCCTAAAGATGCTACCAGAAAACTGCTAGAGCTAATCAATGAATTTGGTAAAGTGGCAGGATACAAAATTAATGCACAAAAATCTCATGCATTCCTATACACTAATGATGAAAAATCTGAAAGTGAAATCAAGAAAACACTCCCATTTACCATTGCAACAAAAAGAATAAAATATCTAGGAATAAACCTACCTAAGGAGACAAAAGACCTGTATGCAGAAAATTATAAGACACTGATGAAAGAAATTAAAGATGATACAAATAGATGGAGAGATATACCATGTTCTTGGATTGGAAGAATCAACATTGTGAAAATGACTCTACTACCCAAAGCAATCTACAGATTCAATGCAATCCCTATCAAACTACCACTGGCATTTTTTACAGAACTAGAACAAAAAATTTCACAATTTGTATGGAAACACAAAAGGCCCCGAATAGCCAAAGCAATCTTGAGAATGAAAAAACGGAGCTGGAGGAATTAGGCTCCCTGACTTCAGACTATACTACAAAGCTACAGTAATCAAGACAGTATGGTTCTGGCACAAAAACAGAAAGATAGATCAATGGAACAGGATAGAAAGCCCAGAGATAAACCCACGCACATATGGTCACCTTATCTTTGATAAAGGAGGCAGGAATGTACAGTGGAGAAAGGACAGCCTCTTCAATAAGTGGTGCTGGGAAAACTGGACAGGTACATGTAAAAGTATGAGGTTAGATCACTCTCTAACACCATACACAAAAATAAGCTCATAATGGATTAAAGACCTAAATGTAAGGCCAGAAACTATCAAACTCTTAGAGGAAAAAATAGGCAGAACACTCTATGACGGAAATCACAGCAAGATCCTTTTTTGACCCACCTCCTAGGGAAATGGAAATAAAAATAAACAAATGGGACCTAATGAAACTTCAAAGCTTTTGCACAGCAAAGGAAACCATAAACAAGACCAAAAGACAACCCTCAGAATGGGAGAAAATATTTGCAAATGAAGCAACTGACAAAGGATTAATCTCCAAAATTTATCAGCAGCACATGCAGCTCAATAACAAAAAAACAAACAACCCAATCCAAAAATGGGCAGAAGACCTAAATAGACATTTCTCCAAAGAAGATATACAGTTTGCCAACAAACACATGAAAGAATGCTCAACATCATTAATCATTAGAGAAATGCAAATCAAAACTACAATGAGATATCATCTCACACCAGTCAGAATGGCCATCATCAAAAATTCCAGAAACAATAAATGCTGGAGAGGGTGTGAAGAAAAGGCAGCACTCTTGCACTGTTGGTGGGAATGTAAATTGATACAGCCACTGTGGAGAACAGTATGGAGGTTCCTTAAAAAACTACAAATAGAACTACCGTATGACCCAGCAATCCCACTACTGGGCATATACCCTAAGAAAACCATAATTCAAAAAGAGTCATGTACCAAAATGTTCATTGCAGCTCTATTTACAATAGCCTGGAGATGGAAACAACCTAAGTGTCCATCATCGGATGAATGGATAAAGAAGATGTGGCACATATATACAATGGAATATTACTCAGGCATAAAAAGAAATGAAATTGAGCTATTTGTTATGAGGTGGATAGACCTAGAGTCTGTCATACAGAGTGAAGTAAGTCAGGAAGAGAAAGACAAATACTGTATGCTAACACATATATATGGAATTTAAGAAAAAAAAAATGTCATGAAGGACCTAGGGGTAAGACAGGAATAAAGACACAGACCTACTAGAGAAAGGACTTGAGGATATGGGGAGGGGGAAGGGTAAGCTGTGACAAAACGAGAGAGAGGCATGGACATATATACACTACCAAATGTAAGGTAGATAGCTAGTGGGAATCAGCCGCATAGCACAGGGAGATCAGCTCGGTGCTTTGTGACTGCCTGGATGGGTGGGATAGGGAGGGTGGGAGGGAGCAAGATGCAAGAGGGAAGAGACATGGGGACATATGTATATGTATAACTGATTCACTTTGTTATAAAGCAGAAACTAACACAGCATTGTAAAGCAATTATACTCCAATAAAGATGTAAAAAAAAAAAAAACGAATTCCCTTTTAGGGCTTCCATGGTGGCGCAGTGGTTAGGAGTCCGCCTGCCAATGCAGGGGACACCGGTTTAAGCCCTGGTCCGGGAAGATCCCACATGCTGCGGAGCGGCTAAGCCCATGTACCGCAGCTACTGAGCCTTCGCTCTAGAGCTCACGAGCCACAACTGCTGAGCCCGTGTGCCACAACTACTGAAGCCCACATGCCTAGAGCCCGTGCTCCACAGAAGGAGAAGCCACCGCAATGAGAGGCCCCCACTCGTCGCAGCTAGAGAGGGCCCAGGCACAGCAACAGAGACCCAATGCAACCAAATATAAATAATAAATAAATTTTAAAAAAGAATCCCCTTTTAAAAGCAGAAGGATTATGACTATATCTATACTTATATCAGCAGGGCATGAACTCTGAGGCATATTTGTAGAGCTTTGATTAGTAGAACAGAGTTGGGGGATAAGCTGAGTCATCTCTTTTCCACTCTTTCAAAACTACAAAAGGATAATTCCAAGTTTGATGCTTTGAAATTATTTAATAAGCAAGTTTTCTTAATTACTACAGGTACCTTGATTCCATGTGAAAATGTTCTATACTCACAAATGTGTCCTTAATATTTAAACTAAGTTTTTATCTACTGCAGCCCAAGCTCAACTTATTCAATTCTGAATGACTGGTGGGAATAATTGATCCCTTCTCTCATTTAGAGTATCTCTTTCCTATGTGTTCCAGTAGTTACCCTGCTTCCCTGTTATCTTTCTTCCAGTCTGAACATGACCATTCCCTTAACGTTTCCTTATAGATCTCATTTTCCAAAGCTTTTACCATTTTTGTTGCTCTCTTCTGAACTCATTCAAATTTATCTATGATTCCCTTTCAACTGAGGGATAAATACTGAACACAGTTATCCAGTTGAGGCCTAAAGAGTGCTGGTAGGGCTAAATAATTACCTCTCAGTTCATCCATGCTCTCCCTGTCAATATACCCCAAAGCAGTGTCTAGGGTTTTATACAGCACTATCATATTGTTGATGTATACTCAATCTACCATTCATTAGAACTTACATCTCCATCCCCATGGGATAGTAGTTTGTGCAGTTTACATTTGCTTTTATTGAATCTTTGTTTATTGATTTCAGCCCCACGTCCTATTTATCAAGATGGTTGTTTGCAATACTAACCTCCAATTGGCCTCCAACAGCACACAATCACCATGTTCTTGCCCAGGTTCTTAACTGCGTAAGTGATTAGCACGCTTTCTGCTCTATCTCACCAAATCTCTGAGTGCACAGTTGACTCTGTGTGTGTGTGTGTTTGAATGGCAATTTATGCTAGGATTTAAAACTTTTGCTTCTTACTTCTTACATTGCTAACCTCAAAAGCTCTGATTTATCGAGTGTCAATTATACTGCCAAGACTGTATGCTGTCATATTAGTCCTCATAGCAATACTCTTGAGATCTGAGTAGCCCAATTTCACAAAAAGAAAATAAAAAAGACTCTGAGGGCCATAGATGTCCAGTAACTTTCTCAGTGTATAACTAAGAAGGAGCCCAGCTGGAACTTGAACTGGTGTGTTTGATCTTACAACCAAGCATTTTCCAGTACACCAGTAAATAGTACAGCTTAATTCACACACACAAGTTTATTTTACCAACAAGTACCTCACTGGTTCTGCTATTACTAGACAGGATTTTTAAAAACCATGGCAGTATCTTTACTCTAGGAAGTCTTCTTTTAGAGGGATGATGCTGGTGCTGTGAATGATGAGGCCATTGTTCCTGGGGACAGAGATGATGCCAGCAACAAAATTACTGCTTACTATGAACGCCGTGGTATCTGAAAGACTACTGAATAGAGTTGATCATAGGTTGTTCTCCCACCCCTTTTTCTAAATTAAAAAAGCATCCCAACTAAAGCAATATGATAATTAACTTGACTTCTATTTGTTTCCTTATTTCAAAGTAACTGAATCCAAACACTATCCATCCAAATCACTCGCGTAAGTCAATGGTTGCTAAGTGAGGTGCTAAGGCTCTGTTGGGTATTTTAAAAGTTCCTAAGGGATGCTCTACATTTTAGCATATGGAATTCAGAAAGCACAATGCTTGTTTAGTTAAGGCTGTATGAGCTGACTGTGTGACTTGCCCACATCAGCAACTCAGCCCCTATCTTGTCAAACCCAGAGTGTGCACATATGCTCATTTAACTGGTGAACACAGAATTCAACTGCTTTAGGGAATGGGTACCAAGGCCTGTTTTACAAAGTGCTCTTGTTCATAAAGTTAATACAAATATGTCTATTTCTTAGAAAAGAAGATGTGAATCAAATTGTAAGGGACAAGAACAAATGATGGAAGATAACAGACTTTTGTTAATATTGGGAAATTTAGAACATTTAAAATAATTATCAAGAATAAATGAACTTACTGTCCTAGGACAGTTGCCTAGCAATGGGATTTCTTTACTATTTGCATATACTTCATGCTTCCCTTGAATGCATCACTGGATGTGTCAAAGGTTTGGTTTTCAACAGGAAGATGAGAACATTATCTACTAAATACAGCTACTTTCTAATGGACCAATTTAGAAAATATTGAGTTCTGATTTTGTTAAAAATATGCATCAGTTTGGTGGAAAATAAAGACCCTTCTGAGTTCAACATGACTGCCAAGGCACTTGATAAGTAGGAGGAGGCCAAAGAGTGAAATCCTACACCATGCACAAGTTGGGTGGCTTTTGTGCACAGTATGAGAAGAGGGCTGCTCTGCTGGGCTCGTGCCACGTCTCTTCAGGGCCTAAATACAGGCTATGGGCAGATGCATCCTTTGTGTCTATTCCCCAAAGTCCTGAGAGTAGTGTAAATGTGAAAGGTTAGTATTGAAAAGGACACAATAGAAGGGAAAATAAAAGAATCATTTTCCTTGTATTTATTTTCTAAACACCTCTACCACTGATTCCTTTCTTACTACATGAAGCTTGTTCTCATCAGTAATAAGTAAAATTTTTTAAAACTCAAAACAGGTATTATTACCTCCCTAGTAGTGACTATTTTAATTTATATTCAACATATTAAAACAGGTTCACAATAGGTAGACTATTTTTTTCTGGGATTGAAAATAGTTCTTCACTTACAAACATTTGCAGCACTGAGATTTGACTTTAATTTTATTTTTCTGTTTGTGTTAACTTTTCCTTAGTTTTATCCTTCCTCTTTACCCTTCTTTTAACACAGATGCTCTCAGATTAGTTTGCCAGGGTTTTTGTTTGTTTGATTTCCTTATTTTCCTTTTCAGTAATGTGTACAAGAAAGTATATTTAGGGTCCAAAGTTGCTACAAATATCTTCTCAATTCTTATAAAAGGATTATTAGTTATTAAGAAACCATACAAAATCCACAATGTATAATGGATCTATTCTGATGCAATGAACACAATGTTTTACAATCTCAATAATTGTTTTAATTGAAATATTTAATAACTTGTTATTAATAAATTATTAATAGAAAAGATAGGGTCAGACTTGTCCACATTTAAGCTTCACTTAGTTATATTTGAGAGTTCTCTCCTCTCCTTTTTTTCAATATTAAAAAAAAATGTGGTTAAAACATATGCAGGCTTCAAAAATGAAATATTTGTTTCAACTGAAAAAAACTAAGACATAATTAATTAGGCATTATATTCCCTATATACCAAATGCACATACAAATTGTAGACACAGGAAAACAAGAAATTTAGTTGTCAGTATTGCAGAAATGCCTAATATAAACAACATTCTAAGGACTACGAAGATGCAAGAGCCACAAAGTGGAAAACACCAGGAAAAATACAAAGCAAACAGACAAAAAAACTAAACACCTCAGCTACTTCATTTTGAGTCTTACATGGAAAACCAAGCCAACCATAACAACAAAAAAAAAAAACCTTAAAATTTAAAATCCTAATTAAATGATAAAAATACACTCTTTGGGATTTTCAGCAATAAGCTTATTCCTCTTTTAATTCTCTTCAATGGCAAATTGGTATTACTACTTTATTTGGTTTTCACTTAGATTTTCAAGCGTGTTAAGAATTGGAAAGTATTTTCTTTCTCCTAACTTAGAAGACAAAACATTAAATGGCCAATTTTATTCTGTTGACAAGAACAATCTACTTCATGGTTTTATAAATGTCTTGGAGGCAAAGAAAATTGTATAATTTTCTTATCAGAGCCAATGCTAATACTTTATTATTAACATTATTTTTAATTTGAATACAAGTAGAAGGCATCCCAGAAAAGGGAGTACGATGAAATATTCAGAAGGAAATTCTAGCCTCATATTAAGCAGAAAATCACTGTTCCCTTCCTGTATTTTTAATTTTGAGCTAAAGAGTCAATAGGGCATTTGCTAGCTCATACTCAGCTCTTTTGTTTTCCATTTAAATTAAACATTTATTTTCTCTTTGGATATTGTTTTTATTATTAACTGTCAGTACGTTGATGAAATGTGTTTCATTGTTAACCACCTACTCTCAGAAATGTTGAAACATTTTCATTATTAGGTCATTTATTTTTAGTGATACAAACTTGTTCTAATTTTGTAGCCAACTGCACACCTCACCCGTTGGCATGTCTAACTGATTATATCAAACCATGCTATGTAAGAAAATTAATACACATTCCATTAATAGAAGTGGATATTTAAAGATAGTAAATATTCAGCCCTGACCATCTTATACCTCCAAAAGTTTTAGTAGGTACAAAAAAATCAGGTCTTTTTTGGGTTTTGTTTTTAAAGAAGGGAATGCCAAAACATAAAAACAGATGAACTAGAATACCAGTATGTCATCAAAATGACATTTAGCAAAACAAAAGTCTAATTTAATTGGGGATATTCATTATTGTAAGATCTTTAAATAAAAGATAATTGTTATGTATACAGTATTATGGAAGCATCTGTTAGAAACTGGGTTCAATCTAAACAGATTTTATTACATCCATTTCTGATAGGTGAATTAGCAGGGGCCAACTGTCATAAATTACCTTGGCTATTATGATACTGCTATGAATAATTAGTTATTGACGGATATTCTTTAAAATGAAAGTTTATACTAGCTCAATTAATTCCCACCATGGTGAATGTATGTTTAATTTTTAAATATTAAAAAAATAAAGGAGGGCTTCCGTGGTGGCGCAGTGGTTGAGGGTCCGCCTGCCGATGCAGGGGACATGGGTTCGTGCCCCGGTCCAGGAAGATCCCATGTGCCGCGGAGCGGCTAGGCCCATGAGCCATGGCCGCTGAGCCTGCGCGTCCGGAGCCTGTGCTCCGCAACGGGAGAGGTCACAACAGTGAGAAGCCCGCGTACCGCAAAAAAAAAGGAAACCTTGATGCACACAGAAAAAAACCTTAGTTCTCAGGAATCTGAATCATTTATTTATTTTACTCCTGAGACTATTTTATTTCTGGGGCCACAAGACAAATGAAGTTTGTCCTTAATATTTACTTAACTGCTACCTAACTGATTTTCCTTTAGACTATAACTCTTTGAGGACAGAGGCTTACTTTCTTTTGAGTTACTTTCTTAAATCTCCTTCCTTGAAAACATTAAAATAATGTTAAATACTGTTGAATGTAGCAAACATCTGGAATCATACCATTTTCCATTTACAATGGAAGGTTAGGTTTGCCAAGTAAAAAACACGAATGTATGCTTAAAGAGCAAAAAAAAAAAAAAAAAAAAAAAAAGACAGTTGACACCTATTTCTGCATATCCCAGCTGTGTTTCTGTGGACCAAAACACATGCAGCTGTCTTCCCAAATCACCAAGCGTGTCCAGGTATGTAGATAAAAACTTCTTTTTTTGTTCTTATAAAAAGTACTTGTAATTCCTAAGAAAAGATGCAATGCACTCTGGCCTGACAATGTGGTTCACTGGTATTGGTAGTTTATGGTTAGTTTGTACTCAGTATAGTAACTTCATGTTGGACCTCAGCATTGGATATTCTTCTTATCTAGAAATTGTTCAGTAAAAATGCCCAACTATATATCTTTAGTTGTCAGCAAAATAAATGGAAAAGAATAGCAGAGCATGGAAACACCCCAGTAAATACACTTATGTATGTTTCCAAAAATAATCAAAACCAAACAGGAAAACCTGAATTTTCAGACTTTCAAAATAGGAATTTGCTTCCTTGTCAGGTCTAGTGATAAAGAAGTCCTGTTGCTTTGTGGGTGTCTTGCTGCTGCTTGGGCCTGTATTTGATAGTAGGCACATTACACCTCTATAATCATTTCTCATATCCAGCCATGCCTTTTCATGAAATAAACCACAAAATTTGGGCACTTTTCTCAAGACAATAATGGTAGCTGAGTTTTCCACAAAGTCAGAACATTTTTAGTTCTTCTGGTAAAAAGCACAACTGACATTAGGCTTACTCTGAAATAAGCGTTCTACCAGCAGAAGAAACAGCTGTCTTGTGCATGCAAAACAGAATTCTGTCTACCTTCCTCAGAACATACATGTGGCTACTTTAAAGATGATGAGTCAATGGAACTGTGAGCTCTTTAGGGCAAAGATCTTATTCATTCAACTGGCATAAATATTGGCACAGAGAGGGCATTCTAATCTTTAGAAATCAATAAAGTGAAGAAATCAGGTCCATTAGTAAATGTTTCCTCTTTGTACAACAGTATTATATAAAGTATCTCATCAGACTTTAGGTGTTTGAGGTCTTGGAGACATCCTTGATCCTTCCCTCCCCCTCATTCTCTATACCTCATTCAGTACCAAGTCATAGGTAACCCCTGAATCAAGCAACTTCTTTCTGTATAATCTGCCAACACTTCAGTCCAAGCTAGCGTCATCTTTGCCTATAATAGTCTTCTACTTGGTCTCCTTTTATTCACTCCGGCCCCCTCTAATTCCTTTTGTGCACCAAATCAGAGACATATTTTCAATCACAAATGAAATGATTACTCCATCCTATCACCACACCCTTAAACCAGTCAGTGGCTTCCCCATTACTCTTTTGATAAAGATTGAAAACTTTGAAGCTCATGTCATACACACGGGCTGTCTGTCTGGTGCAGAATGCACCACACTGTCCAGGGTGTTTCCCCTGCTTAGAATGTGCCCCACACCTCCTTCTCCTAGTCACGTCCTGCTCTGTAGGATTTTAGCAGATCACGCCTTTCCTGACCCCCTCAGTTACATATTTTGCTAGCAATTCTTACATTACCACATTCCTCTCCCTCAAAGCACTTAACTCCATTTGAAATAATGAATTCACTAGTGTGATTATTTGATTAATGTCTGTTTTCCTCTCAGGCTGTAATTTTCATGATGGAAGAGAGTGTGGCTCATTTTGCTCACCTCTATGTACTTGGGACATAAGAGAAGTCTGGCACGTAACACTAGCTCTTAAATAATATATGTTGGATGAATGAATAAATGAAGGAATGAGCATCTGGATCCCTTTTATAGAAATGAGGATGAGCAATGAGCAGACTACACACAGATTCTCGTCTACCTTTTATGACCAGCATCAGCATTTTTAAGAGTTTTTATTTGGGGTTACCATATTTGATTAGGAGACATTAATTTTTATGAAATAAATATAATAAGGACCTTTAATAATCTAAACTGACTATACTGAAATCTGTTTGCTTGTTTGTTTTTTTTTTTTAACTTTCACTAAGACCTGTTCAAAATCTGTTGGGCTACCCAGATAAGCTCATTTACTATAGCCAATATCTACTGTCTTGAGAAAGATGCTGATATTTCTAAAGAGCTTTCAACAACTTACTGGTGATATAATGATTCTTGGGTCCAAATTACATTTCTAATTCCAAAATGCCTTTAAAACTATTATGTCATTTATCTAAAAGCAACTGATGAGAAGGATGGGTGTGGGTATTATTATCCCCATGTTACTGCTGGTGACTTTGCTATATTGTAAATCAACTATACTTCAATAATTTATTTTCTTAAAGTAAAACATACTTTGGAGGACAGCTTGTGATACAAGTTTTTATTTGTTTGTTTTCGTTTTTTGTTTCTGCTTCTTCCTACAGTGCAACCTGATGGGCAACTCATAAAGGCTGTTACACAACAGAACATTGGCATATGATATTGTCACCTTGATTTATAGTGCTTTGATGAAATGGAAGAACAAGGCAGTAGTAAGCAAGGACATTGTCCTTTTCGGGAGCTTAGGAAAATCAACAAAAAGCTGACCTGGTGTGAAATGAAATGAGGGCAAATTGTAGTGCTGCCTGCCAAAGTTCTCAGCAAGAGGCTCAAGGAAATTGAAGCCAGTAAAGGGCTGACATAATGAAGGGACAACAACCCTTGACTCCATGTGTTAAAATTCACCCCGTATTTTTTAAAGAATATCTTAGTAGAAATACCAGCTATGTATTCATAGTCCCTACATTTTACTAATGTGTTTTTATTTGCTGTCTTCCATCCGGTATCATGGTTAAAAACATAAGTTCTAGTGTTATATGGTCAGGGTTCAGAACCCCTTTTCCATCTGCTTCTAGTTCTTTTTAACTTAAATTATGGTTCAGTGTCTTCATTTGTAAAAGAGGAATTTTAATTATATTTCCAAGTTCCCAGAAAAGATTCAGGTAGTATAGGGCTTGAAGCTTATGTAATTGTGAAAAGGATGTCTCTTTATGCAAAAGCATACATACAAAATGTACTATAAGTACACAGCTCAGATCCCAACCCGGCTCTTAGAAGGAGGCAGTGAAAGTGAGTACGCTAAAGCTTAAGCTTTGAAAGCATCACCTTTGTATTCTTCTTTTTCAGTTAAAAAAATTAATGAAGGTTAAATAAACTATGTAGCACATAATGAGACACATCAAACACTCCCTAAAAGCTAGTCTTCATCCGCGTTGTTATTACTTATACTATAACTCACAAAAGTGTCAAAATAAATAAATAAGATAAATAATATCCATTTATGGTTCCTCAAATTTTAATTTTATTCTTCTGAGGCTAAGTGCTAGATAGGACTAAATAGATTAGTGAGAGTGATGCATGTTCAGAAATTAGTTCATTCATTCATTTGTTTACTGAGCAAAGTATGTCAAGCAGCTACTCTGTGCCAGGCATGGTGTGGAAAGTGAAACAGTTAAGGGAGCACCACACAGGAAAATGCAAAACAAATTTTAAAGTGAGTAATAACAAGCATGTGTGTGTGTCACAGGATAATAAGAAGGTACTGGGATAGAGAATAATGAAGAGAGACATGAATTGGCTAGGACAGTGAAGGAAGACCTGTCTGGAGGTGGTAATCATCAAGGAGAAATTAGAATATTCTGAAGGATCCCATAAAGACAAGTTTGGAATAGTATTCCAGACAGAAGGAAAGTCATGTTTGGAGGCTCTACAGGAAAGAACATGAAACATTTTAGAAATCTAGGCTCTATAAATAGGTCAGATATTAGAAGAATCATGTGAGTGCAGTGACTAATGGCTCACAGATGCTTCAGTGAGATGAAAGGAAGAAAGGGAGGGAGGGAAGGATGGAGAGAGAGAGAAAGAGAAAAAAAGAAAGAACTAAGAAAGAAAGAGAGAGAAAGAAAGAAAGGAAAGAAAAAGAAAGAAAGAAAAGAAAGAAAGAAAGAAAGAAAGAAAGAAAGAAAGAAAGAAAGAAAGAAAGAAAGAAAGAAAGAGGAAAGGAAAGAAAGGAAGGAAGAAAGAAAGGGACAAAACAAATGTTGATGGAGCCAAGCACGTAAAGCTTAGACTTGGGCTGCTGGACACAGAGCTTCCCCCAAATAATTATGAGCTTTTAGGATAGACTTGTCTTAATTGACCTTTTCTCCTGGATTATTAAAGCAAGCTTGAACAAGGAGGCCTCAACTCAGTCCCAGACCTAGAGCATCCCCAGACCTAGAGCATCCCCACCCCTGACATGCAAGTTAAAATGGACTAGATGAATCCACTTAAGGAGAACTTCTTAAGGGTAAAATAGTGAGTGCTTTGAAGGAATTCAAACAAGTTGGATTATACTATCAACAATGATTTAAGGAAAGAAAAAATGTACTAAAGTCATAAAACTAAAGAATAAGTATTCCAGCCTAGAACAGTAGGTAATTGGCGAGTATCATTAAAGGTTTCTGAGAAAAGATGTTCTTAGGAAGAGATGAGAGATATAAATTGCTAGCAAGAGAGGGGAGTGGGTGTAGAAGCCACCTATATTTCAGACTTCCAGCATATTCCTTTCAGCCACTGGGCTATGTAGAATGAAGTTTTTCCAAGTAGCAGAGCAATATTCTTCACACTGTGTACCCTTTCTTACACAGGGAGTTTCCTTAATCATTGTTTAAAAGGAAATTCTAAAACAATTTGATACCCATCTCATGGTCTAAACCAAAGAAAGAGATAAAGTGCTGATGAAACAGCTGAAGATTCAGGAAACAAATAAACCTTGGGGGATACAACTGAGTATCTGTCTTTTAAACTTCAGCCCATGCTTTCACACAGAGGAAAATACTTGTATTGTTCTCTGAAATAATGACCTGTTTTAGTTACCAACTGCTATGGATTGAATTGTGTTTCCCCCCAAATTCATATGCTGAAGCCCTAACCCCTATTATGATGGAATGCAGAGATTGGGACCTTTGGGAAGTATTGAGTTTAGATGAGGTCAGGAGGGTAGGGCCTTCATGATGGGATTAGTGCCTTTATAAGAACAGACACCAGATAGCTTGATTCCTCTCTCTTTCTCTGTCCACTATGTGAGGACACAGAGAGAAGGTGACCTTCTGTAAGACACGAGAGTTCTCCGAATCTGCCTGCACCTTGATCTTGGATTTCCCAGCCTCCAGAACCGTGAGAAACACATGTCTGTTGTAAAAGTCACCCAGTCTATATTGTTTTATAATAGCAGCCTGAGCTGACTCAATTGTTAGAAGTAATTCAAACTTAGCCCATGCTCACCCCAGAAAGCATTCATATTGACCTCACTCTCCATTTCAAGGAGCTCATTTCATCTGCATGTAAAGAGTAAAGTTGCTAAGTATTTTGGTGGAGGCAGCCAATTAAGGCAGGTTAAAAACAGTATAGGCCTTCCGCCCATTTTTTAGTTGGATTGTTTGCTTTTTCGCTATTGAGCTCCATGAGCTGTTTGTATATTTTGGAGATTAATCCTTTGTCCATTGTTTCATATGCAAATATTTTCTCCCATTCCGAGGGTTGTCTTTTTGTCTTGTTTATGGTTTCTTTGCTGTGCAAATGTCACGTTTCTAGTTGTTGCCACTCCAGCTGCTGCCTGCGCCCAGCCTGTGGCCTGGTCTCCTGCCACACCACTTGTTATCGCCCCACCTGTGACCTGTGTCATCTCCACCTGCCCCCACCCTGTGTGCTACACTTCTTCCTACTGCTGAAGCTCTGCCTGTAACCTCTGTCACATTAAGGATGTCCTCAGAAGTCATGTAGAATGTGCTGGAGCCAGCCAGTGACTGGGGAATGGACTCAGCGGCCAACTCTTCTTCTTCTGATTTGGCATTCAGAGTTGGTGCTCAGTTCTAGGAAGTGACAGATGAAAACACATTTGTCACATGATTTTAACTCAGGCCCAAGTGCATCTATTTTTAGACCAGCAATGTCTTCATCCTAAGTATACACTGACTGTGATGATCTCATACGACACTGTTTTCCTATGTTCTTAATAAACAGCAATTTCCCTGGGGTGGGGCGGGAAACAGTATAGGCATATGGTACCTGAGGAAAATCTAATTCAAGAGGTGTTTCTATTAATTTAAATAGGGCCACAGAGGCATGTCCATTGATCATCTGTGTCCAGGGTTACTTTGAAGATCCACTATAATATCAAGCATATGTGGATGCCATGTGGAAAATACATTTCTTTCCTGCCAACTCTTGCTTTGGATCAACTGTAGGATTCACCCAGGAGATTCTAACTGTCAACAGTAAGGTCCCTGTTCTTTTCATCATCTCTGCTTTCTTTCAGGGTTCAACGTCCTTCTAAGCTGTTGAAGAATCTCAGTAAAATTGAGAAGTAGCTGGAACACTTATGAAGTCAGGAATAACATGAAAATGTTCTCAATTTCTACCACTGTCTCCAGTTAGAAGCCCAAGGCTTCCTCTGACTATCCATGCCTGCAAACTCTATAAATACATATCTTCTAGGAGAGTTCCATGCCTGCTCAGATCTATCAATCTGGCTTAAGAACTTTTTTAATAATGCAAGGGTCTGGCTCTAAGGACCAAGGCTACTATTTTGCTGGACAGAATATTCCCCTCCAATTAGACAATTTAAAGCTCTATTCTGCCTGATTCCTCACTTCAAATGAGACCAGAAACGATTTATTTTCCTAATATCTCTTATATAGTATACGTGCTCAATAATAAACTGTATTCCTACCTATTATTATTCCTAGGGTGAGAGCATCAGCGGAGCGAACACACATATCTCTGCATGAGCTGTTTTGACCATGAGAACATGGCCACCTAGACAAACCATTTGGTTCTCAATGAGCCGTAACATCTATGCTGGGTAAATAAACACAAAAATAGTGATTCAGAAATAAGCACTAAAAACAGTTGTGTTTGCATTACCTAAAAGCCTCATAGGCCCTGTATAATTCATTATGACCATGTATGTAGTACGTCTTATATTGAGATGAGGCTTAGTTATTTTAACTTGTTTAGTGTAGATTTTGGAAAACAAATGGCATCTTCACAAGTAACAAAAGCCTTCATGGACATTTCAGGTCCTAACTTTTTCACATATGTTGTCTTGACTGCTGGACAGGTAAGATTTTATGTTAAACCAGTAAGGGACAGATTTGAGTAGATATTATATATTCTCATCCTAGAAATTTTAACTTCATAAGCATTATTTTCTGAACAACTTTACTCTTTCCTCCCCGTGGTCATCACCTACCGTTTATCTGATTTACCGTTTATCTGATTATGCCTCAAAAGCAAGCACAAACGTGTTTATTTAGACTGCTTGAGGAGTCCAATTCCAATCTGAATACATCCATTTTACCAAATAGAACGTTATGCAGACCTCTTGTCCTCCCTCCTGTTTGTTGGTCAGAGATTTATACTGTAATCTCCCAGCACATCTGAATTAGAAATGTGAGTCCTGATGGCAACTGTCTATAGGTTGAAATTATAAAGGTCAAAACTGAGTCCAGCAAATCTTCCTCTCCTTTCATTTGAAGATTCACATTCCTTAATGCCAGAATAATATTTATGATGTTCTTGTTATTTAACAGATTCATTTTATTTATGTTCAATGTATTTCTAACAAATTCTACTGTATTTTCATTAGTTATTCAGTAAAACTTCCAAATAAGATAGTAGATAATGATTAATCTCTGATATGCCAAATGTCTTATGACAAAGTCTTAAATTGTCTAATCTGTTTTTCTCCCTCTCCCTCTTCCTCTCCCTCTCCCACACACACATGCACATACACACACACACCCCCCAGCATGTGGCCTGCTAAATAAAAAGCTATTCCTTAGCATATAGAGTACTTTTTGCTCTCAAATATTTCTCCCCTTCACACATACTTATTTTACTCATTCAGCTAAAATCAACATGCATCTTTTTTAATCCACAGTTGTATATGCTCAAGTTCATATCTCTTTGAAAGATTAATTAATACAGTCATGGCTAATTATCTATACCTGTTTATATGATCAAGGCCATTTTACAAAGTGAATATCATAAAGATAATCAGTTTCTTTTTTTAGCTTCTCAGCACAGGTCAGGGTAAAGCTTTATCATCCTTCATAAATAGGAATACTGGCCATCACTGGGGAGTGAAATGACTACTGGTCCAGTATGGTGAATGTCCTTTCAGAGTTTCATTCTTAAAAATTGTTTACTATGAAAACAGACTCACAGATGTAGAGAACAGACTTGTGGTTCCCACGGGGGACGAGAGTTGGGGGAGGGATGGATTGGGAGTTTGGGTTAGCAGATGCAAACTATTACATATAGAATGGATAAACAATAAGGTCCTACTACATAGCACAGGGGACTATATTCAATGTCTTGTGATAAACTATAATGGAAAAGAATATAAAAAGAATATTATATATATATGCACACATGTATAACTGAGTCACTTTGCTGTACAACAGAAACTAACACAAAATTGTAAATCAACTATACTTCAATTAAAAATGTATAAATAAATAAATGATTGTTTAGTAAATAGATTCAGAGAGAGTGAAAGAGGAGAGGGGTCACCCATAAGCTTAGAGAATTTCCCTCATATCAAAGTACCCTGCAATAATGTGAAGCAGAAACATATTATAATGACTTGAGAAAATCCTTGAAGAAGTTCCTCATTGAGGTGACTTCGAAGGACTAATTGAGAATGCTGCCTATGAATCTGTGTACTTGCCCGCATGTTTTAACACATAACCTCAGTCTTAAGTCAATGCTCAACTGTAGGATATACAAGATGTGTTGGGGACGTTGTCTTAAATTATGATTCCTGAAAGATCTACAGTCTACAGGTCATAGGACCCTGAAATCTGCATTTTAGTTTATATCCCAAGAAAGTTGTGAACTGCAGCTTCTCTTTTCTTCCTTCATAGATGATTAAGAGCCAGATGTTGAGAGGAACAGTTTAGGAAGACAAGGCAAAGCACGAATCCATCAATGGATGCTGTGAAAAGTTGGGGCAGAGAAACGCTCAACAACTGGTCTAACCAGTATATGTCAACCCTAATTTAAGAGGTGTCTAAACCTTTGAAAGGTCAATGTATACACTGCAGTATATCACGGGCGGCACCATCCATCATTTCCCGTCCTCCCCCTTGCCTGTCCCTTTGAGGTTTTAAGCTGAGAAGCTCAGAGGCCATGTTATCATTGGGGCTCATGCTCCCTCTCCAAATATACTTTTCATTTCCACCCTGAGTCTAATGCCTTGCTCTTTCCTACTTATATTCCTTTTCCTGCTCTCCTCAGTCTGGAAGCCTTTCATCTGCCCATTAATCATACACATTCTTAACGAACCAGACTAAGGGCATGTCCTCTTTGGATATGTCTCCAGCTAGCCATGTTCTCCCTATATAAATTCCATTTCCATGTTTGTTTAAATTTCTTTCATTTTTATAAATGTTATTGTTAACTGTATGATATAACCCCTTTGTCCTGTATCAAAGGACACATATACTTTTATATTCCCCCAATACCGTCTATAGCAGATGCTTTATAAAAATCAAAATAAAGCAGGTTTCTTAGAGATGGCTCTTATGGACCAACCACATGGGAATTACCTTAAAAGCACGTGTAGTATGCACATCCTGGGACCCGCCCTAGGCTTGCTGGACCAGAATCTTTACTTTTAAGCTACTAGGAGATACATATGCACCCTACAGTTTGAAATCAATTGGCCTAGAAACATATTTGCCCTAAGGTGCCTACGTATGAGAATCATTTGAGATCCTTATAAAAATTACACATTCCAGAGCTCTGTCTGACTTTCTGAAGGAAGGAGCATCCCAAGAGCAGTGACCTGAGAGTCTATATCTTTAACAGGCCCTTTTCATCCCTATCCTTGCCCCATCAGATAACTTAACAATTAGGAAAGCCAGATGAAACTTTCTCTAAACTGTTAACAGTGCTTTCTTAAATGGATAAAAACACATTTCAGAGAATAATGTAATGCTAGTTTCTCAACATTTTGCTTTAATTATAATCATTTTCATTATTTAAAAATTTCATACTTTGAGAAATGTAAACTAAAGAATAATGCATTCAATTTCTAAATGATTTCCCCCTGATTGAGATAATAGCCCTGCAGGTAGCCTGGCCTAGTATAAAAACAGTGGAATCTGTAGTAGCCAAAGTCCCAACTTCGACATTCATGGACTGATGGGAATAAGAAAGTTACTTAAAATCTAGGAGAACTAGTTTCCTCTTAAAAAAAAGGTGCGGGATCGCAATACCTAACTCGTAAGCTAATGTATGTAGCCGAGTTCAGGGTGAGGAACGGAGTGTTATTCATCCCTGACTCTAAAATTCCAGCAGAATAGGGAAAGCATGGAAAGTGCATGGGGTGCGGGCAAGAGCCCTTGTTGAGACCATGGTTCTTCTGTGCATTAGCAGAGAGAAGACCCCTTCTTTTTAGGAGGTCACATGAGCACTTCTGTGGGCTGGGTCCACATCACAGATCTGTGATTTCCACCCTGTATCTCAGCAGCAGTGCAGGACTTTTCACTCCTCTGAATCCTTCCTCAGTTGTACAGAACAATAGTATTCTTAAATGCTCACGTACTTTATTAAACAAAGTACTGTACTTGCAGTGGCAACTTAATAGATAGGCAAAATATTGTAGAATCTGCTCTACTTGAATTCACTGGTTATGTGCATGTTTGCTGAAAATCAGATTTTTTTAAAACAACCATAACGAGTGCTCACTGAGCAAAGAAATATAAGGATTAAGTTTAAAATCATTTAATGAAAGTCACGGTTACTGTTTTAAAATATGTATTTCCATTTTTCCTAGAAATAAACATGTTTTCTTTCTTTAATTGGTATGGTTTTTATACAATGTTCTTCACCTAATGTTATATCATGCACATTTACACATTGGTTCAAATAGTCTTTAAAAATGGTTAATAATCGCTTATTATATCTTACTATAACAGTTCTATTATTTGTTTACATACTCTTCTATTACTGAACATTTAGTTTCTACTATTTTGCTTTTATATAGAGTTTTTAAATAAATATTCTTCTATGTAGATCTCTGATCCTATCTTTAATTATTTTGTTAGAACCCATTTCCAGAAGTGGGATTACAGGGTCAAAGGGAAGAAAAGTTTTTAAATCTCATGATATATATCTTTCCCAGTTGCTTTCTAGAAATGTTGCTAATTCAAACTCTATCACCTTCCATCCTACCCAAGAAGAATCCCACTGCATCCAACACCAAAGGCTTACTAAGTGTTTTCTTTTTTGCTTAAATATTTGCCCAGTGAATAAACACTAAAAGAAATTCCTTTTTAAATTGCATGTATTTGATTACTATTAAGATTGATCCTGTTTTATTTACTCATTGTTCATTTTATACTTTCTGCTTACTGTTTTTGATTCCTTTTCTAATGGAGCACTAATATTTTTCCAGTGACCTGTAATCACACTGTATGTTCTGAAAATAAAACTTTTATTTATTATATGAACTAGACAAGTTTTCCCAAGCTGAAATTTGCCTTTAAATTTGGTTTAAACACTAATCTTCATTTTGATAGATATGTTTTTCTTCTCCTGAAATGTCAGGGTGAGGAATCAGAAAAAAAAACCACCAAACAAACAACATTGAAAAGTTAATAATACAGTGTTGTGCAAACATCAGAAAAGTTGAAAAAAATTATGCAGTGAACACCTACGACATAACATTCTAAAATGAATGTTTTAATTAATTTTATTTATTTATTTTTTAACATCTATATTGGAGTATAATTGCTTTACAATGGTGTGTTAGTTTCTGCTGTACAACAAAGTGAATCAGCTGTACATAAACATATATCCCCAAATCTCCTCCCTCTTGTGTCACCCTCCCACCCTTCCTACCCCACCCCTCTACATGGACACAAAGCACTGAGCTGATCTCCCTGTGCTATGTGGCTGCTTCCCACTAGCTATCTATTTTACATTTGGTAGTGTATATATGTCCATGGCACTCTCTCACGTCGTCCCAGCTTACCCTTCCCCCTCCCTGTGTCCTCAAGTCCATTCTCTACGTCTGTGTCTTTATTCCTGTCCTGTCCCTAGGTTGATCAGAACCATTTTTTTCCTTTAGATTCCATATATATATGTTAGCATATGGTACTTGATTTTCTCTTTCTGACTAACTACACTCTGTATGACAGACCCTAGGTCCATCCACCTCACTACAAATAACTCAATTTCATTTCTTTTTATGGCTGAGTAATATTCCATTGTATATATGTGTCACATTTTCTTTATCCATTCATCTGTTGATGGACACTTAGGTTGCTTCCATGATCTGGCTATTGTAAATAGAGCTGTAATGAACACTGTGGTACATGACTCTTTTTGAATTATGGTTTTCTCAAGGTATATGCCCAGTAGTGGGACTGCTGAGTCGTATGGTAGTTCTATTTTTCATTTTTTAAGGAACTTCCATACTGTTCTCCATAGTGGCTGTATCAATTTACATTCCCACTAACAGTGCAAGAGGGTTCCCTTTTCTCCACACCCTCTCCAGTGCATTTATTGTTTGTAGATTTTTTGATGATGGCCATTCTGACTGGTGTGAGGTGATACCTCATTGTAGTTTTGATTTGCATTTCTCTAATGATCAGTGATGTTGAGCATCCTTTCATGTGTTTGTTGGCAATCTGTATATCTTCTTTGGAGAAATGTCTATTTAGGTCTTCTGCCCATTTTTGGATCGGGTTGTTTGTTTTTTTGAGATACTGAGCTGTATGAGCTGCTTGTAATTTTGGAGATGAATCCTTTGTCAGTTGTATCACATTGATTGATCTGCATATATTGAAGAATCCTTGCATTCTTGGAATAAACCCCACTTGATCATGGTGTATGATCCTTTTAATGTGCTGTTGGATTCTGTTTGCTAGTATTTTGTTGAGGATTTTTGCATCTATATTCATCGGTGATATTGGTCTGTAGATTTCGTTTTTTGTGACATCTTTGTCTGGTTTTGGTATCAGGGTGATGGTGGCCTCGTAGAATGAGTTTGGGAGTGTTCCTCCCTCTGCTGTATTTTGGAAGAGTTTGAGAAGGATAGGTGTTAGCTCTTCTCTAAAAGTTTAATAGAATTCGCCTGTGAATCCACCTGGTCCCGGGCTTTTGTTTCTTGGAGACTTTTAATCACAGTTTCAATTTCAGTGCTTGTGATTGGTCTGGTTTTATTTTCTATTTCTTCCTGATTCAGTCTCCTAAGATTGTGCTTTTCTAAGAATTTGTCCATTTCTTTCAGGTTGTCCAATTTGTTGGCATATAGTTGCTTGTAGTAATCTCTCATGATCCTTTGTATTTCTGCAGTGTCAGTTGTTACTTCTCCTTTTTCACTTCTAATTTTACTGAAATTAGAGTGATGAGTCTCGTTAATGGTTTATCAAGTTTGTTTATCTTTTCAAAGAATCAGCTTTTAGTTTTATTGACCTTTGCTATCATTTCTTTCATTTCTTGTTCATTTATTTCTGATCTGATCTTTATGATTTCTTTCCTTCCGCTAACTTTGGGATTTTTTGTTCTTCTTTCTCTAACAGCTTTAGGTGTAAGGTTACGTTGTTTATTTGAGATGTTCCTTGTTTCTTGAGGTAGGATTGTAGTGCTATAAACTTCCCTCTTATGGGATGCTTTTGCATCCCATAAACTTCCCTCTTATGGGATGCTTTTGCTACATCCCATAGGTTTTGGGTCATCGTGTTTTCATTGTCATTTATTTCTAGGTATTTTTTGATTTCCTCTTTGATTTCTTCAGCGATCTCATGTTATTTAGTAGGGTATTATTTAGCCTCCATATGTTTGTATTTTTTTACAGATTTTTTCCTGTAATTGATATCTAATCTCACAGCGTTGTGGTTGGAAAAGATACTTGATATGATTTCAATTTTCTTAAATTTACCAAGCCTTGATTTGTGACCCAAGATATGATCTATCCTGAAGAATGTTCCATGAGCACTTGAGAAGAAAGTGTATTCCGTTGTTTTATGATGGAATGTCCTATAAATGTCAATTAAGTCCATCTTTAATGTATCATATAAAGATTGTGTTTCCTTATTTGTTTTCATTTTGGATGATCTATTGGTGAAAGTGGGGTGTTAAAGTCCCCTACGATGTATGTGTTACTGTTGATTTACACTTTTATGGTTGTTTACATTTGCCTTATGTATTGAGGTGCTCCTAGTTGGGTGCATAAATATTTACAATTGTTATACCTTCTTCTTTGATTTATCCCTTCATCATTATGTAGTGTCCTTCTTTGTCTCTTGTAATATTCTTTATTTTAAAGTCTATTTTGTCTGATATGAGAATTGCTACTCCAGCTTTCTTTTGATTTCCATTTGCATGGAATATCTTTTTCCATCCCCTCACTTTCAGTATGTATGTGTCCTAGGTCTGAAATGGGTATGTTGTAGACAGCATATATATGGACAGGTCTTGTTTTTGTATCCATTCAGCCTGTCCATGTCTTTTGGTTGGAGTATTTAATCCATTCACATTTAAGGCAATTATCGATATGTATGTTCCTATTACCATTTTCTTAATTGTTTTGGCCTTTTCCTTCTCTTGTGTTTCCTCCCTAGAGAAGTTCCTTTAGCATTTGTTGTAAAGCTGGTTTGGTGGTGCTGAATTCTCTTAGCCTTTGCTTGTCCACAAAGGTTTTAATCTCTCCATCGAATCTGAATGAGATTCTTGCTGTAGAGTAATCTTGGTTGTAGGTTTTCCCTTTCATCACTTTAAGTATGTCCTGACACTGCCTTGTGGCTTGCAGAGTTTCTGCTGAAAGGTCCACTGTTAATCTTATGGGGATCCCCTTGTATGTTATTTCTTGTTTATCCCTTGCTGCTTTTAATATTTTTTCTTTGTATTTAATTTTTGATATTTTGATTAATGTGTGTCTTGGCGTATTTCTCCTTGGATTTATCCTGTATGGGACTCTCTGCAGTTCCTGGACTTGACTGACTCTTTCCTTTCCCATATTAGGGAAGTTTTCAACTATACTATCTTCAAATATTTTCTCAGTCCCTTTCTTTTTCTCTTCTTCTTCTGCGACCCCTATAATTCGAGTGTTGTTGCATTTAATGTTGTCCGAGACGTCTCTGAGACTTTCCTCAATTCTTTTCATTCTTTTTCTTTATTCTGCTCTGCGGTAGTTATTTCCACTATTTTATCTTCCACTTGTCTGTTCTTCTGCCTCAGTTATTCTGCTATGGATTCATTCTAGAGAATTTTTAATTTCATTTATTGTGTTGTTCATCATTGTTTGTTTGCTCTTTAGTTCTTCTAGATCCTTAGTAAACAGTTTTTGTATTTTCTTCATTCTGTTTCCAAGATTTTGGATCATCTTTACCATCATTACTCTGAATTCTTTTGCAAGTAGACTGCCTATTTCCTCTTTATTTGTTTGGTCTGGTGGGTTTTTACCTTGCTCCTTCATCTGCTGTGTATTTCTCTGTCTTCTCATTTTGCTTAACTTACTGTGTTTGGGGTCTCCTTTTCATTGGCTGCAGGTTCATAGTTCCTGTTGTTTTTGGTGTCGGCCCCCAGTGGGTGTGGTTGGTTCAGTGGGTTGTGTATGCTTCCTGGTGGAGGGGACTGCTGCCTGTGTTCTGGTGGATGAGTCTGGATCTTGGCTTTCTGGTGGGCAGGACTGTGTCCAGTTGTGTGTTTTGGGGTTTCTGTGACTTTATTATGATTTTAGGCAGCCTCCCTGTTAATGGGTGGGTTTGTGTTCCTGTCTTGTTAGTTGTTTGGCATAGGGTGTCCAGCACTGTAGCTTGCCGGTCGTTGAGTGGAGCTGGGTCTTAGCATTGAGATGGAGATCTCTGGAAGAGCTTTCGCTGTTTGATATTATGTGGAGCTGGGAGGTCTCTGGTGGACCAATGTCCTGAACTCCGCTCTCCCACCTCAGAGGCACAGGCATGACACCCGGATGGAGCACCAAGACCCTGTCAGCTACACGGCTTAGAAGAAAAGGGAGAAGAAAAGAAAGAAAGAGAGAAAAATAAAATAAAATTAAGTTGTTAAAATAAGAAATAAAATTATTAAAAATAAATTGAAAAGTAATTAAAAAAAAGAAAGAAGGAAAGAAGAGAGCAACCAAACCAAAAATGAAATCAACCAATGATAACAAGCACTAAAAAACTATAGAAAAACAAACAAAAAGATGGACAGACAGAACCCTAGGAAAAATGGTAAAAAGCAAAGCTACACAGACAAAATCACACAAAGTCCACAGCCTCAATTTGGGATGATTCTGTGTCTCTTCAGGTCTTCCACAGATGCAGTGTACGTGAAGTTGATTGTGGAGATTTAATCCACTGCTCCTGAGGCTGCTGGGAGAGATTTCCCTTTCTCTTCTTTGTTCACACAGCTCCCGGGGCTCAGCTTTGGATTTGGCCCCGCCTCTGCGTATAGGTCGCTGGAGGGCGTCTGTTCTTCGCTCAGATAGGACGGTGTTAAAGGAGCGGCTGCTTCGGGGGCTCTGGCTCACTCAGGCTGTGGGGAGGGAGGGGTACGGATGCGGGGCGAGCCTGCCGTGGCAGAGGCCGGTGTGACGTTGCACCAGCCTGAGGCGCGCTGTGTGTTCTCCTGGGGAAGTTGTCCCTGGATCACAGGACGCTGGCAGCGGCGGGCTGCAGCTCCCGGGAGGCTCCCGGGAGGGAGGTGTGGACAGTGACCTGTGCTTGCACACAGGCATTTTGGTGGCTGCAGTAGCAGCCTTAGCATCTCATGCCTGTCTCTGGGGTCCACGCTGATAGCCACGGCTCGCGCCCATCTCTGGGGCTCATTTAGGCGGTGCTCTGAATCCCCTCTCCTTGTGCACCAGGAAACAATGGTCTCTTGCCTCTTACGCAGTCCCAGAATTTTTCCCAGACTCCCTCCCGGCTAGCTGTGGTGCACTAGCCCCCCTCAGGCTGTGTTCACGCAGCCAACCCCAGTCCTCTCCCTGGGATCCGACCGAAGCCTGAGCCTTAGCTCCCAGCCCCCACCCGCCCCGGTGGGTGAGTAGACCTAATTAATTTTATAATTAAAGTTTAATGTGTTATGTTTTTATCACGTATCTATCTATTGGAAATTATTTTAACTGTTCAGAGTCAATTCTTTTTTTTTTTTATAATCCCACTTCCAGGAACTTAACCTACGGAAATACTAAAGTTTAAGCACCATAAAACCTAGGTGCTCTTTCTATCTTGCTTTCAACTGTATCCATAGCATCTAGAACAGGGCTCATCGCATTGTAAACCTCACTAGATGTTTGACGGCATGGCTTTCTTCAATTGGGGGCGAGGACTTTTCCTGCTCCAGGACAATAAAAACGACATGTTAGTGTGTTTATGCCCCAAGATCATAAAATCTGTTTAGTGCAAAGCAGCATACTATATTCTAACAGCTGGTCAGATGTAACTGGCCTACTTAATCCATGTGCTAAATGGCTGAAAAGCATGCTCAAATATTAGAAACATCAAATATGTTTTATCTACAAATAAGCAAAAGCCTGTGGATAAACTGTCATAAATTCTAGAAAATGGTTTGCGTTTAATGGCAGCATCCAATAGCTGGGAGGGAATTAGAATTCAAAACATTTCTACTTCCTTCAAGAAGATGATGGGCTAATACTGAAATGCCTATGAAGACAGAAGAACAAAAGAAAATGTTGCAGGCTAAAGCACCTGACAAGAATGGGGAAAAGTGTGTCACAGATTATAGAATTTATCTCATTGAGAAGGGAATAGAAAAATGATGCATGGTACTTCAAGAGAGAAATAAAAGTCTGCACGAGTCTTCTGAGTCTGGAGTGCCAGGGTGAGCAGAAATGTAGAAACAAGCTAATTACTGTCTGTCTTTCACTCTCCTAGTTAGGAACAAAAGGAGGAAAGGAGCCACACATTCTCGACATTCACTAACAACAACAACAACAACAACAAACTTTTATTGTCCCTCTTCTCAAGAGTCTTGGAGCAAAGCTAACTCTGCCATGTGGTTGCAGCTAGAATCACTTGCAAAGCTTCCAAAAAAAAAAAAAAATTCTAATACTCAGAGCCTGTGCCAGACCAAGGAAATCAGAATCTCTCCAGGCTGGGGAGGGAGGGGAAGGCATTTATATAAAACACTCCCCAAGTCATCCTGATGTGCAGCGAGGAATGCAAAACACTGGATGAAAGGAAGTAGCAAAGAAGGCATGGAGGAGTCAGATTCTGTAAAGTGCTAAGTTCCTTCCAGAGTTTGCTCTTCTGTGATGACAACCAACGAAAATAGGGTAAAGATAAGAAAGCGCTTTCCAGTGATTTCAGATTTCGGCTACCTCTCACCCAAATATCAGGTGTGTGCATTGGTTTCTGCGGAAAAGGCTAGGGGAAGCCTTCATCAGGAGTGTCATTTTCCATTTGTATTTAGGGTAGTGGATAGGTTATGCTAACACTGATGTAAGGAATGCCTCCTTCTCATGAAACAAAATAAACCAAAATCAAGAATGAAAGCACCTAGCCCAGTACCCGTCACACAGGCTCTAGATAAATCTTGGCCTCTAACTTCTCTGCCTGAGACGTCCTGAGGTAAAAACAAAAAATCAAGTATTTCGTGCTTGCCCTAAAACAACAGATTTCAGCTTAGGAGCAGGGGGGAAAAGGGGACACCCTTCTATAAATTGGCTTTCTAAATGTACTGTTTTCATAAGCATTTTACAAATTATCTCTACTTGATAGACAAGAAAACTTTTAATAAATAGAGCTAGGATTTCAACTAGAATTGCCTGAATCTAGTGCCTTGTGCTCTTATAATTGCGATTTTCCATATTTACTCAACTGTATCCATTTTTGACACTTAGAACATTTCTAATTTCTAACCATTATAATATAGGTGAATAGTTTCATGTATGTATTTTCCCTGTATATTTAAACTTACTCCTTTGGAACACAGTCTTGGAAGTGGGTAGTCAGAGAGTGTGAACACGTTTATGGTATTATGGTATTTTACGTAGATTGTGAAACTGCTTACCAAAGGTGTTTTACAAATAGACAACACCTCCAGGAATGCATGATAGACAAATTGCAAGAGTATTTATCTCCAATTTAATTATTTAGTTATTGCTTAATTTCTATTTTGTTTACTGGTGAATTGAAACATTTCTTATGTTTTTTGGATTGTTTATCTATTGGAATTTTCACTTCTAAGCTTTGATATGATTTTCTTTGTAGAGTTTTTCACAGTAGCAATAAATACTTTTGTGGCATTATGTTAAATGCTTATCTTCCCAACTAGATAGTAAGCCCCTTGAGGGCAGATGTCATATCTATCATGCTCAATGTTGATTTCTGGTGCTTAACATCGTGCCTGGTATACAATATGCGCTAAAGCTATTCATAAATAGAAAGACATATTTACTAGCGTATTTACTGGAGGAAAATGTGAAGTCTATTGTGTTTTTATGGTGTTGATTTTATTGTTGTTTTGTATGGTTTAGGGTAGTACCAAGGCTAGGCAGTGAGTCACCATCACAAAGTAATCCATTGAGAAATCATAGAACAGAAAAGGCAGTTTGAAAGGGATGGAAATGATCTAGGAAAGCTTCCTTGAAGAGATGGATTTCTTTACTGCCAAAACCTTTTCAAATGAAGGAGAGAGTTTTGTGGTACCCTTTCTGTTGGGGATTTTGCTGATAACCTTTTATAAGAGGTAATGGACCCAACGGAAACAACCTGTATTCTCTAGGCTGTAATGGACTTCTAATTAGCCCAATTAATGTGATGGCTTTAATGTGTAAGACAGGTAATGCTTTAGAATCTGATTTCCTTGAGATCACTTCTCTCTAGGATGTAAAACAACTATAAAGGGCAGCTAAAGCACTCCTGGAGCGGCTGAATACTGTATTTACTCATTGTATTTCCTGCCTCACAATTTTAAAGCGAAAATAAAAGGTATTTTGCCTCCACAGAACTCCCCCTGACATGCCACCTTTGTTAGGACACCAATCAAGAGCAGATCTGAAGTGATTCCTTAGAGTTTTCATAAGATCAGTCCAGTGAAGAACCCCCAATGGGTGGTCATGTGTGCCCAGGCCAAGGTCCCAAAATATCTGAGTTTGCCCTTTTCTGTGGAAATAAACAGTATTATTATTTAAAAACTCCTAAAGGAAACTATGATGTGTGTGTCTGAGGCAAACCATTCTTGTCACACCCTACTGGTTCCCATGAGCTGAGAAGCATCAGAATAAATCGTCCGCTGTCACTGCCTGTGGAAAGTCAGATAAGCTCTCTAGCAATCTGAGCTACAGAAATGGCCCTTCCTTACCATCTCAGCACCCTTTCTCGGAAACAGCACGCTTGCTGCTCTGTTCAGACTCCACTCTGATTTTTTTTTTTTTTTCCAAACAATTCCCAGGGGATTCTGATGGTTTTGAATATGTAAAGGAACCAAAGATTTTCAGAAAGAACTACTGAGCCTGATAGGGGCTTCTTGATTCATGTAGCTATTGCCTGAAGTGAGAATTCCTCTTTGACAGTTAAAAGCTACTGTTACCTGCCTTCCTTCCTTCCTTTGCCTGTGAGCACATATTTTGGACAAGTTCACGCAAATAAAAGGCAAGCACAATTGGGAAACACCACTAGTAATTTCAGAAATTTGGCAAAGTATTTTCTAAACCAGTTATTAATAAGTCATATATTTTTCAATGTCCCAAAGTTACTTTTTTTTTTTTTTTTTGCGGTACGCGGGCCTCTCACTGTTGTGGCCTCTCCCGTTGCAGAGCACAGGCTCTGGACGCGCAGGCTCAGCGGCCATGGCTCACGGTCCCAGCCCCTCCGCGGCATGTGGGATCTTCCCGGACCGGGGCACGAACCCGTGTCCCCTGCATCGGCAGGCGGACTCTCAACCACTGCGCCACCAGGGAAGCCCCCCAAAGTTACTTTTGATACCAGTGTTTATTTGGTGTTTCTAAAATAATTATTAAAAACAAATTCTAATCTTTTGACACGTTGATGTCCAATACAGTAGCTATTGGCTACATGTGGCTATTTAGCACTTGAAATGTGACTATTACAAATATAAAATAAATGTGTAAAATACATTATAAAATTTCACCTATTTATTTTTATATTTTTAGAAACGTGTCTACTAGAACATTTTAAATTACGTATGTCAATTACATTATACTTATATTGAGGCCAGTCTTGGGATGGAAACATTTAGGCTTCAACACTGCTGGAGTTCATCACTAATAGGATAATCTCAGCACAGTCCTATGTGTTGCCTTCCCCCAGCTCTCCACAATCTCTCTATGCAGCAACAGAATTGAGAGGAATTATGAAGATAAATATTTGCTAGTCAATTAGAGAGCCTAGACCTCCAGGGGGACAGACTAGGCTAAGGAAGCAAGCCCCTCACTTCCCACTGCTGGCACTGTCCGGTCCTAGGACTCGACCTCTCCACCACAGCAAACATTTGAGGCTCCAGAGGCAAGCTGATAGGGTCATAGTTGAGCCCCAGCTCTTCAACCCTTTGACCAGCAACATTCTTAGAAGGGGCTTTAAGTAGGAACTGGCGTAGTAGTCTTAGCATTTTTAAAAGCAAAATTCTCCAATACTTATTGATAACTGATGCAAGTATGGTTGAATATGAATTTAATGTTATTTGGAAACCTTTGCCATTGGGCAAACAAATCTTTAAACCAGGTTTTATCAAAGTGAGGTTCTGATATAGCAGAAGCAACTGTTTAGCTGCTTTAAATGCATTTTCCAGGGCCCCAACACCAATAATGATGACTTACTAGGCCCAGGCCAGGGAAAAATAATCTCAATTTAGACATCTTTACATTTATTCCCGTTCTAAAGTATGTGATGTGAATCACCACTTGAAGCCATTGTTTTTATTTTTTTAATTACTCTACTTAAAATAAATACATTACATAATAGATATACTGCCATAGTATTATCTATATATTTAGAGATTAAGGAAATGAATATAATTTCCCGGAAGCACTGGACTCTCTACTGCTTCCTCACGAGAACCTGAACACAATTATTTCAGTCATAGTTTCTTGACAAATTTAAAAATTTACTGGTGCTATTACTTACACATCTAAAATTCTTTAATAAAAAGTACTTAATAAATATCTTACTCTATTATGCTTCTGATTATAAATCTGAAAATATAAAATTGAATAATATTTTATGCAGTTATAAATTATTAAGATTAGAAAGATTGATTTTTTTTGAGTCCCAAGAATTAGGCTGTCCCTGGAAATACACGCAGTAGGAATTTCTTAGAACTTCTTTAATTATACCATGTAAAATGCCACTCATTTTGACTACCCATGGGTACACTGAGGAGAGAGAGATTTAAAAAAAGAACTCAGGGGTTATAATTGAAGTTAAAAGTGAGACACTTCAGACAGCAATTATGTGTCATAACAATCAAAACAAATCGGATAGTATTAACCTGAAGTTATGCCACGTGACACAAAGGAAGACACAGTACCTCCATTGCAGCAAACCTGGATTCTGGTTTGGGGTTATCCACAAACAATGACATTGACATCAGCTGCCTCAACTGAAAACGAAAGCTGGTAAACAAGATGATACTGAGACTTCCTTTTAGAGCTCACATTCTGTGTTTTTAATCCCCACTTGCAGGGCTATGGACCTGTCAGGATAGAATCATGACCAGAGTGTTTGGGCAAGATTTAGAGCACCTCAGCGACAAGCTTGTGTGTGGTCACCGAATGGAATAACACGAAATATTGTAGGGCAGGTGTACAGGCAGAAGTGTGAGGTTTCTAGAATGCTACAGCTGCTGCAGAATAAGGTTGAAATGTAGGCCCTGGAAAGAGGTGACCAGGCAGCTAAGCTGTGGCTGAGGACGTGATTGGGAGGCGGGTTCTGAGTCAGGCTGAATAAGGTAGGGAGGGGACAGGGCTTGAGGGCAGGGTCTCTCCCTGGAATGTCACACAAGGCAGATGGCACTCTCAGCCTCCCACCTTATGAGCACCACCATTTAAACAGCAGAGAAAAAGGAAGACGTGTGTGAAAGTGACATATCTTTATCTCTCCGTGGGAGAGCGGCTTTTCCATTTCCTTTATCGTTTTCAAAAGAAAACATCAGGAAAGCTGGTCAAGCTAACTGCCTTTTGAGGAAACAAAGAACCTGAGTTCAGGGAGCATGGATGGCAGGGAAGAAGGAAAAATCAGAGGGTAAGATATTTGTCTCCCAACATGAATTGTATGAAGTCTCTCAAAACTTACATGATAAACAAATGATATTGTACTAATGTTTTTCTTTTTTTTTTCCTTCTCTATTGGCTCACCACGAGACTTCAGTCTCATAACCCCTCACCACTCTGCCATGCCGTTTTTCCTCTCTGGTTGTCTACGTCCAGAATAAAAGATTTGGCCTACGTGGCAGTTCCTGCCCGGAGCCAAAGCAAGAACTGTTATGTGAAATATTTAATGGACCCAGAGCACATTTGTCCAAGTTCCTAGAAGATCAGAGTTTCACTCCTGAAATTTCTCTTTACTTTGATGTCAGTTAACTACCTTTTAAACTAAATGGTGTGGACCCAAGTCCTTTTATCCCTCCTACCATATAAGCATGTGTCTGCCCTCTGGGAGCTTATAACTCAGATATATTACTCCTTTCTGAAGTGTCCTCAGGAAGGCTCTTTACACATATGTTGAATTTCAACAATAGTATTATTAATATAACAACTAAGTTTTATATATTGCTTAGTGCATTCAAAGCACTTTCAAAAGGCTTCACATGTATTTACTTATGAATACTGATTATAACTCTATGCATTAAGTGATATTATTGTCCCCATTTTATAAATAAGAAGTCGGATATCAAGAGAGCTAAGTAACTTGTTCAGAGTCACACAAAGAATAAGTGACCAAGCCACTTCGTGAAATGCCACTCTTGCACAAGAACATAAAAGTCCATGATGGTGCCACGTAACATGTACTTGACATAGGGAAAGAGAATGGAGTTTGAAGACAAGAGGCCTGGGTTCAAATAAAAATTAGCCACAATCTAGCTGCATGACTCCTGGACAACTTACTTAACTTCTTTGTGGCTGGAAGATTTTTCATCTCTAAAATTGAAACTAGTGCTTATAGAGGTGATGCAAGGCTCAAAAATAATGTATGAGAGGTACCTGGCACATACTTGTCACTCAAAGAGAGTTGTTGATGTTACTATTAAAATCAGCAAACCATAAAAGGCTACCTAAAACTATTACTCCCTATTTATCTTCCTACTGCAATGAGGTTTCTGCCATTTCCCCTCTCCATTAATGTCTGGTAATGCGGGACCCAGGTTAGGTTGCACGCAGTACAAAGGGGCACACCAGGCCAGAGCATATGTCTGAGATCCCTAGGGTCAGCCCTGTTCATTGCATAGAAGAAGAGCTGGTTAAGTTAATCCCAGGGTTGCATTCTCAGTAATGATACATCTCAGGCCATCGATCCATGGCTTTATTTTCAAGCTTATTTAAGCAGGAGCTATAAAAAGGAGAGCATCACATGCATGCAATATGGAATTAAGCCCCACCTGCTCACCCTTCTAATTCTCAGATACCTTTTTATTTGCCCTCATTTTGGGAAGCAGAATCCAATAAAGAAACAGGTTGGGGAAATTTTTAGGGTTATAATTTTCCACATAATGATATAAACGATTCTGTATAGAACTGCTATCTTGCTAGTGAGAACCCAGAGCTGTTTTCTGGAACAGTGTGCCAGAAACAGAAATCAGTATTGTTCTCTGAGGTGATTCACTGTGGCAATATGGTTGCTGTGAATTTTCTAGAAATTGTAAAATATATCTTTGTAAAAGGAGGCATGGTTTTAGCTTTCTCAATAGGTAGTAAGGCTAAGTGTATCAGGCCTATGAGATGTGAAGGGAATTATCAATTTATTGTATTATAAAGAGCAAAGGAAACTCAAGGCTCCTTTAGCCATAAAAGCGTCCTCGTCTTCCTTTTCCTTCTCCAGAGCTGATTCATAAGCAGGAATGGCCATGAGTGAATGAGCAGCCTGGAAAGGAGGTGGGGACCACTTCTTCTGACTTCTGCCTTAGACATTTCAGTGCAATTAATTTAAGCTTAAGGAGCCCTATTTTCTTCTTCGGTGAGGGCAGGGGCATATGAGCTATAGTAATATTCCCCAAAAAGTATTACCTTATGCCTTGAATTAAAAAAAAAAAATTTGTATAAAAACAAGAAGGTTCATGATGTAAATTGCTTCGAAGAAATCTGTTCCTTGAGCTCCACAGCATACGAGTAAATTCTGGGTTCTAAGTTTTAAGATTAAGTTCTTAAAAGTAGGACTGTTGGTGACTTGCATAAACATTTCTCAAGGGCAGGATCTCAGGTATACGACATAGCAAACTGGCGCTTGGTAGAATCTGGGCAAAATCAGATCTTGGAACGCTCACTTGTTACTACTAATTCCTACGTAGCTTCTAAGGGGGCTCAACTCTCTACGTTATGTAGAATGCATGTTTTTAAGAGTTTTATGGGAGTCAGGAGAATTGGTTTCTGTCCCTCTGATTGCATTTAATGTTCTAAAAGTTAAAAGTTCTTAAGATGGAAATGGTCTAAGACATCTCACTGGGACTCTTTTTTCAATTTCTAAATAATCAAACCTATCATCAGCCAGCTCTCAGTTTTATCTTCCTTCAGGCAGGCTTAAAATATACACATATACGCTATAGAAGCTATTTTGTGTGTGTGTGTGTGTGTTTTTTTTCCCAAACCTCATTTCATGAGCCAATATGCTTGTTTCCCAAAGGAAAAAAAAAAATGTTTGTTTTCATGATTTGGGCAGAAACAAATGTTTTCTTTGGGGCCGTTCAAACCATCAAATATTTCAAGTTTTCTCATTTCGTTCTATTGGGGGGAGCACCCCCTGGTGGAAAACTGTGAAAATGTTTGCCACGTGTTTTTACTGTAATGTTCAATAGGCAGATGTGTTTTGAAAATATTATTTTTACATAAAGCACACCCAGAGCCATTTTTTCAATGTTAATGTCTTAAAAAATTCCTTTACTTCTTTCTAATCATCACCATACTACTTAGAACGCGCCCCCTTGTTTTAGACGTTGCATAGATGCAGTCAGAGATGCTGCTGCAATCCCCGAGCTTCAGAACTGAGTGGAGAGAGGCACTCCGGCAGGATGTTCTTACAGGTGGGAAGAGGGGGACCATTTTCTTCCTCCCCTCAGTTCTTCCTTCCTGCCATTTCTTCCCTCCCTTTCCTGTCTTCTTTCTCTCTCCCCCTCTCTACCCCCCCTCCCCTCTCTCTCTTTCTCCCACTCTGGGGTCTCTCCTTCCTTCCTTCGTTCCTTTTTTCTTTCATACCAGTACAAAGAAAACTGTATTTCCTGGAGGGTCTCAGTGAGTGAGACAACAAACAGTCTGCTGGGAGGATACCCAATTATAGACAAAGATTAAGGTACAAGCCTTTCCAGAAAAGGGTCCTGCTACAGCAAACTGGAGGAGATTAACAAGAGGGTAGTTTGTTGGGAGATCTTCTTGGCCCCCACCTTCCCCCAAAATATGAACTTAGATAATTACTGAAAAGCATATCAAATTAATCAATGAGCCTTTAATTACTGCATTTTGTAGAGAAAAAAAATCATCTCTGGTGTAACTGGAAAGAACACTATTGCTTATCCTTGCTGTCATGGGTTGAATCATGCACTCCCAAAATAAATACATTGAAGTTCTAACCCCCCGTGCCTCAGAATGTGACCTTATTTGGAAATAGGGTTGTTGCAGATATAATTAGTTAAAGATGAGGTGATACTGGTGTAGGATGGGCCTCTAACCCAGTGTGGCTGTTGCCCTTATAAAAAGGAGACATTTGAACACAGACACACACACACACACACACACACACAGGGAGAATGCCATGTGAACATGAAGGCAGAGATTGGGGCGATATGTCTACAAGCCAAGGAACATTAAAGATGGCCAGCAGGGCTTCCCTGGTGGCGCAGTGGTTGAGAGTCCACCTGCCGATGCAGGGGACACGGGTTCGTGCCCCGGTCCGGGAAGATCCCACATGCCGCGGAGCGGCTGGGCCCGTGAGCCATGGCCACTGAGCCTGCGTGTCCGGATCCTGTGCTCCGCAACGGGAGAGGCCACAACAGTGAGAGGCCCGCGTACCGCAAAAAAAAAAAAAAAAACGATGGCCAGCAAACCACCTGAAGCTAGGAGAGAAGCAAGGAACAGATTCTCCCTCACAGTCCTCAGAAGAAACCAATCCTGCCAACACAAAACATCCTGGTTCGTGATACTTTGTTATGGCAACTCTAGCAAACTAATCTTCCTTTGAACCCAACTGGTGGTCCCCTCTCTGCCTGATACCTTTCTGTGTATAGACCGGTGTGAATGGTCTAACTTCTTCCCATGGTTCCCTGGCCATGTGTCTTTAAAAGTACTGAAGGCGGAGATGGAAGACAGATGACACATTGGGAACTGGGCAATATGGCCAGTCTCCCAAGTCCCAAGTGGCTCTTCCATATACCAAGGCCTAGCAATAATTGTTTCTACTGCCACCACATGGGACCAAAATTTAGTAGCAAAACAGCAATGGAGCCCAGGGTCTCTCTCCACCTCTTACGCTGCCAATAACCAGGCGTGGTTATTCCCACAGGCAAACAAAACAAAAGGAAACAGGTGATAGATATGTCACCTAGAATCCCTGTGCTGCTTGGAGTTTTCTTGAAAGCTCTCTCTCAGCTACCCTCAGTAGAGCCAGCCAGTAGTCTCACCTTCTATTATCTGTCCTGCTACCCAAGGGACTGTCCTCTACACTGTTCCCCAAACACACTAAGGCCTTTTCTCCATTTGGTTTGCTCATGGTACAACCCTCATTCCCCAAAGACATTCAGCCCCACCTTCTACATGGACCCTTCTCCAACCAAACCAATCCATATTAACCTCTGAATTCCTGTGACTTGACTACACTGCCTCACTCAGCCTCGGACTTTCCTCCCACATCAAATAGTCAAGTCCAATAAAGACAACTGTAGATTTTCCTATTTAAAGGTGCACTTCCCAGCATGCTACGCTCCAGACCAGACAGTGGCTGAGCAATGCAGGCTTACTTTCTGAAGGAAAATGAACAGCTCTGATTATTTGGCTGGATATCTCCATCCCCAAACCGCACAAAAACATGTAAATAATGACTTTAGAGTCTCAACAATATTTTCTTTTGTATGATGCCATGTAATCCTACAGCTACCCTGAGAGATGGAGATTCTTACAATAGCATGGAAGGTTTGGGATGAGTTAGAACGTAGTCTAAAAAAGGTTTGGAGTATATTTCAGGCCTATGATTCTCAAGGTATGGTATTTTATAGAAAATTCTACTGTGAGAGGAACATCCAGCCTTTCAGGTTTCTTCCCTTTATTTTCCTCTCTCTTTCATTGAAACTCCTGGTTAATGAAACTCAAGCCACCCTGTGACCGTTCACACAACTATGCAGACTGCGCTTGCATTTCTTGCCACACACTCTGCTTTCAACAAACCCCCAAAAACAAGGAAAAATAAGTCTCTGTCATGTCCTTGTTTTGTTTTGTTTTTTATTTTTTTAATGATGAAACAAACAACAGGAGAAAGAATCATCTAACAAAACTCTCGTTTCCACTCTGGCCAAACGCTGAGCTGCTTGACTGCTCCCAGCCAGCTTGATTAAGGTGTCATCCCTCCTCTTTGTTTATATTTATTATTTTTGGAGGATTTCCCCCCCTTTAGTGTTCATGTACGTTTTCCCATTTTTAAAAAGTCATGATTCATAGTTTGATTTACAACCACTCTCGGGGGAGATAGGCAACTCTAATGAGGGCGCAGCCGGCACGTGTATTTAATATCCGCCAGACACTGTACCACATTAGCTTGCCGCATCCCGGGCTAGGGAGAATGAAGTCGGGAGTGGCGAGCACAGGGTCACGCAGCCGCTCACCCAGGGCATCAGCAGCGCTGAGTGATACGAAGGGGGACGGTGGGTGCACAGACCCGTGGCCCCACTGGTCAAGGACGGAAGACGAGCAGAAGAGAGAGCTCGGTGAGGAGGGACCGGCAAGCGCATCGGGAGGGATGCCGAGACAGAGATGCTGCGCGTGGCTGATGGATCACTCCCATTTAAAACACAAAAATAAGGCAGCTTGCCAGCGCAGTTTGGGCCAGTTTCACTAAAACTCTTCATTCATCATACTGCAATGAGGCAGTATGTGTTATCGTGCTGGTGCCGGCCTAGGACCAAAGCTACTCCAGTCCTGGGTGGTGATTCAGAGAGGGCAGAGTGGCAGGTGAGGAAGGAGATGGAAGAATGGCCCCCGCCCGGCACGTGTTGTATTTGTCCCACCTCAGCCCAACACCCAGCAGTCCACAGACAGGTGGAAAGGCCCAGAACCTCCACAATAGTGAAGAACCAAGAACCTGTTTTTTGGCACAAAATAGTCAGAATTATTATTAGTCTGGCACAAAATAACTAGAATTATTATCAGCCTGGCTTCTCAGTGGGGAAGTTTTGGGGGAGCAGCTGAATTTCCACATGCTGCCTTCATAGCTCATGGAAGATCAAAATTCCATAAACATACAGGAATGGATATAAATTGAAGTTGTGTATGTGCAGGGGTTCCTCTCCCTTCCTAAAAGTAAGTGGTATGATATAACTATGAAAACCATTAAAATGATAGCATCCAAAAATTTCCCCAGTTATTTTCATCATTTTCTTCAAAAAACCCTTTTCTTTATTTTATTTAATTAATTAATTAATTAATTTTTTTGCAGTACGCGGGCCTCTCACTGTTGTGGTCTCTCGCGTTGCGGAGCACAGGCTCCGGACGCGCAGGCTCAGCGGCCATGGCTCACGGGCCCAGCCGCTCCGCGGCATGTGGGATCTTCCCGGACCGGGGCACGAACCCGTGTCCCCTGCATCGGCAGGCGGACTCTCAACCACTGAGCCACCAGGGAAGCCCTCTTTTCTTTATTTTTAAATACCTTAATGCGGCAAGAGGAGCCAGAATCAGATCATAGTACAAAGGGCTGGCATAGTATAACTGGGTCTGACTAGTACAGACATTTCCCTGGACCTGATTACTCAGAGGAAGAGAGAGAGAGAGAGAAAAGACTGCACAAGCAAGGCCAGACCGTTGTTTCTCACACATCCCTTGCTGTGTCCCTGGCCATGTTATGCCAATCTTTCCTAGGTACAATGCTCACCCTGAGATATTTCTGACAGTCAGATTATGAAAGCTTATGTAGTAATGTAGGCGCTAGAAAATGAACAAAGTCCCCCATAGCTGTGAGGACATGACTGGCAGTAATGATGCAAGATGAAGAATGAACTGAATACATCAACCTTGTCTCCAGGCTCTTGGTGGATTCTTTGTCTGCTTCCCAACGATGCCAAGTCTCTGCATCGGGTGCCAATGCTCAGGCGGTAGCTAAGAGAGAGCATGCATTGTTGAATTACGCAGAGCACTTCTGTGGAGGGTTGCTACTTTAATGGTTTGTTTTCCAGGATTAATGTTGGCAATTCCACAGAGTCAACTTTTCAGCTGGGAATACTAAACAGAAATATGGCATCTCATATGTGATATGAAGAGTGATTTAAATTGTGCTCTGATTTTGTTCTTTAAAAATTCATTCATCATTCATTCATTTACTCGTTCAGCAGCAACACTCTCTTCCTAAAGACCGTCGGGCAAATTCTAGGCAGTGGAGATGTTGAGATGAATAAGATGATGCAATTGCCCTGCCAAAGGTGTATGCATGAGCTATGTTTACAAATAATATATCTGTGATATGAGACATTAGAATGATGCAGCTTCAGCGCTGTAAAGATTCCATGAAGAACGACAAAGTGTTGGCAAAATATATTCTTACACATACAGATACACAAAGACACACAGACACAAATACACACCATCAGTCAGTATTTTTGTTGTTATAACTATGAATCTGGCTTTAAATACTAAGAGCAAGAAGACTGCATATTATTTTCTATACTGACATGGAAAAGTAACCTCCACTGAAAATGCAATCTCACTATATAGCCCTGCATTTGATGTTTTCACTAGTGGACCTTTGAAAACCCTGAAGTCCAAGCATCTCATGTGAGACTCACCTAAGTAACCTACCTCCTCCCTGTTCCCTGGGGTAGAGCTGCTGAAGAATGGCCAATGAAGGGCAAACAAGGGGGAAACCTGGAACCAGAGAGACTAGGTAATTATTAGACTGAATAATTGGCTTCTGCAAAGTGAGAGTTGATTGTATGTATAAGTTACTGGTTAAAAAAAAATACATAGGTCTATAATAAAAATTATAACATTCAAAACAGGTAATTTGATGAGATGAAATATGCCCCAAAAGTCAAATGTTAAAAACAAAGGTTATAATTCTTCCAATGTCAACTGATTAATCATAAACTCACCACAGCCTAGAACAGCTCACTAACAGGAAAGCAGTGACTCCATCAGTTTTCCCTATCATTGTCATAAAATAACTAAAGAACCATGAAAGTGTGGCGCTTCCATTCAAGGTCTTCCTGGCCCATCATCAAGCTGTCCAGCAAAATATACCTACTTGTCCTGATAAACATAACCTCTACCATTTCCTATTTATTGCGGTTGGGAAGGATAGAGGTGGTATAAATAAATCTATAGAGAAAAACCAAAGCCTTACATTAGCTAACGGTTGTAACCTTCTTAGAGTTTCCACTTTCGTCTTTGACAGTGTTAGTTTTCTACCTATCAAAAAAAGTAATGAAAGAAAATATATTACATTTTATTTCTCCCCTCTCTTTTATAAGTAGCCTTCAAGGGGAAAAAAAAACCCCAAAAAACTAATGCTCATTGAAATGGACGAAAGAAACAGCAAGGTAGGATATAGTTCAGAGAATTGTGCTGAGTTAGTATATTTCAGACTATTGAATTAGAATTCCTTTCAGAGGAATCTATCCACTACCTTCTATGAATTAAAGATTGAGGCAAGTTACGGGACTGAGAGATAAAGGAGAATTAAGACAGCATGTATTCGGCCCATGTGATGTGCCAAGAGCTATGGATATGTTATCTCACTGAATATTTTATGACTTTTTTTAAAGGTAGGTATCACAATCCATTCAACAGGCAAGAAAACTGAGGCTTAGAGTGAGTAATTTAGCCAAATTTTCACTAGCGAATGATAAAGTTGGAATAAAACCTCAGTCCTACCAACTCCACTACACAATTCTTCCTCCCTAGAACACATCATTTTAACTTTTTAGGAGCTTTTCTATATTAGAGGCAGCAGAGAACACTGAAAACCAGAAGAGCAACATAGTTTATACATTAGGGACCCTTAAGTAGGAAGATTTGACATATACAATCTATCAGGATGCAAGCTGCATATTCAAAAGCCACAAAGGAGTGATTTATTACCAATAGAGATGTGTCAAACTTGCTTTAGAAAATCCTTGTTAAGGCGAATTTTTCATTTCATTTTGGACCACTTTCATTTTGATTGGCAATCTTATCTCAGCACTTTGGAGTTATTTCTCAATTTGGTATACTTCACATCATTCTGCAGCCAACAATGAAGACCAATCTTTTAAATAAGATGAGAGGCAATATCTCATATTACCCCAGGTTCAAATCTCAGCACTACCACTTTCTAGCACCATGACCTTGGGCAAGTTACTAAAACTCTCTATGCCTCAGTTTCCCCAAGCATAAAATGAGAATAATATTAGTATATGTACCTCAAATGGTTTTGGTGCAATATATGCATTAATACATGTAAAGTGCTTAAAAGAGTGTCTGGTAATCAGTTCATGCTAAATAACACCTTGCTATTATTACACTGATGATATAGATAAAGCCAGGGTCTGGCACTCAGCAGGGTTCAACAATTCCTAGTTTCCTTTCCTCATATGAAAGCACCTAGTTGCTTTCCCTCAGAAAAATGTAGCTGAATGAAACTCACTCAATATTCAATGTCCTTTCATTTTTCCTACTCCTTAATTCTCCTATTTCCCTACCTTAGATTTTTACCACCCTTGTGAAAAATATATGGTGTTATTCACCCATTTCTCCACGTAGCCCAAGATTCTAATTACTGTTATTCATAGGTTCATCCTGGAATTCTGATAAATTTATTTTATGATACAAAGTTTTAAAAATCTCACTATAAACTTCTGTTTAAATTCCACTGAGTATGAATTAGAGTGATGTATCTATATCTATATACACACATCTATCTATCTCTATATAGATAGATACATTTTACAGGAAAATGTAAAATGAGATTCCCTAAGCTGGGAAATCCTGCCTCCTCACTTTGCCATCTGATTTATAATACTTATGTAACAAAACAAAAAAGACTTTGGGACTAACATACGCACACTGCTATATATAAAACAGATCACCAAAAAGTACCTACTGTATAGCACAGGGAACTCTACCCCATATTTTATAATAACCTATAAGGGAAGAGAATCTGAAAAAGAATATATATTCATAATTGAATCACTTTGCTGTACACCTGAAATAAACACAAGATTGTAAATCAACTATATTTTAATAAAAAACAAAATAAAATAAACAAAAAATACTATAGAGGCTCTGTTGGGATATTTCCATTCTAATGATTTTTAAAAGATGAAAATTATTGAATCATTCCTTATTTTGAGTGGAAATCTTTCTCCCTTCCGTTTCTTGTCCCCAGATTTGCCTTCTAGAGAAATGGTAAACGTAATTTGTTTTATGTGTTTGTGGATGCTATGGTACACGTCTAGATCTTCCATCTACAGGAACAAATATTCATTTCTTTGCTACTAAATCTTTCTCACTGAGACATCAACTTAGTCCCTCTCCAAATGTGTGACCTTTCTTTGGGGACAGCCTTTGTCCAATGACTTGTCTGTGCAAGTCCTGGCATCAAATGGGATCAGCTGAGGCTCCTGCTGTGAATGACTTGTAGTTTAACTCCTCCCTCTGCCCAAGCATGCTTCCTTCACTCCCCACAGGCCTTGATCTCAATAGCATTTCTAATAAACTTTGATCTTTGTCTCAGAGTATGCTTCTTAGGAAACTGGACTTGCGTTAGCATTGCCATCAATTTAAGTTTAAATTGCATTGTTTCTAAGACATAATATGTTACTCATTGATTTTTTCACTTACTCATTTGTTCAGCATTCATCCATTTATTCGCCTCAGTCATCCATTCATCCACCTCAGTCATCCATTCATCTATTCATACATTTCTCCATTCCAACAAAAATATTTAGCGTAAGTTTAACATATTATGTGTAAGTTAACATGCTGAGCTCCCCAGGGACAGAGAATGCACAGACACAGTCCGTCCTTGGCCTTTATCCTAATGCAGCTTATAGTTGAGCAGGTAGGATTGGACAAGTACACCAGGATATCTATGATACAAGAGAGAATATAGGAGAGACAGAGGAAGGGAGGGAGGAGATAGGGAGGGAGGGAGAGGAAGAGAGGAAGAAACATACACACATATATAAAAGAACCCATCTACCATTGAACATCACTGTAGGGGTGTGTGCGTGTGTTTGGTGTGTGTGATAACATCTTAAAAAGATAATTCCCTACTAATTCTCTACTATATCCTATTATGTGGAGTAGTTTATTTTTCCTCTACCTATGGCATTATGTTTCTTCCCACTTATAACTTCTTATGGATTATATCTTTTCTGTATGCAACCTCAGACCCTTATCTAGCTTCCTATCCTCTTAGGAGTTTCAAGCGTTTCAAATTTGATTTTATGCCTGAAGGATCTTGACACCTTTCTTTCCCTTAAGCTTCCTACCAATCCACTTTCTCCCTTTGGTTTTTCTTTCTCTATCATGTGAAGTTTGAAGAGAAATGATATCGCCAATGAAATTGCCATGAGGGAGGGAAGGGGTGATAGCAAGTCAGACCTTAAATCTGTGCTCAAATCTCTCATGAAGTCGTAGAAAGATACTGTAGTCTTTCATTGAGATAAGAATTTAGGATTGGATTAAAATCCAATCCTCATTCATTTTTGTTTTCAATTTTAGTAAAATAAACTGAAATGGAAAAGAGAAACTAAGTTATCTCTGTTGAGAATAAAACTTTCATCAATGCAATGTTAGAAATACAAATTTTAAAAAATTAGCTAATGAATAAAACAAAATATTTAGCCTAAACCAAGAAGAATTTGAAGTACAATCAGCAGAATTACAGTTAAAAGTTAATGTATTTAAGCTTTCAGGATATGAAATAATAAGTATAAATCATAACTGTCAATCAGTCAGATGGCATGTGTTCCACTGAGCTCACAATCCCAGGTTTGCCCTCAATGTCAAGAAAATTTTAAAAAGAAGTTGTCTGGGGAATGTGTATTGACAATAATTTCACAAATCCAAAAGGAACTTGTAGCTGCTACTGAATTAGTCAATGATGAATCACAAGCATTTAGAATGGTGCCAGGTACCAAGTAAGCACTTAATAAATATTTGTGAAATGACTGAATGAATTCCTTCTTGATATTTATAGGTATGTTCTAGGTCACTCCAAATACACTGCTCAACAAACTCAAACTCAAATCCATTAAACTTTTTCCCCTGCTGCTCCTAAATTTTGTTTTCCTTTTCTAATATTCTCCATGGTGACACTTCACTGAGATATTCCACATGCTTTCTAAATAGATGTCCAGTGAGCTGTCTGGAAACAGTCTGAATTAGAGATATGATATTTTAAATTACATTTATTTTAAATGAGACAATATTTTAACATTCCATTATTATATTATCATCTTGATTACTGAAGTGGCTATTGTGATAGTGTTGTTTCATATTTTATTTGGCCAAATGTAAATTAAAGAATCATTAAGATGTAACATAGGGCTTCCCTGGTGGCGCAGTGGTTGAGAGTCCGCCTGCCGATGCAGGGGACGTGGGTTCGTGCCTCGGTCCGGGAAGATCCCACATGCCGCGGAGCGGCTGGACCCGTGAGCCACGGCCGCTGAGCCTGCGCGTCCGGAGCCTGTGCTCCGCAACGGGAGAGGCCACAACAGTGAGAGGCCCGCGTACCGCAAAAAAAAAAAGAAAAAAAAAGATGTAACATAATGAGATATTCTTAAGGGATGAGAGAGAGGAGAGGAAGAAGAGAAATAGATATAACAAAGTATATATTTTAAATTACTTGAATAATTTGATACCTATGATTTGGATTGTCACACAAAGTGATGGAATTAACAGGGTATTGAAAAAATTCCATTGCAAAACATATTCTTATTTAAAATTCTTGGTTTATAAAACTAGTGGTAGTTCTTTTTTCCCTAGTAATAATCCTTCTTCTGAAATATCATGAACATACGTCTTGCAAACCACTATAAAATTTTAAATTTTCTTCATGGAAAAGACTTGTTGAATCCGGCCCCTGCTTTCACATCTGCACTATCTTCTTTTTCTTGCTATCTCTCCATTCCAAATTGTATTAAGGAATAAAAATGCTACTTATTTAGGAATATTTTCCCCCTTGTGTGAAATCTGAATTTAACACCCAAGACATCATATTGCACTAGGTCATGACTCAATAAGTATCTGTTAAATGTTGACTAAATGATGATCAGGTACTTATAACATTAATTATGGGTGAGTTACTATAAAAGGGAAACAAATTTTTGGTTGATGCCATCAAAATTACAGCGTTAAAATAAAGACTACAGGGGCTTCACTGGTAGCGCAGTGGTTGAGAGTCCGCCTGCCGATGCAGGAGACACGGGTTCGTGCCCTGGTCCGGGAAGATCCCACGTGCCGTGGGCGGCTGGGCCCGTGAGCCATGGCCACTGAGCCTGCGCGTCCGGAGCCTGTGCTCTGCAACGGGAGAGGCCACAACAGTGAGAGGCCTGCGTACCGCAAAAAAAAAAATAAAATAAAATAAAAAATAAAGACTACACATTAGTAAAAGTCTGTATGTCTCTCATTTCACACCACAGTTTAATATATATTTTTTAATTGGGGTATAGTTGCTTTCCAATGTTGTGTTAGTTTCTGCTGTACAGCAAAGTCAATCAGTTAATGTATACATATATCCCCTCTTTTTTGGATTTCCTTTCCATTTAGGTCACCACAGAGCATTAAGTAGAGCCTCCTGTGCTATACAGCAGGTTCTCACTAGTTATCTATCTTATACATGGTAGTGTATATATGGTCAATCCGAGCCTCCCAATTCATCCCACCCCCCGTTTCCCCACCAGCCCCTTGGTGTCCATATGTTTGTCCTCTATGTCTGTGTCTCTATTTCTGCTTTGAAAATAGGTTCCTCTGTACCATTTTTCCAGATTCCACATCACCACAGTTTAATATTTACACTCTAGAAGTACTAAGCTACTTCTACTCCCACAGTATTTAAGCTCTTTGTTCTACTTGTTTGCACATAAAATTTCCTCTGCCTGGAATTTCTTTCCCATTCCATGCCCAGAATTTGGCTACAATTTCTACTCCTTTTTCAGATCTCAATTTAGAAGCCATACCTTGAAAAGCCTTAGTATGCGTGTATGTCTCTCTTTCTCTCTCCCTCTCTCCCTCCATCTCTCCTATATTCTCTCTCGTATTATTGATATACTGGTGTACTTGTCCAATCCTACCTGCTCAATTATAAGCTATGTTAGGATAAAGGCCAAGAAAGGACTGTGTCTATACATTCTCTATCCCTGGGGAACTCAGCATGTTACCTTATGCATATATGTTAAATTTACTCAAAAAGTTTTGTTGGAATGAAGAAATGTATGAATAGATGAAAGGATGATTGAAGTGAAAGAATGGATGAATGATGAACAAATGAGTAGGGTTTATTCCTCGTTCCCTCTCCCTTTCTAATGTAGCCACTGATTTCAGTTGGGTATGAGTCCTCAAAGACTATTTCCTACACGTTTACATGCCTCTGTCATAAGTGAACCAATAGAAAATACAATTTTCTTAAGATATGTCTTAAGAGACGTACTGAAAGTATCTTTTAGCTGCTTGCTTTTGTTTCTTCAATAGTAGGATAGCAATTTATTAGACTTAGATATACCTTGTTCTTCCTAACTGTTGCATAGTATTTCATACTTTGGATATAATACAGTTTATTTGGCTATCCTAACAATTCCCTATTATAAACAGAGCCACAATAAATATTTTTGTCAGGCCTCTTTATGCTCTAGAGAAATTTTCCAAGATGTCAACTGTAAACTTAACAGGAACAGAGAAGTGACCTTTCTAGCAAGAAGTCCGTACCTAAATCCTGGCTATTAAGGTAAAAATTACCTGCCACAAAATGTTAACATTTTGCTTTCACAGGTCACCTTCCCAGAGGTAGCATGCAATGCTAGGACTGTAGCAAAATGAAGGGAAATCGGCACACATTGAACGAACGAATACTGTAATTTAGTCAGTCAATCAAGAAATATTTATTGAGGACCAACCTACCCAGTGCCAGGTTCTGTGTCACATGGAGGGAAAACGGTGGTGAAGGAGACACAGTTCCCTCTTTCAAGGAGCTCACAATTTTAAGAAAGAGAAACAAATATAATTAATGTTTGTTTCCTTATGTCATTTAAGTCTTCTTATAGGGATATGCATACAGTAGTGTGGGAGCATATTGGAAGACCTCCTAAAAGTGTGAGGACCAAACCTAGTGATGCTCAAACCTAGAAGTCATGGTGTTCTTGGAGAAACATAACAAAAGATTATTATTTTGAGAACTATGCTGTCACATTCTGCCTCATGATAAACTGTAGTGCAGATAAATAGTAACATGCAGCACACTTGTTTGTTAATTATGTGTTTTCAAGTCTCTTCTCTCAGTAGACTGATTTAAGTGGGGTCAGAGAACACATTTTAGTCAATGTTGTACTTTTCATGGTGCATGGAATACAAAAGGCGAAAAAATCACAGGAGAAAAGCTTTAAAATTGTTCATTCTGTTTGTTAGACTTAAACGTCCCTACACACGTACGTAATACAACCATTATTTTATAATAGGATACCTACAGTTGGCTCAACTCCTAGAACACAATTAGGAACTCTGGTTAGGACAGTCTTTCAGGATCATGCTCCTCGAAGATAATATCCATACAACTTTTATTGACTGTGTTTGAAAAGCCCCCTATCATATCTCCTGAGGAAAACAGTCTCTCACCAAAATGAATGACAGTGGAAAAAAATCATTCCTCTAAACATTTAATATCAGTTTCAATAACCACCCTGAATTCCTTAGAATAATTCTCATTCACTTGGGTAATTTTCTGTTACCTCAACCCAGCATTACAGGCACTCTCATAAAGTAGGTGTACCTTTCTACTTGGAATCACATGGACTCTGGAACCAGTCTGCTTAGGTTTGACTTCTTGGTCTACATAAGGTCTGTGACCCTGGACAAGTCACTTTATACTTCTATGCCTCAGTTTCTTTATCTCTAAAATCATATAAAAATACTGATCTCAAACCTTTGATATAGGCTTAAATCAGTTAACATATGCAAAATGCTGGGAACATTATCTGACCCATAGTAACTGGTATGCAAATATTCTCTGAATGAAGACACAAATTCCCTACACTAACTTTTTTTTACCAGATTGCATGACTACTCAATTTTAACAAAGTTGGCCAAGATTAGGTAAACATCATCCATGAAAAATACCCTTAGTTATAAATAGCAGGGGAAACCTTAGAAAGAGTAATGGAAACATACAAAATAAAGAGCGCAGAAATATTAGTGATACACGTGTCTGCATAAAAATTAGAACCAAGGTTTCCCTAGGTGGATGGTTAGTCATTTCATGTCTACAAATGATTCTGTCATCTTAGAAGACAAAGCACTTGGTAGACTATCTGACACATGGTAAACATTCATTAAGTATTTAATTAACTATTAGTTAACTAATAAATGAAATAGTTGCTTGACTATAAACAAATCTCTTGACATCTCTAGGTTTCTGTTTCCTCAAGGATAAAATGAAGAAACTTACCTAAGTCAGTATTTCCTTAATTATATTCAACTAAAAACTGGTTTCCTAGAGTTGTTCATCAGTGCCCTTGAAAAGAAATCCATGGTAGAAAAACTGCTGGAAAAGTTGCATGCTATTTCCTTCTCTTGTATTCACAAACACATTGGTGTAGTGGATACTGCAAGATGTTTCATCATAAGGGAACTTTATTTCTCCCACTATTTCCCAAACTTGATTGACAATGGACTCCTTTCCTTTGGTTTCTATCTTATTAGTATCATACAGAATTAATGTTATTCTGAACAAAAATGGGAAACATTGCTACTCAATGTTTCGTTTGTACACTAGTGCTAGCCTGCAAATTATTGAGTTGGCCAAAAGGTTCGTTCGTTTTTTTCCCCGTAAGATGGCTCTAGTAGCACTTAGTTGGCTTTAACTTCATTTGAAACAATTTTCTTAGATTGTATGTGACAGCTGTCATATCAGCGTGCATTTAAAAAAAGACTTATCAAAATTGGTGAATTTTTGTGTAGCCATTTTAATATTGAAGATGGAAGAAAAGAACATTTTTGGCATATTATGCTTTATTATTTCAAGAAAGGTAAAAACAACAGAAATGCAAAAGAAGATTTGTGCAATGTACGGAGAAGGTACTATGACTGGTCAAACCTGTCAAAAGTGGTTTAATGAAGTTTCGTGCTGGAGATTTTTCGCTGGACAATGCTCCATGGTCAGGTAGACCAGTTGAAGTTGATAGCGATCAAATTGAGACATTAATTGAGAACAATCAACGTTATACCATGTGGGAGGTAGCCGACATACTCAAAATATCCAAATCAAGCGTTGAAAATCATTTGCACCAGCTTGGTTATATGAACCGCTTTGATGTTTGGGTTCCTTATAAGTTAAGCGAAGAAAACCTTCTTGACTGAATTTCCGCATGCGATTCTCCACTTAAACATAATGAAAATGTTACGTTTTTAAAACAAATTGTGACAGGCGATGAAAAGTGGATACTGTACAATTATGTGGAATGTAAGAGATTATGGGGCAAGCAAAATGAACCACCACCAACCACACCAAAGGCCAGTCTTCATCCAAAGAAGGTGATGTTGTGTATATGGTGGGATTGGAAGGGAGTCCTCTATTATGAGCTCCTTCCGGAAAACAAAACAATTAATTCCAACAAGTAGTGCTCCCAGTTAGACCAAATGAAAGTAGCACTTGACGAAAAGCGTCCAGAATTAGTCAACAGAAAACGCATAATCTTCCATCAGGATAACGTAAGACCGCATGTTTCTCTGATGACCAGGCAAACACTGCTACAGCTTGGCTGGGAAGTTCTGATTCATCCGCCGTATTCACCAGACATTGCACCTTCGGATTTCCATTTATTTTGGTCTTTACAAAATTCTCTTAATAGAAGAAATTTCCATTCCCTGGAAGACTGTAAAAGGCACCTGGAACAGTTCTTCACTCGAAAAGATAAAAAGTTTGGGGAAGATGGAATTATGAAGTTGCCTGAAAAATGGCAGAAGATAGTGGAAGAAAAGGGAGAATACGCTGTTCAATAAAGTTCTTGGTGAAAATGAAAAACGTATCTTTTATTTTTACTTAAAAACCGAAGGAACTTTTTGGCCAACCCAATATTTACCAGTCTAAGATAAAATAAGTACAAAAATTCAAAGCAGGTATTTAAAAACTTTTATATCAATTTGATGGAATTTTTTTCTTTTTTTTTTTATCTGTTGAATCTAATTAAAAAAAATTAGGGATTGCATCTTCTATTTTTCCTTCATGGCTTTTTTCCTTAGAAGTTCATTTTTATTAGATTTTACTTAGTCCTTTATGTGCTGTAAATTAAAAAGAAAAGAAAAAGAACATGGATTCTTCACCTTAGATAGTTTGAGAAGTACTGACTAGATGAACACCAACATTATTTCTGAATCTTTAACATTATGAATCTTCCCACTGACTCCATGAGAGTCCATTAATATAAAGATTCCTGGCTTCTACCCCAAATTTTAATCAGTATCCGTAGAGTTACAGGGAATCTATGTATCTATAGCTTCCCAGGTTATTCTGACCAGACTTTGAGAAACAATGCCTTACACTGTGGGCAGCCTGATAATAAAAGCTGTATTAAATAAAATAACAAAGATAAATAAAACTTTGTTTCATCAGTGATAAATCCACAGGACATAAATATGTTTGTGAAATATGTAAATGAAAAAGCTCAGGTTAACAGAATATGAATCTATCATTAGCATGAGACTTTTGAGTCCTATGTTCATGGATAGGTTAGAGTTAATCCAAACTGGAAACAAACTATTGGTCCATGTCTTAGCCCACACTATATTCATCATCTGGATACAAATATTTCAAACCTTTTGTTAAAAGACACTTTTACTAGTCCTTGTTCCTCAATCAGTTTAGTATCATGCTGGTATTTATGTACCATGTCTTCATGTTCATACCTATAGAATGCTAAGTGTTTAAAATACAGATTGATTTTTTTTCTGATCTTTATGCTCTTAATAAGGCAAGGAATATAGTTATGTGATTCCTGCCTCAGGGTATTTTATGTCTGTTTGTTGAGAAGAACCTAAACCTTGATCGTAAACAATGGCTCTCCACCTGGACTTGGAATCACTTGAGACATTGACAAAATCTGATACCTCAGTCCTATACCTAGAGTTTCTGATTTAATTCATCTTTGGAGTGGCCTGGAAGTCACAATTTTTAAAAGCTCCCCAAATGATTCTAATATATAACCAGGATTGAGAAACACAGAAGTGACCAGATGCAGTTCCTATCAGACAAACACATAGTAATTATCAGACATCTCACACCCAAATGAAAGTATTTAAGTTAACGTGGAGAAGGGACCTCTCTGGGCCCACTGTGAAGGGCTTCTTTTATTCACTGAGGGTTAAGAAGATGAATGATGTTCAGTTTTAAGAGAGAAATATATAACCTTCTATATATCCCTCACCCTTTCCCTTCTGCACATTCTCAATAATCATTCTCTGCTCATCAGATTAAGGTTGTTTATTAAACAATAAGGAAAAGTTAACAGACAGTGAAAAAAAGAGACCATAGAGAGGAGAGAAGCAGAGTGAGAATGAATATCTTCATTAAATTGCTTTAAACAAACCCAAATAAAAGAACTAAACAAACAAATAAACAAAAACCACTTACTGCTCTCTTAGCCTCAGGTCCTACTGTCTAATTTCCTGGACCATCAGGGTCCCTAAGGAATGAGTGACTTTTCTTAGGGTCAGATCTTTTCATCTCTAGGTATAGCAAAAATTCTTGAAGGGAGGAGGGGAGAGAACTGGGGTAGGACCACAGGAAATTATTATTTTGGAGGCCAGAGGGGATGGCTATCCCTCCTCTTGCCTTCCCCCATGCCTGGAGGGCTAAGGGAAGACTCTACAACTAGCCAAATGATAGCATGTGACTTTCTCCTGGACACCCAAAGGTCACATCCCCAGTTCCAATCTCCTTTCCTCTGCACAGGTTCTGTGCATCCTTTCATTAAAAGGATAGTTTTCACCTCAAGTCTTTGTTCCTGGTAGAGGGTTAGGCCTAAATACCTCAAAGTCTTAAAACAACTAATAAACCTTATCTAATACATAGAAAAACATCTGTTTTGATTAACAATATCTTATATCATAATTAAATACTGTTATAGCTGAAGGGCAATTTGTTTTCTGGGGTATCGCTTCTTTGAGTTCAAGAAAATACTCCCTACTCGAATTTGTTCTAAACTACCTCCAAATTTGTTTCGATTTACAAATTCAGTGGTGTTTACGTAAACTAACACTGACAATGAATTAACAAAACTGTATGACCCCTCCTTTCATTGTACAAATAAGTTTTTCATGCTCACACTATGTTTGTGTCCCTTTTATGCACTTTACTTCAGATCTTAGTGGGTAACCTTGAGCCTTAGTAACTTTTACTTTATGTCAAACTCCCTTATTTTTCTTTGATATTTTCCTCAACTACATACAATCTTTATTAAATGAGAAAAGGAGAGGGTGCCCAGTGAAGTGATATTCTGTTCAAAAAGGAAAACTTTTCTATCTTTTCTACTTCCTACTGGTAAATAATTTCCTAGGTGACTACAAGGCAAAATGCAAAGCGTGATAATTTGCTGCCAGCATTACTCAACTCTGCCACTTAGATAACCTATGTTACCTATGGAGCTTACTCTAAGGGAGATTATTGTTCTGTTTCAATTGATTTCTTCATTCCTCACTATCACCAAACAATATTCTTCTTAAATTGATTTTTATTTAGTTTTCACTCAACAAACCTTTAATTAAGAACTACCAGACGCCAGCCATCATTCTACATGTCAGAGAATAGTCTAGACTAATGATCTCAACCCTCAAAGAATTCACAGCCCATTTGGGGAAAAGTAAGAAAACCAAGGATTACAATGAGATAGACTGACAGACAGCCATAGGACTGCAGCAGAAGGTGGGGCGGGGCAGTTAATACATTTTGGCTGGCGGGAGAAGGGGGAAGAATAGTCAAGTAAGACTTTCCAAGAAGGGTGCTATTTGAATAGAAGTTATTTGGGCACAGCAGAGGAACAAGCATGAACGGTATAGAGTTCCCAGCAGAGAAAATCCAATAGAGACAAATCTAAGATCCCTTTAGTGTCAAAAAATGTAAGGAAAATTTGCTTGCAGTAAAAATTACCCATGGAAACCCCAAAAGTTTCCCATGAAATGTAGCATACTTTTTTTTAATTTATATCACTCTGTATAATAATTTTAGCACTTTTAAGGTTTAGAATCACTGAACCAGAATAAAGCAAGTAACAAAAGGAAGATCTACATGAGATATCTTGAGATACAAACCATTCGGCCATTTAGGTAACTATTAGGTCAAATCCTTGGTGATGAATGGAGGACAGGAGGGCAAAATCTCAGTTATTCCTGGCTAACTGAAGGGTTTTCCATTCTATTTTGATAGTAAGATTCTCTTACCTTAATATATGCTAACATGTTTGTTATGTGGACTAGATGTTATACATAGAATCACTTAGCACTGGGCCTGGCTAATAGTAATACTTTATAATTTTTTAACATACTTGACTCTAAGTCTTGATTGATCAGGCTCATATCGTTGGCCACCAACTTCCTATTCCAAGTTGATATTTCTTGGAATGGCCTTATTAAATAGCTATCCCTGTCATGATCTGGGGAAGCGATCTCAAATTATGAGTAATTTAATTTCTAAAGGGCATGTGTAAGATGTATTGAGGCGTAACACAACTCTGATGGGGAGCTTACCAAGAATAGAGGCATCCGAGCACCATCAGGTAGAGAACTGAAAGCATTTCCGTAAGTATGGGTGCACAGTGCATCTGGAGGGGTGGCAGGAGCTGTGACAGAGGAGGCAGGGCCCTGGGTGTCACGTTAAGGAATAAGAATTTATCCTGGGCCTTTGCATGATTTTAAGCTAGGGGATGACATAAACGTACTTTATTTAAAAAAGCTCCTTTGATGACTACGTACAGGATGGATTAGAGATGAACACTGCTCACATCAGGGAGAAAAGTAAGAGGCCCATTAGGATATTACCCTGATTATCCTATTAGGATAACCCTGGTGGGAAATACAAGGGACTAAACCAAGTCAGAATCAGGAGGAATAGAACAAAGAAAATGGAACAGAGATATTTAGGACATAGAGAAACTAGGCTTGATTTTTTATTTGAAGTGAAGGTTTTGGGTATGAACTGATGAATTCAGTTTTGGCCATTCTGAATTTGAGCTTCCTGTGAGCTATTCAAATGGAATTGTTCAGGTGGCAACTGGATATAAAGGTCTGAAGTTTAGCAAAGACTTCCTGGTTAGAGATACAAATTTCAGATATATTAGCACATAACCAGACAGACGATAGAAGAGGGTCAAAGGCTGATCCAGGATAGCTCCAACACGTAAGGGGTAAAATATGACGAAAGCATAGAAAAAGTAAATGAGCTGGGATATTATTTGACAATATAAAGAATACTTGAGTATATCTATAAGCACAGAAAAGAGCTACTTTCTTTTAAGATACATGTGGAAATGTGGCAAAACTTGTGAACCAAGGTCTTAGAAAAGAGAGGGGGACATGGGACCCCTTCCTACTCTCCAGGGCCAGCACAAAGGTAGGTTCCAGTCTTGGTGTTAAATCACAACCCTTCTACCGTAAATATCTGTTTATAAGTGAAACCCCATAACTGATAGCAGCCTTTAAAAGGAATGGATGACACTGAAAGGTGGCAGAGAACAGGAAGTGTGTCTGCAGAAGGACTTATCTTCAGACATTCGCTTTAAATGTTTTTACTGATTACGTCAAAGTGAAATGAGCACTCATTTGGGAGCCACAAGTACGTCACTTAGATGTCCTTCTGGAGAAGTTTCCTTTTTAGAGAGCAGAGTTGACAGACAGCCTTGGCTGCTACCCCTGTGAATCAACCACCTCGTTCTTGCCAAGACCACCTTTCTCCTAGGCTCTTCCCAGCTGATGCATGAGCAGAGCAGCAGTACTGATTCTGGCCCATTACTATTGGGTTTCTCTAACAGGAGACTTCTGGGTTTCCATCATCCTGGCCAAGATTTCTCTGCAGTCTAGAGCTCTTCCTACAAAATCTTTCCTCCCATGTCTCCTTTTGGCACTGCAGACTGAAAGTACTCCCTGCCTACTCCTCCTTTTCCCCCTTTTATCCACGCAGACCTTTCCCACCTAAATCTCTTGCACTTCCAATCCTGTCTTGATATCTCTGCTTCTAGGATGACCTGAACTGACACAAGGGAATGCTCTGATTTAAAGTTAACAAGACAGACAAAGTTCCTATCTCCAAAGATACTACAATTTGTTGATTTTTGATAGAACATAAGTACATCTTGATTCTACTTTCAGTTCCTGTGGACAGAGTCATCTGCATCTGCTTTTTAAAATGTATTTTTCAACTCATTGCTTTGATAGCAGCACACCTGAGGATTCCTAGGATGGCTTTGCTCTTCTCTCAATTAACTTTATACTGTTTCCCTTATACCTCTGCCAAGATCTGTGCCACGGTTCTTACCTTTATGAACAATCTCATCATTCATGTTTCTCAAAGCTACCCTTTGGCACTGTGGCAGAAAGTGAGTCATCATATACCCACGAAATCCGAGATGATTCTGAGATAATGCAGGAAAGATTAGCTATCTCGCACTTTTCCCCTAACTCTGCTTTTCACTCCGGCTCTCTGCCCCTGGCTGACAAAATGTGCACGTAACTATCCTCATTCTGAATTGCATTTTGAGACAAGAATGCCTCGACATCCACATGCCTCTCATCAAAATCCTAACATTGATTTAAAAGGCATGAGTCATTTTATTTGTATCTTGGGTTCTTTTTGGGAAAATGCTGACACTAGAAAACAGGAAAGTCTCATTTCCTCTCCCTCCTTCATTTTCCACAATGCTCCATAGCCTGTACAGCACTTCTGGCCCACCCTTCATACAGCTGATGGCTTTACAACACTCCTCAGTCACAAAGTCTCAATACTTGCAGGGGTTGGCGGAACTACCACTTGATCTGGTGTACACAGGCACAGACTCTTTTTCAAGTTCTTTAGGTCTGCCACGTTTGTGGAGAAAAATTACTCCTTTGGTAGATGCATGTGTAGAGGAGAGGGAGGAGAAGAGGAATTGGGGTTAGAATGGGAGGACTGGGGCACCTCTCTCTGTGGGTGTGTATTGACCCACTGTCTCTCATGGATGACACAATCCATTTCCTTTTCTCCTTTAGCTCCTGTACAGCATCATGAACCATCCCAAACAATCCATTTGGCAATAAAATGCTGTTGCATCCCAGTATTACTGTCTGGAGTTCACTTGAAACCCGACCCCATATCAAAACGGAGTAAAGCAAGTTGGCTGCTACGTCTCAGTGGATGCTCTTAGGTTGTCTTCAGGGCTTGAAAAATGTCCATGAAAACCACATTTTAAAACAAAGTGCATCATCTATCAGTGGACATGCTTCAATAAATTGGAGTTTCACTGCAGACCTCCTTAGAATGCAAGCACTAAAGCTCTGTAGGTTGGTGCACAGAAGGACCTAGTCTTCTCATCTACCTAAATTAATAAATCATCACGTTCAGGTACACACAAAAAACATGGAGGTGGAAGGGTGTTAGGAACAGGGGATTCAGAATGAAGCACCTCCGTAGACTTAAGGGCATAATCAGAAATCAGGAGTGTGAGCGAGCTTCCTCACCCCCTCAAATCCAGCACAGCAGAGATGGAGATCCAGGAAGATAAAATACTACAGGATGAAATGCTTAGCTGAACAGTATTTTGCTCCCCCATTTCTGAAAGAGAATTTGGTTCTGGTCCCACCGTATCTCTCACTGGCTTCTAAAATTATGTTCAAAGTTCATTTTGGTTTTGAAAACATTCCAGACTAATCCTATGAGTATGAGTGTGTTAACAAAAATACACATAGAGACAGATGTCGAGGTAGACCTATGGTTTCTTCTACATGTGCCAGTTTAGCTGTCTCTCCCTGGTGTGAATAATAGAGAGATTTTTGTATGTTGGTCCTGCCTTTCACATTAAGTCGCTAACTCCTCCAGGGTAGGGATCATGGCTACACAATACATTGTCTCTAGATACCCACCTGAGAAAGGCAGATAATCCTCGTGGACACATAGGAGCCCTTAGGGTCAGGAAATCTTGGATCCACTCGGACATGGATTTAGTCAGATAACAATCTCTATGTGCCTTAGAGTCGCCTGCTATAACTCAGGATCAGAAGCAGTTTCTTCATGGCGTGGTCTAAGAATTCTGATGATGGGCAGAAATTTATCAGGGAAAGGTAGCGTGGGAATGCACAGCACATCTTTCACCCTATTCTTCCAGTTTGTGGAGAGACTGAACCCCAATCCATTGGCTGTTGCATTGTAGACATTTTATTTCCTCTGTGAGTATCTCTGCCCCATTGTGTAGGGTGGTAGATTTATTTTATTTCATTTTAGCATTTAAATGTTTATATATCAATTTGAAACATTTTACCCAGCTACCCTTTTCAATGAGTCAAGTTACATAAATATATTTTCTTTAATAGGTTCCCTGGAGTCACTTTTTTCATTTTGCCGTGATTCCTTTTTTCTCTGATCAACTTATCTGCTTCTGTTTAAAATATGCTGATGAGGCTTTTCTCTATCAAGTACGGTCATAATTAGTTTTATTGTCCAATCTTTACTATTTTATAGGGGACAACGGAGATTCAAAGGTCAAAAGAGCAAAATGTGGTAGCAAGAGCTGAGGGCAGTTTTGAAAATGAGGATTATGACAAAGGGACCCATCAGTTCAAAAAGAAGATTCAGAGGCTTCCCTGGTGGCGCAGTGGTTGAGAGTCCGCCTGCCGATGCAGGGAACGCGGGTTCGTGCCCCGGTCCGGGAGGATCCCACGTGCCACGGAGCGGCTGGGCCCGTGAGCCATGGCCGCTGAGCCTGCACGTCCAGAGCCTGTGCTCTGCAGCGGGAGGGGCCACAACAGTGAGAGGCCCCCGTACCACAAAAAAAAAAAAAAAAAAAAAGAAAGAAGATTCAGGAAATTCACTTCTATTGCCTCCAGTTCCCTGATTGAAGATCATTAAGTGATAGAGGTGCTAACACTTGAGGCATAAATGTATCAATAAAAAGCATCTTCTTAGATACCATAGGAAAAAAAACCCCAAAACTTGTCCTCCAGAATGAAAAGTCTAATTGCTTATTTAGATAACAATAAGAACAGGATAAAATTAAGTATTAGTAATATGCCTGTCAAAAAAAGTGAGATTATACAAGTTCTAAGGGTGTAAATGTTCAAATGATGTACAAGAAGTAAATGACAAAACTTAAAGAAAGCCTTGAAGGACAAGGTCTGGTGATTTATTAAAAGTAAATTCAGCAGCTCACAGAATGGATGATAGGGCTAGAGAACAAGTTTCAAAATTTCCTGGGAAAAAAATGCCCAGATAACATCTTAGAACTGGTCCTGATATGGAAAAAAGACTACCCCCAGACAGAGAGAACTTGCACCACTTCCTTCTTTTAAGTGTCTAATCCAAAACCATAACCAAGTGGCCCTAGGACAATTGATTGTCAAAGGGTTGGTCCTAGGCTTATACCCCAGCTGCAAAGGATGCTGGGAAAGCTAGTTTACACTATATTCCTCTCCATCTGTGGAGGTGGTCTGCTCCTCACTGAGACACAGAGACGTAGTTAGGAGCGGGTAGCAATCTGCACACCTACATACGAATGGGCAGGTACGGGGTAGCCACAGAAAAGAACTCCTCATTATCAGCATCTTCTTTCCAGCATCAGCTTCATCAAGACTTGAAAAGACTCAACAAGGAGAATATATTCTTGCTCTTGAACTCTGCATCTTAAATCTAAGAAGGACCTTAAAATTCTTTCAGTCCAATCTCCTTGATGAAGTCATCAAGTCTCAAAGAGATGAAAAGATACATCCAGGGTCACACAGTTGATGACTGGTATGGCCAGTACGAATACACTGGTCTCCTAATCCCCTGATCCCCGGTGTAGTGTTTGTGCCCCTGCACCAAGTGCAATTCTAAGAGTGATCCTTACTTCTTGGAAGAATGGAAGCAGCATCTTATTTTCTCCCTGCTTGAGGAGCTCTCCTTTTCCATTGAGATGCAAAGTTTTAACAGGACAGGACTGTTCTAAGGCTCTTATAACAAAGCACTGCATGATTATCCTCTTTAACTAGCCCCAGGCTATGCTCCTTTCACCCCATGACTTCCCAGTGGTTTATGCTGTGTTTGACTACAACATATTCTATTCTCTTTGAAGAGTCAGGGAACTCCATTTTGGACATGACTCAGTGGAAAGGAGTTACGAAAGAAAGGCTCTGTCCTTCACAGGCATGTGAAGTTGTAGCCTTCACTTCTCTGTGAGACTCAACTTTTCTGATCCGTAATATCAGCATACATACCTCCCAGGTTCTTAGTTCGGTTAATTTGCGTTTGTTTCTTTTAGGATTAAATGAGACAAAAATGTACCAATTAGGTCCATAATAAGTGTTCATCGAATGAATGAACGAACAGTGTTTTCTTTTCTACATGTATAATATTTATACACATATGTAAGAAAAGCAAGCTTCTCTCGTACATGCTCACCCTCAGCATATTTCTCTCTCTCTCCCCCTCTCTCTCTCTAATGCACATATATATATAATATACAGACACACGCCATACAGATGTATGTTTATCCAGAAACAAGTAGTACTTCTATCCATCAAGGGCATAAATATTTCATTAGGCAAACGTCAGACTCTTCAGGTCTTTATCATGAAGCCACAACTGTTTGGCCCCTCAATCCTTTAGCCTCTGGCCCCTGTTTTCAGTTTTGATGTCAGAATCTACTGCTTCCTGCCATTTCTTTGGCTGGTAGTCTCCCAAATAACAAAGTCCTAACCACCTAGTGACTTGGGGACCCACCCCACTGCCTACTGAACAAGACTATTAACACATTTATACAACACTATATACTTTGCCTTTTTTTCTAGAGCAGATGTCAATCTTCCTGTGGCTCACAGACCAAAGAGTAAAACATGATGTTTCCCAAAGGCATTGGCTTGATTTTTAAAAATTTCATTCTAGAATTTTGGGTCTAGGATCCTAAACAATTTGTGCTTTCTCAAGCTTCAATGTGTTTGTCACACCTTCCTGTTCAGTGTCCTTCAAATAAATGTACCATCAAGGTTGTTTATTGCTTTTCCAGATTTCTAATAAAGACTTTAATTTGTGCCCACCACTTGTGACTGAAATTACTCCCTAACTAGGTATACGGCTGAACCAGTTCTTATTAGAGAAATTCCAGCCTGATATACAAGTAGTCACATATTTTACTCTCTGTCAAACGTTCTGTTATTAGATTGTAGTTTCAGATATTCTAAAAATTTTGACCTTTAAAAATTACAGTTATGACTAATATGTATAAAATAGATAACTAGTAAGAACCTGCTGTATAAAATAAATAAATAAAATTAAATTCAAACAAAAATTACAGTTAATGAAGTATGGTTAAATCCAATATGTGTATTCCTAAAAGAACATAAGGCTTGAAGTTAGGAGCCATGAGCTAATTTCTGTCACTGAGTGACTGTAGGCATTTACTTTTCTTTACCTCTCCAGGCCTCAGTTCCCTCAACTTCTAAATAAAACTTTAAGTGAGGTGATTTCTCATTTTCTCTCCAGGCTTTAAAGTCTATATATACATGTCATGAAGCTTATTTAAACCTATCTTAAAAAAAAAACTTTAAAGTACATTGTTTAAATTGTTTAGAGGAAAAACATAAGAGATTTTGGAAAGCAGTTCTAGAAGATTTTACAACAGAGACTATTTGTATAAATTCAGAGATGGGCTCTAATTGCCACAGGTTTTACAGAAGTTAAAAAAATTGCATTATGTTTTCACTACCTACCAGCTCTTTGGCAATACCTGCATGTTTCTGATGCCCAAATGGGTAGTATAGGTCAAAGTGAAGCAATTACCTCTCATAGATTTGCTATTAGAAGTTTACTACCACTAACCACCCATCACGCAGGACCATACCCTGAGTCATCCTTGACCCTTGCTCTTTACTCCTCCATTCAATAAGTCACCATGTTCCCACCTACCTGGAGTCCCTCACTAATTCATCAGTTCCAAGTCAATCACCCAAATTCAGGTCTTATGAACTATCACTAGATTATTTCAATCATTTAATAATTCATCTTCCTGCTTTCAAGATCTCCCTGTTTATAAATTTGACCAAAATAAGGTACTGTGCATACATTTCCTTAACTATAGCTCAGATCATACTATTCTCAAACACATGCATTGGCTTCCTAATGTCTACCAAGTATGTTTTCAATCCCTTGGTCTATTAAAAAGGTATTCTAAGATCTAATCTCAACCGTCTGTCTGGATTACTTTTCTACCTGCTTGGTCAAATTATATTCTTTCAAAGCCTAATTCTAAGTCAATATTTTCTTAAAACACCCCTTAGGTGTTAGAGAAATCTCCTGAACCCTCGAGTGACTCTGTCATAGCACTCATGCCTTTCTCGCACAAATGATAATTTCTTATGTATCCACTAGACTACTCTTTCATTAAATGCAGGGACTTCCTTCAATGTTGTAGTTCCCATCATCACTTATTGTGTGATTATTACATGAATTTAGAATGAATAGACGGTCTGCCTCTTCCTTAAGGTAAAGTGGAAATGTATTCCTCTGAGGTGAAAATAGTGATGTAGTTATTTTTATAGTTACTTTTTTAGGGCCAACCCATATTCCTAGCAAGCCATGCACTGCTGTCTGCTTAACAGGGTGGGAGCACAGGGAATAATGAGTAAGCAACAGTGAATGAAATTGGCAGCCACAAACAAATTACCAGAGACAGGCACCTTCCTGAGAGGCAGAGAATTATGGAGGCCATATTGCATGATGGGATATGTAAGTACAGTCTTGGAAGTTCATGTGTGGATGGAAACCAATTAAGTAAAGCTCTTAGGAAGATTGCTTTCTACTGTCTGGATGAGAATTTATCATGAGACATGGTTTTTAAGTGGAAAACCTTACATGTAAACCTGGATGAAGGGTTTTGTCCAAGGTGACACAATAAAGGAAGCAATCGAGATAAAAATAGAACGCTTGAAACCAGCCTCCCGATCTAATCATCAGACACTTTGCAAGTTTATCTGAAGGGGTCCTAATGAGAGGTCAGCTTAAGAACTGCAGCAGCCCACTGGGCAGCAACAGAAATGGAACTGATTGCTTCTGTAAAGAGTGATACAATTTTATCAGTAATGACACAGCAGAACAAAAAACTTGCAATCTTATATATCATAAAAGCCTTTTCTCTGCTAAAATGCCTTTCGATAATCATTACTAGACACTTAAGGTCACATGACATCTGACCCTCTTTAATCCTGGCATTCTGGCTTAAGTATAAGCGGGCAATTCCATTATGTCTTTGTCTGTATTTTAAAATCCATTTTGCTAGGATTTCTTTCACTCATTCAAAGTTTTAGAGAGCAAAAGTGCTGTAAAGGGGGGGATAAAAATGAGGCGGCTTATTTCTACCTTGCAAGGAACTCAAGTTCTGTTGCTCAGAGATACCTAAGTAATCTTTTTGGACACAGGTGGTGAGTGGGTTAAAATCGATGAGGACAGAGTCCCTGTGGAGACACAGTAGTGGGAGGGAGAGTGAGAGCCAGAAACCAGGCCACAAGAGATGGTAACTTTGCAGGTGGATACAGGGAATGATGTGGGAGAGAAGAGAATTCTGGGCAAAGGAAATAATGTAAGCAAACTCTCCTCTGCCTCAATTACTTCCATTTATTTGTCACAAGTTGATTTCCTTCTTTAGACATTTATTTTTCACATCAGTCTGGGCTTTATTCCTTATTGGCTGTTTGAATTTTCTTAATCTAGACAATCCCCAGTTTTCTACAAGAAACCGTACAATGATGGTGACACTAAAGGTAGCTTACCAATATTGGTGAGAATTCAGCGAGAAACTGCACACAAGGACTTTATCAGAAACCTGGTAAATAGAGTTCTGCATATAATTATTATGGTTATTTACTCAATGGCTACAGAATATGAGTTAGATGAGGCCATCAACAGTCCTACTCATGGAGGAGAAACCAAGTCATGTCCAATCAAAGATGTTACCCTCCGTGGTCTCTCACATCTTTCAGATCCCTCAAATATTAGGTGGACTGGGTCACTGTCCTCTGAGAAGGAAGCTTTCAATTAGCCAACCACTTAAAAAGAAGAGATTAGCTACAACCAGCGAGAGTTACAGAGTACAAGACCCTGAGGACACGGAAAGCAAACACGCACATTATGATATGGAGAAAAATCTCAAGTGTCACAGTGAGAATGCCTGGGGCAATAGGACATCAGGGGAGCATGGTGCTCAGGTCACATTTTGCCTACATAGCTCTGCTTGGTGTCAGCCCCCATAAGGCTGTTATGAGGGGATGACCTACTAGATTAGAAGGAATGCTTCTGAAGTCCATCCCATCAGGAACGTGGACAGGAGGGCTGGGGCTACAGGTGGGGTGAACAGCGTGGTGGGGAGACTTGTACCATCTGTTCATAGGAACATTTTTTCCAGTTACCTAAAGAAATTTGGATCATTTTATGAATAAGGTGGCTGTGAGGGGTACAAATTAAAAATAACCACCCACTTGGGTGCTATTTTTACTAGAGTGGCTCCTTTTAAAAATGAGTGTGTGTGTATTGAGGAGGGGGTGCACAAGATGTATACAAAAATTAGCTGAATATAACATGTACTCGTCATTTGAGGATCCATGACATATAGTTAAGAATAAGTAAAATTGAATAAATAGCCCACTGAAAAGTGACACAGATGCCCATGCTCTCTTGAGAAGTCACAGGAAGTGAAAAGAAATTGATGCCTTATTGCATCAATGCTTTATAAAGAGCCTAGAGAAAAAGGTTTTCCCTGTCAGGGTCTGTGGCATGGAATAAGTGTCCACATCCTCCACTAAATGGCAGTGATGAAATACCTCCCACATGTACACATACACAGTACCTCATATTTATCACACACACATGCACACCCAAACAATAATAGCAAAACCACTTTAATATATTAATTAAACCAATAACCTAATGTAAGAGAAAATTATTATTCAATTTTTTTTAAATAAATAAGAGTCAATATAGAGACTGGCACATGGCTTAGAGTGTCAAAAGTTCTTGGAGTGTCGCTATAAGAAAGCAATTAAGAGTGTGGGTTCTGATGTCAGGTAAGGCTGTGCTGGAATCTATATTCTCACCCTTACAAGCTATGTGATCTTGGCAAGTTGCTTAATCTAGACTGTTTCCTCACCTGTGAAATAAGGATAAGAGTACAGAACCCAGATAGTTGATGAAAGGAAATCATTCATTAAAAGTACTTTGCATATAATAAAGTTCTGATAAATGTGATTATTATTATCATCATCACTATTTATATTAAATAGTATTTTCAAATAGTATTTTGAAATGAAGTATTTTGAAATGAAGTATCAAATAGTATTTCAAATGAAGAATATGGCAGAACTAGTACTTAAAGCAAAATCTCTGCTTCCATGTCCACAGCCCTGAACATATTCAACATTAGTACTAATGATTTCTAGAAAATAGTGCATATGTGAAGGGATACTTCCTTTCTTTCACTATTTTGTTAAAGTATTAAATTAATGGTAATGGAAGTGTGGCACCCTATGAAAGCTTAGATAATCTATGAAGTGTATAGCCATTACAGACTTGGAGACTAGATTCCTACGGTGGTGCAAAGGATGTCCTCTCTCTCCTCGTGCAGTGACATAAGATAAACACGGTCACGTGTGGAGACACTGCATGGACCACATCAAGTTCATTTCATTTGTGAAACCAACTAAAAAATGGCTTGGTCTGCCCGCCCCTTTGCCTACGGCAGCAAGAGCACCTGTCACCACACAGTCAACAGTGGTGCCCTGAGCAGTATCCATGCCCTATAGAGTGACGCATAAGGGACCGGCTGGCTTGGAACAGCTTCCTGTGTGCTGTGCAGGTGATGTCAATACTGTACATGTGGAAATCAAACAAATGGATGCTATTAAATCTATTCAGTTGAAGGAATGACTGTTGGGCATGTGTTATGTTTGTGGTCTAAGCCCTCAAAATGCAATCAGGTTGCAAAATCTGAGACTCAGCATCTTCATCCCTTTCCCTTTACATATGCTGGGCCTCTTCATAGCTGTTCAATCCAAACTCCACCACCAAATTCTAGGACGAATTGCCACCTGAGGCAGAAGCTAGAGAAGGTTCTTTAGATCCATATTCTAGAATTCAGCAGTAGGTCTTGCTTACTGGAATTGATTCAACAACTATTCAAGTATTTATTGAATGTATTCAATGTGTTCCAGATTTAGGCCTATAGAAACCAAACAAATAGGTAAAGATGCCTGTCCTCATTAAGATTATAAACTTAATCTTATAATTCCACCGGGTGGAAACAGACAATAATTTAAGTAAATTTAGAGTATCTTAGAAGGGGATTGCCATGAAAGAGAAAGGGAAGTTGGGAATAAGATTCTCTTCAAAGAGTGAGTTCACAACTTTGAGTAAAGGTGACTAGGAGAGGGCTTTTTGAAAAAGGTTTGAAGGAGGTAAGGAGCAAACCAAGGGGATACCTGGAAGAAGAGTACTCCAAGCAAAGCGGACAAAACCCAGAAAGGCCCAAGGGGAAGCATGACGGATGAATTTAAGAGCAGGGAGAGAGTTTGGCTGGAGCACAGTCAGGAAAGGCTACCAGTAGATGAGGTCAGACAGTCAACAGGACAGATCACATAGGACCTCATGGGACATGATAAATACTTTGGTCTTTAGATGAGGTATTGAGGCATGAGGGTGTCTGGAGTAGAGGTATAATAGGAACTTATTTGTTACTTAACAAGATCACTCTGGCCTGCAGCCTGTTTTGTATCACCTTCAAGCTAAGAATGTTTTCTATGTTTCTAAGTGGTTGACCAAAGAAAAATCAAATGAAGAATAATATTCCATGGCATGTGGAAATAACATGGAAGTTAAATTTCAGTATTTTGGTCAACGTTTTTTGGAATGCAGCCCTGCTCATTCATCTATTGTCTATTGCTATTTTCATGCTATCATGATACAGTGGAGTAATTGTGACGAAGATCACTTGGCCCCAAAAGGCCTAAAATATTTACTCGTAGTCCTCTACGGAAAAACTTGCCAACCCCTGGACTAGACTACATGAGGCAAATGTGGAAGCAGAGACCAGTTAGGAGGCACTGTAACAATCACAGTGAGAGGTGATGGTGCCTGGGACCAGGTGGGTCAGTGGTAGGGGTGGTGAGAAACCAGGTCCAGGATACATTTGGAAGTTAAAGCCAAGTCCCTTTGCTAACAGACGGCAAGCAGGGTGCAGGAGAAATAGAGGGGTCAGAAAAATTCCAAGTTGCAGTACCCCAGTCCTGACTCCAAGCCTCCGAACCTTAGCACCACTCATTCAATTGTTTCACAGATGCTTTATTGTTTTAAATGTGCTTTTAAACTTGTCCCTGAGTTCTCAGTTGCATCAACTGTCTTCCACCTCACTCTCCACTAGGAGAGGGCTCTTGCTCCTGCTTGCCAGTCTTCCTCCCAAATCAAGGTTATATCTTTCTCTCTTCATTTTTCTGTTTTTGTTTACAGACCAGAAAGTGGGGAGAAAAAAAAATGAAAGCCAGGCAGAAGATATTTAAAGGGAGTCCTAGGATTGCCCCTTTTCTTCCTGGTCAATACTTACTAAGAAGCAGTGGTTCCTTAGCAACTCTCTGGCAATGAAGAACTTTTATTTTGCCTCTGTAAGAGAGATCCCAGAAAACAAATGCCTAAAATGGCAAGCTGCTCATCTGGAACAAAACATCAAGTAATGATATTTCTAGACAGATATTTCTAGACAGATAACAGTATTTTTAAACAATAGAATTAGAAATGCCACAGGATATTCATATTCTTAGAATATGAAAATATTGATATTTCATCCATTTTTGCTAAAGAGCAGGTATGAAGTTTTACTGAAATTGCTAGGAGAGCTTACTAGAGCTACTTTTTAGTGCTAAATTTATATGACTTAATTTACAATATTTCACCTGTGATTTAAAAAGAGGCTGAGATGTACAGGTGTCATTAGGGCTTTGATTTTCTGTTGTTGCTACAACTTTACTAGACATCAGTTTCTTCATCAAAAGTGACATAGGTAGATTGAACTATCGCTAAGTTCATTTTTAGCATTTTGTGTTTGTGAGTACCATTGGGGGTCTGCTAATATTCAAGAAGTTGAGGGAAGAGGATGTGAAATGCTAAATCCTTTGAGGCAAAATTCAATTTCTTGCATTTTAGGCTGTATATACTCCTTCCGACCCTGCCTCCTATTTCTGTCCCTACAAGGTAGACTTTTTGCATAGAAACAATCTCTCTGCCAGGCTTTTTGCTCTTCTCTAGAGTCAGAGGGCAGGATCCTCAGCTTATCAGGTCACAACTATCCCAATTGGCAAAGGCTGTAGTGAATGCCAATTACTACACTTGCAGTTAGAAGCCAATTATTTTTTCCTTAAGATAACGTGTGTCCTGTAGTCAAACTGAAGAGTGCACCTAGGTAATGGAAGCAACCAGTTAAAGGTTGAGCAGGAGGTGAAAGACAAGGTCAGCAGGGTGAGAGAAAGGTCAGGACATAGTATTCACTAAGAGAAATGCACATAGAACTACAGAATGTTAGAGCTAAACAAGATCTTAGAGATCATGGTGTCAGAAATATATCCTTGACCCTGACCCAGGCTTTGGAAACAGGGTGAACCACCCAGCTGATGACTCAGGAATTCAGATGGATCATATAATATCATTTCAATTTCACATATATTCTGCACGAAAAAGCAAAAATAATAAGGCATACTGGGAAAGTCAGACAAATCTAGAGATGAATCCCAGCTTTACTATTTCCTATATCTGGATCCTACAGCAATTCAAATACTTTCTCAGGATGCCACATTTTCCATAGAAAAATGGGGATGATCATACCTACCTTGAGGGAACTGTGAGGTTTATTGATGATGGAGGTAATCATCTGGTACTGAGGAAGCTACTTAACAAACAGTATTCTTTACCCCATTATAGAATGAGATACAAGTTTTTAGGAACCTGACTGCTGCGTGTGGGCACATGCATGCAATCTGCAGATATACCATTTGATTATGTATCTGAGTGGGGAAGGAACACTTGAACTTGAGTCCTAGGTTCCCTGGTAAGGATCTCTAGGAAGAGCTAAGTCCGTATCCCGTAAGGAGTTCAATGTTAACAATCCACACCCTACAACTCAGTAAGAACAGGCTGGGGAACTTTCCTCTTGGTTGGTAACATGGGAGTAATGATTTCCCCTTTTCCCTCTTTCCTCTCTGGGGCAAGGAAGCATAGAGAAAGACAATGAACTAGAGAACACCTAGCATGTTTGACTTAATTTGTGCAGTACAAGCACTCACGTTCCAAGGATACTAACTTTCTGGGAGAGCGACCACTGTTGGGAATCCTATAGAAAAATTTGTATCCTAGAGTCAGCCTAATGGTGTGAAAAGAGTCACTCCAACACCACTAGAACAACTTAAGATCTCCTCCAAAGTAGCCAGGAGAGGAAGAGCTCACTGTCCTCAGGTGCTGCCTTACATATCAGTGATTAATCTAAGGGGAAAGGTCATCAAAAAATTGTTTTCTGCATCTATGCAAATGCCATGAAAATCCACGTGCCGCATCTGCATTTGTCATATGAGCCGGCATTAATAGCATATTTAAAAGTCATGATGTCACCGCCATTAATCAGGCCCTGTGGTGCCGGGCTTCAGTGTCATCTATTAATCACCAGTGTCTGCAGACATGTGTATTTGGAAAGGCTAAGTTTAGATCCATAAAGCATGATTTATTTTTTTCAAGTAGCATGACTGAAGATGTATCGCCATCTTGTTCTGCTTTATAATCCTTCACCGCTGTGTCCTTAGGAAAGGCCTGGCCTTTCCAAGCTGATATTTAAACAGCTATCCTGAAACAAAACGCAGTTTTAGAGGTTCTGAAAAAGCCATTGATGCATATCTCGCTTCTCCTTTAAAAGAGTGTAACTGGGATGTGGGGGGAGTTTGGTCTTGTTCTTTCTGAGCCATGGCTTCAGGAACAGAGGACACTTCCCACGGAGGTGAAGAAGCCACCTGACAAAGAAGAGAGATCTGGAGTAAGGACCTTGGAGCAAGCCTAACAGATTTCTTTGCACTGGGTCCTGCTTCTTATCTGATTTCTGAAAAAAGGAGTTGCTGGGATTTCTTTGCTCATAGATTGTGATGCAGTCCTAAGATTGGCCATATTACAGAACAGTCACAGAGGAGACTTAGTTCAATGGTTGGAGAGGGAAATAAAGGAATAACATGGAAGGGTGAAAACAGGTTTAAAGAAACAGGAAATCAAAAGTGAGGTGATGGAGAGAAATAATGAGAAAATAATTGAAAAACTGATAGAATGAAGTAGATTGCAGGAAGGAAAAAGAAATGGGTAGTGGATGAGGCAACAGTGGAAGGTCTGAAGAAAAACTGTATGGAACCACGGGAATCACAGGCAGTGACTGTCCTATCAGCGTGGGGTACAGTACTTTGCTGACTTCTTTTCCTTGTGAGAGCCCCTCTCTTAGATTGATTTGATCTGTTCCGATGGTGGCCTGGATTTAACATTGGATTGTATGCTTTGAAAAGACTTCTATGTGTCTTAGCATAAATAAGTAATATCACTTTCTATTTAGTCAGTCTGCTAAGACTCTAGAAATGCTTCATGTGGATTACCTACATGATGCATTTTCCCCATTATTTCTACACGATTAGAAAGTTCCCAGCATTTTAATTACCCCTACTGTACATATAAACTCTCGTAGAGAAATGAAAGACTCACCCACATAACAATCTTCAAGCTTGGGATGGCAACCCCTAGAACAGTCAAAGGCTCAACCGGGATTTAGGCATTACAGTTAATTCAACAGAAGGAAATAAAGTTGTTAATCAACTACAAGAATTATTTTTTATGCATCTATCATTTTAAGATTCCATCTTCTTTTCTCACGGCAGCCCCTCTCCCTAAAGTCCGACCATGTGGTCTTTCACATACACCCGGTCTTTATTCATACATCCCAGGAAAGCCATGCATGTCTTCTCAGTGGATACCGAGTCAGAAGCCACCACAGGTGGACGATCAGAGTGTTGTTTTTCATGTCCTTACCATTTGTCTGCATCAAAAAAGGAACAATGTAAAACACTGCTCTTAAAAAGGTTTTATACATTGACTTTTGACCTAGAAAAATAATTTGTCATTACTTTGCCTCCATTTGTATAGTTTGGTTTGCTTCAAACCTCTCCCCAAGAAAGATTTTGGATGAGGAGAAAGGAAAGGAGTGAATTAATCAAGTGCCAACCACACTACTCACTATACATCAGTGTGATGAATGCCATATAGCCTCTGCTTTCAAAGAACATATAGTCTTGGGAAAGGGTGGTAAACAGGCTCCAAAACAAGAAAGGGCAGTAAATTGTTAGGGCTCTACATTAGAAGTCAATCAAAGTTACTACAGAGACACGTGAGAAAACATTACTTCTGTTGTTGAAATGAACTGAAGGGGACATCTGGGGGGACAGGGGAGAGAATGGGAAAATTTAACAGAGAGAACTTATATTTGAGACTACAGTTCTAGAGAAAAAATGTTTTGGAGGCTTTTGGTTTACACATGGTAATAGAAAATGCTATTAAAAGGACCAATGCCTTTCAAAAAAACTCTGTCTTGAATAAAAACAGATAATCATCGACACTTGGTACTGAGATTTCAGCCTATGTCAGAGAGCTGGATATTAAGACGAAAAGAGCAGAATGCATGTTTCTCACTAGATTTTTAAAATCTAGAATAAAGCCTACAGACAAATATCGAGGTTCATCTTAGAAATACATTGAATAAAAGCAAATAGAAGATAAGCTTGTGACACTTTCTACTATCCTAGCAGGGATGACATTAACAGTGGAGCAGGCTTGTAATCTAAAAAAACAAGGAACACAAATTTTACACCATGTCAGAAGTTCTTGATTCTAATTAGAAATTATCATTTTTCTGGTTTTCTAGGAAACAAAGTTTTGTGCATCTCTACTAATTTCAATGGCTATAAGCATATATATTTTTAAAAATTCTACAGTTTTTTGCATGTATAGAAACTTAGGTCACCTCTTATTTTGATTAAAGTACAAAAAGGTGAATAAGCAGATTTTCTTCCATTCTTCTCTCACATTGTCACAGAATTCTATAAAAGTTTTCATTTTCTATACTAAAAATGAAATTTGAGGTTCAAACTCAACTCGTCTGTTTCACCATCTAAGTGGATGATGGAATAGATACAGCAAAGGGAATGCTAATGATGAGAGCTGTAAAATCTCTGAACAACAAAGAATTAGACCCAATTTTTACCAGTATCTCTTCTGCATACACACCTACCCTCCTCAAACAAACACCCTGTTAATTAGATTGTGACTTAGTAGAATGGATATTTCTCAAGAGGGAAAGACTCCATTCTGTAGGCCAGTCTGTTTTTTACTCCCAGACACCTCAGAAGGATTCTGGACCAACACCCTCCTTCAGCAACTGTCCCTTCCCTTCTTTGGTCTTTCTCCTTTTGTGAGGATATCTTTTGTTATTGCTCACTGTCAATCATCTCAGGCTGCTATATAACAAAACAAAGACTAGGTGACTTAAACAACAGACATTTCTTTCTCACAGTTCTGGAGGCTGGGAAGACCAAGACTGAGGGCTGGTGGAACTGGTGTCTAGTAAGATTCCACTTCCTAGTTTGCAGATGGTCGTCTTCCTGCTGTTTCCTTACTTGGCCAAGGGATAGAGCATCTCTCTGGCGTCTCTCCTTCTAAGGGTACTGATCCTATTTCCTGATCCCCTCATGACTGTGTTACCTCCCAAAGTTCTTGCCTCCAAATATTATCACACTGAGGCTTCAACATTTGATGTAAGTGGGGACTCAAATATTCAGTCATGGCACTCATCACTTTCCCACCAGAGTCCGCACTCCAAGAGGTCAAGCAGGTACAGGAAGCAGCAGCAGTAGCTGTAGTCCATTCTCTCCAAGAACTAGGGGACAATCAGTCTTTAAAACGGCTTTAGCACTTTTGCATTTGTTCAAATCACCTCCTTTCCTTGACTTTCTACCTTTTGTCATAATCCATCTCTCTTATAAGAAGGTGATCAAAGGAGCAACATGTCCTGACTCCTGTCTGCAGCCTTGTCCAGTTTCTCTAGACAGTTAGGGGTCTTTGGTCTCCTCGCTCCAAGAACAGTGCCTTTGTTATTGTGTTTACGCCACTAGAGCAGGAGCTATTAAAACACAGGAACTGCTTAATCTGCTTAATTTATAATGTTGAAGGGATGAAGAAAAACCTACAATTACTTAATAAAGAACGTGGAGAAAAGGCTATCACTCTGGTTTATTTAAATAACGAAACTAGGGCTTCCCTGGTGGCGCAGTGGTTGAGAGTCCGCCTGCCATTGCAGGGGACATGGGTCCGTGCCGCGGTCCGGGAAGATCCCACATGCCACGGATCGGCTGGGCCCGTGAGCCATGGCTGCTGAGCCTGCGCATCCGGAGCCTGTGCTCCGCAACGGGAGGGGCCACAACAGTGAGAGGCCCGCGTACCGCAAAAAAAAATAAATAAATAACGAAACTATTAAATACTTTAATTAGATATACACACAGACATTAACTACTTTAAAAGTAGCAAAGCACTGACTAAGAAAATAAGTTGGACTCTTGACTTATTTCATAGGAAGATGCAAAGAAAGAAAGAGCAAAAGCTATTCTCAGTGCCTTTCATAACAACACACAAAACAATATTTTATCAGTGGAATTACGTGCTATAACCAGGCCTCAAAGAGAAGACAACAGCATTAAAACTTTATGACTGACCAGGAACACTCTACCATCTTCTTGAAAAGAACAAAAAAAGAGCCAATATTAGGAAGTGAAGAGTCGAAACAGTTTTATAATAGCATTCAGGAGCAACTTGAGGAACAGAGACAGGATAAAACTAAAATGAAATGAACCTTCCATTTATGACTGCTGACAGAGAATTAGACCAGAGGCATAAAAGAAAAGAAAAAAGCAACTAATAATGGTAGAATTGGAAAGGTCTTAGTGTAGAGCCAATCCCAAATTATTAGAAAAAAGATATCAGATATAAACACACTATTTCTCAGTGTTCCACTTCAAGCAATTCAAGAAAACTTTAGCCTTCCAGGGCTGGTTATGAAAATACTGCTATCACTCTGACCAGACAACAGTTTCATTTCACATACTCAACACATTTTAAAGGTGTGTATAAAGCAAAAAGTTTAACATTAATTCCACTTCTCCATTGATTTCTATGAAGATGCAGCATATGAATAACACCGTGAAAAATATTTGAGGCTCATCTTGAGAGAAAAAATCAACATAAATTATAATAGTTACATCGACATTCAACCTTTGTTAATTATAACTGTCTACCCAGCTTTGAGATGTTCTCATTCTCCTGTCAGAAACTAATCAGTCCTCTAACTAATCCACATCACTGGATTGAGCCTTCTACTTCCAGCTATGATAAAGTATCTTGTAACAGACTGTCTCACTGTGAACAACTATAAAACCTGGATAAAATACAAAAAGTAAGCGAATGGATCAGAGAGCAACCAAGGCAGCTATAGTGTAATGATCGAAGACCTTGAGAAGAAAACCACGCTGAGGAAAATTCAACTTTCTCCACTGCTTTTCCCCACAAGGCATTTGCCAACTTGTAAACTGTGCAGGGTTGAGAGTGAAAGCAGAAAAGTAGGGGTTCAAAACTTTTGACAGGCTCACGAGCTCATGATACCAGGGAGATGGAAGACGAACTTCAGAATTACCAAGGTAGTCAGGGCACTAGGGGGCTGAGATTGAAGGCAAAAGGGAACTGCAAGGAAGGGACCCTTCCTTTATATAGACTTCTTCCTCTGAGGCATTCGAAGATTCCAAAACTATACTAGGCAAGTGACCTAGAATGGATGAATGAATGAATGAATGAATAAAGGGATAAACAAATAAATAAATAGCAATTAAGAGGCTACAAAGTTAAGCAGAGCTTTCAACAGTCTCAAGATAATGGGGAGGCAAAAATTGGAGTTCAGGGCCAGCCAAAGAGGAATCAGTAATAAATACCCCAGGTTTTTTGTTGGGAGTTCTGAAAGTGTACAGCCTAGAAAGGAGGGCAAACCTTCCCAAATGTGTGCTCTCACAAAGACTGAAGACTAGTCTCAAATCATCTCAGTGCCTCACTGGATCAAGATCACCCTCTAATCCATGCATTCTCAACAGGGCTAATGCTGTCCCCACGGGAGTCAAGATTGATCCTTTTGGTAGTAAGAGGAAATCTTAAATACTAGTTTACTGCCCTCCAAAAACTCAACTCTACCCAACAAAACCTTATCCTTTAATATTTATTTTCTGTCATTTGGTTTTCTTGACTATCACGAGAGTAATATTGACATTGAATTCACAGAAGATACACAAAATGAATGCAAGATCAGTACTATAAAACTATGGTGAATAGATGGCTATAATTGGAGAACTTTCTCTTGATTGATTGTTCAATACTGAAGTCATTGTAAGAGGCAGCTTGCATGTGTCTAAAACATGAGTAGCTTATAGATTTTTTTCATGTTTGATCCTCAGGGCTTTTGTATGTGACATGCACTTTGAAAATTAAATCAAAATTGTTTATATTTTATTATTTCATTCTACAAAAGTTATTCAACCTTCATTAATTATGTCAAGGGCTTAAAAGAACAAATGTCAAGAATATCTGAAAGATATCTGGCAGATACTAAAGTTAAAAGTTATTTTCTCATATCATGCAAAAGTTAAAAATTAAATTCACTAAAATAATTTTAAGAAATTAATTTAATTCTTTTAATTGTTTTAGTGGAGAAATAGTAGTTTTAAATGATTTTTTAAATGTGATTGTATTACTGTTATTATATATTTACATAAACTTCTAATTTGCATCTGTAATTCAATACATTAAAAGTTGCAAAGACAGTTGTAAAGTTAACTGTTAATAGCTTTTTAAATTTTTACTCTTAATTTTCATTTAGTCATTTTTAGTCCTGTATTTAATAAAAAATAAGATTTACACTTACTCTTTCTGTGTAGAAAACACAGATGTACAGACATTCATAAACATATATACAGTATACCTGAGTTATTACAATTTTATGGGTGAGTAATTAGGAAACAAAATGCCTCATTATTAAGGAACTAGTTTAAAAAGTTTAAGAAACACTAGTCTAACTGTCTTCCAGAGGAAAATTAAATTTTCTCTGGAGAAAGATAATATTTTTTCGTCATCCAGAGCCTCCATGATTTACCATGCATAATGTCTGGCACTCAGTCAAATAGTATCAGTTATGTCAGGAAATGGGAAGAAAATATAGAAATCGAGAAGATGAAAGAACAGAAACAGACTCCCAAATGAAAAATAAAAACTGGAGCTGTCAGATACGGATTTAAAATAACTATGACTAAAATCAGAAAATAGATAACCAGATAGAGAATTTCACCTGTGAAATGGAACTTTTAAGAAATGATAAAATAGGAATTCTAGAACTAAAAAATGCAATAAATGAAATTATGAACTCAATATATGGTTAACAACAGATTAGATAGAGTAGATGGAACTCTAACATGTGTGTAATGGAGAGAGAATAGAAACAGAAGCAATATTTGAAGAGATACTGGCAAAGAACATTCTAAATCAGATCAAAGACATTCAGCCACTGATTCAAGAAGCTATGCAAATCCCAAGTAGGATAAATATAAAGAAAACAACACCTAGGTAAGAGCACAGCAGCACTACTTAAAACAAAAGACAAAGTGAAGAGTTTAAAGAAGCCACAGGGGGATAAAAAAGACACTGCATTCGAATGAACAACTAGAAGAATGACAGCTGGGGTTTTAACAAAACTGATGGCAGATAGGATATAAATGACATCTTTAAGTACTAAAGTAAAAGTAAACTTACTTTCTTCTGGAGAATTTTATGTATCTAAGTTAAAAGTGTTATACTAGGACAGGTGTAAATGGATATCACAGGAATATTAGAGGATGTTTTGTAGTAGTTTTTATGCAGACAAGTAACTGAAGCTTTCTATGGACTCAGTTCATGAAAAAAAAAAAAATTCTATTCCACCATCATCTGCTTCCTGGCACAAAATTCAAGCTCATCTGTCTCAGTTCAGTTTATAATTTATTCTTGGCTTGATTCTCATGTACAGCTCAATGGGTGATCCCTCAAATACCTTACTTAGTTTAAGAACCCAACATGTACATGTCATTCACTTTATCTAAATATATTTCCAATACTTTACTTTAAAAAAATATCTTATAATAAGCCTACTAAGTAGTAATGATGAAATAATTGCATTATTGGTGGCACAAATACTCCCCCCGCCTTTTAGAAAACTCTACTTTGGGTGCTTATAGTTCTGACCCAGGTTATTGCTTAGATTACTATTCTAAGTAATTGTGTTATATTCTTATATTGTCTTATATTCTTCAAATATCTACTCCTCAGAGTCTCCTGAACAAAAATTTGATATCATATCCTTTATGTTTAAATCACTGTCTTGGGATAAATTCCAAGTTCATTAATATAGCATAAAAGACCTTTCATAATCAAAGCCTTGATTAACTCGCCATTACCTTTCCGATAGTCTTTGGAGAGGCTTTTAAGTACCCTACACCCCGCCACCACACACACACATCTCCATACCCAGTTCACAAAGTTATCTCTACTTAGAATAGCTTCCCCTTCTTCCTCACAAGGCTAAATCCCATTCATCCTTAAACAATTAGTTTAGCTACCATGCTCAAGCAGCCTATTCTGAAGCTGTAGACTGGCTTTTAGTACTTTTCCTCCATGTTCTCTTTATACACTATATTGAATTTCTGATTACATAACTGTTCTCACTCTACTAGAATATAATCCTTAGTTCAAGGGTACTGGAGCCAGTAGCTATCTCAGTAGTCTGTAGATAGTGGGCCCTCAATAAAATGAGGGTAACATAGCTTCCAAGAGGATATAAAATCTGAAATATAGGCTCATTGGCCAACTTAAATTTAAAATACTCGCTGGTATTTCAAAATTATCAAAATCTGTTCTGAACCTAAACATCAAATAATTCATTACATCAGGTATGTTCTTCTGTGGGTGGATTCTACAAGACAAAAGACTCGATGGTAAAGGCCAGGGTATGGCAAGCATCATCTGTTGCCAAACCATACCTGATTCAGTCATACTATGGGTCCCAGCCTAGAGAGGAAGGCAGGTAAAAGCTCTTGTTCATTTGACAGCAAGATCTTTGTACCTTTTTCCTGTTTTAAAAACCTGACCTGCTTACCTGTGCCTCTTCCTTACCTGATAATCCTACTCCCACAGGGACATTTGCACAGAATTCTGGTTTTATACTGATTATCTGGATTTGATGTTAGCCTTTCTATTTCACACCTCAACTGCTACGACTTACAGTTCTGTCACTCATAATCCTGTCCCTTATGTGAAACAACTGCTTCACATCCACAAGGAACACACTTTTTGATTTGTCCTTTAGCACAGCAGGAACCAATTTCACTTCCTGAGCATAAGTACTATATCCTGACTTGAAGTTCAATGGAATGTTTATGGAAGGTAGGAAATGAGTCTATTTTCCGAATAAATGTGTCCTTTCTTGATCAAAATCAATCTGTTCAGGAATATTCACTAGACATTACCTGAATGGAGAAAATAATAAAAATAGTCTAACAGTAAAAACTAGTTTCTTCAGACACAGTGGAGGAAGAAAGAGGATGGAGGTAAAAGAACTAGAAGTGAAACTCTGAAGCAGTTTCTTATAACCTTGGAACTATTTAAGCCTCCAAAAGAACTATGTCGTTGGTTTTATTTTCAGAACTCACCTTTCCCAACTTTGGATACCCACTATCAGTGTACTTCTACTGTTCCACCAACAAACATTGAGTGTCCTCTGAATATCTGGTACTAAAATTAGCCTAGTGTTAGAAAATAAAAGAAATAAATCTGTTGAAGGTGAGAGAATTTACTTTTAAGTAATTTCATGAGCAGTTTCAAGATGAATTCTTATTAATATTAATTTTCCAAATTCAAAAATGTGTTATTTATTCATTCAATAAATATTCATTAAGCATATATTTGAGACAAGATATTGGGGATATAAAAATTAACAAGGTATATGTTCCTCTCTCACAGACAAAGAGGTAACAAAATAAGCAATAATAAAAAAATTATGTAAATGATAAAATAAGAAAAAATATATAGTGTTCTGGGCACAAATGACAACAGCACATAACCTGGTCTAAGGGCTATCATGGAAATCTTTTCTGAGGAAGAACTGAAGGACAGGGAGGAGAAAGTCAGTCCAACAGGAGGGATAGGAAGGGGAACATCAAAATTATATCTAATATTATAGACTTATCGGCATGATCAAGTAAGCACAGTGATAATAGCGTAATTTATTTTTAAAAAACCCCCAAACTTCTGAAAGAGAAACTTCTCTGACAAGTGTTGGTTTAGGAAATTACTTCTCATCTATGCTTAGAGATAACTTGGATTTTTGCCCCAAAAGGGAGAACTGAGTTCTCATAATAGGAAAATTATGATTCTGAGCATTGCTGAAGATAGGACATTATGTGAGGGGAAATTCCATTACCTCAGCCAACACAAATGTTCAAGAATTCTAGCTATAAAAGAATGCTAATCATTCTACGCTAATCATTCTAATTATCCAGATGTTGTTACTTTGGATTTGAAAAAAAAGAATAAGGAGGAGGAGGAGATTGGGGGCGACGAAAAGCCCTGATGTCCCTGACAGCACAGCCTCTATGATGGAAAATAACTCGTCCAGGGAAGAGTAAAATGGCCTGTCTTACTGCCTAAACTTTGTCCACCAAATGCAATGTTAGCTAATAGAAGCTGCTGTCATCTGCTGTACAGAGTGGAGAGGGAGGGGAATGGGGCATATTTCAACTTATTTGTGAATCAGTACCATTAAGACATGTCTGTCCCAGCTCTCAGCCCTCTTTTCAGCCTGGAATGAAAGTTGATGTGTATAAATCTTTCCTAATGGATAGGGTTGTCCGCAGCTTGCCATGCTATTCCATGACAAGAAATCCAACATCTTGTCTGACAAGAAAAACAAAATCAGAGCTCTCTGCTTATTCAACTTGACTCCCTGTCTTCTGATAATTTTTTCTTCCTCTGCCTCAATTCTTACCCACAGACCCAATTATGATCAAATCTACCATTTCAGTGTAAAAGGGAAAATGTGAGAACAAAAGTTCATCTGTCCCTTTCTTGATTTATCTAGGGATTTGTCTACATTAGGCTTAATGAGGGATGGCCTGGAATAGTAGTTTTTAAAATTGTTTAAAGCCATATGACACTCCCTTTAGATAAAAATTTATGAGGAAGCCCATATGCAGAAATGACGAAGAGAGGCTGCATTGGCTCAGCCCTTCCCCTTCTTTAGGGGCTCTACAGCCTAAGAAGTCCCATCATACTCAGAGAACGACAGTCCTGTGGATACTGTCTCAGATCCAACACCTCTCATCCTTGCTTGCCTCAGTCACCAGCAGTAACCTAGATCTCTCTGAACGTTTGTTTTCACCCAGACCCATCTCCCTATTTTTCTGCTCATCTCTGATTCAGGCTCAGTTCCCACCTCTTCACTCTCCCAAGCTTCTTTCTATTATTAGTTTCTCAGAACATTCCCTTTACCTCCTATCTTAGCTGAAACCTAATTCTCCTCTGAGAACAAAATTTCTTCCCTAACCTTCTCAAGTAGTGATCGTGTTTTGTCTTATACACTCTGTTATGTTAGGGTCAGAAAGTGAGGTTAGTTAGTGTCCTCCTTGCTTCCCCTTGTGGCTTCCAGACTATTACTACCCCCTCCTCTTACAAAAACCACTCCTTCTTTAAAATGCACATCATCTCGATAAATCACAGTCTTACCCTAACTTGCTGCAGTTGCTTCCTTACCTCTTGTCACTCCCTTTATTTCCTCAAAAAACTATACCACACAGCTCCTCTTCACCACAGCGGTTGCCATTATTCACAGTGAATTCAATGTCCACATTAATGAATCCTTCAATTCACTTCTCCTTTTCCTTCAAGTATTCATTTTCCTCTATTGCCTCCCATCAATTCAAGTACATGGTCAAGGGCACACTGCACTTTGTGCTCATAAGAAACTCAATTTTCATCATTCTGATATTTGACTACTTACTAAACAACCCCCCCTGATTTGCTCTGGTACTCCAACTGCCACAATTCTTTGATTTCCAAGATATCCCATTTACCCTCCTCTGTCTCTACTTTCCTGCTTTTCTGTGAATACTTACATTCTCTTATAAATGCTCTTAGCTTCCTCTGTTACAGTCCCCTGGCAAAACTCCAACTCTGACAGAAGTACACTCACCCCTTGGTATCTGCAGGGGATTGATTCCAGGACCCACTCTGGATACCAATACCCCAAATCCAATCATGCTCAAGTCTCGTAGTCAGCCCTCCGTATCCGAGGTTCTGCATCTGAGGATTCAACCAACCATGGATGGTGTAATATGTACTGTAGTATTTACTGAAAAAAAAATCCACATTTAAGTGGACCCTCACAGTTCAAACTCATGTTATTTGAAGGTCAATTGTATACCATTCATCTTTTCTGTACTTGCATCTAAACAATTAAGCCAACTGGTTTCATTTTAACTGCATGATCATGAACTTCAAATAGGCACTCAATACTGTCTGGCAATCTTAGCATAGTGTACTAGAAAATTCACTCTTTTATTCACCAAAAACATTTTCATATATTCTCTTCTTTCCTCAAAACCCCTACATTCTCTGTTCTATTTTCAATTAATTGAAGACTTTTTCTTGGACTTCATTAGAAAAGACAAGAACAAATCACTCATACCACCTTTATTCATTTTCTTGTCACTTTATCTGTTTATAAACCCACCTGCATCTACACGCTTCTTCTTACTTGTTACTAAAGAGGAGGTGGCCATCATTCCACAAAAGCCCAGTTTCGTAGTTTCTTTGGATCCGATTCATTTCCATCATCTCAAGACAATTATCCTTCAGTCCTACCCTCTCCCTGCAATCTACTTCCCAGCTCAGTCACAGACACACTTCAAAGATCTGTGTACACATTTCCTGTAATTCCTTCATGTCTCGATGTACTCCAGACAAAGCAGGTTATAAATCAAAGTGCATATTACACCACCTTCTTTTTAAAGAAGATATACTTACGTATACATAGATTATACAGCTAAACATTAGAAAAGCTGCAGTTCTCTCCAAGGGATAGGATTATACCTATTTATTTTCTTCTTTATGCTTAAAGTCATTCCCTATATTTGTGTACATACTCATACACACATACATTTTTAATAAAAAATATATTGTTTAAACTGGAATTCTCATCTGCAAAGCAATTTCCTGCACGTTTCATGAATGCATGGCATGCCACAGATAACCAAGTTTCTAGATTTGCCTTACTGGGGTAAGTGACCTTGGTACAGAGGCAACCACCAAAAAATTCAGTACTGCCCATTCGCACAATTCTAGCAGGATGCATTGCTAACATTTTATTTCGTTACTTCACATTGCATTTCAGTGATCTGCAAGCCCACATACTAGCTGTCATTACCGCCATACTTGTGAGCCATTACAGTCGGCCCTCTGTATTCTCGGGTTCTGCATTCTTGAATTCAACCAACCAAACACGGATCAAAAATATATTTATTTTTTAATTCTAGAAAGTTTCAAAAAGCAACACTTGAATTTGCTGCCTGCTGACAACTATTAACATAGCATTTACACTGTGTCAGGTATTATAAATAATCTAGAAATGAGTTAAAAATATATGGAAAGATGTGTGTAGCTTCTATGCAAATACGATGCCATTTTATAAGGGACTTGAGCATCCATGGATTTTGGTATGGGGGCGGGGGTCCTGGAGCCAATCCCCTGTGAATACTGGATGACTGCTATAATCTCTTAGAAAACCCCTTTCTAAGATTTGTCATACCCTGTTTTGTCATGCCCTGATAAGCAGCTTTAAAGAGTACATAGGTAAACAATACTCTTTGAGACTAGTTAATAACACAAAAGAAAGAAACCAAATACACCATTAAAATATTAAAGAGAGTAGAATTTTGTGATGATAGGAATAAATTACTGGTAAGGAAGAGAAAACAGATCCCATGGAGGAAGTAGACAGATAAAACAAAATAAATATGAAGGTTTTCTTGTAATTTCTTGGGTCATTGGTTGGGGGAGAATAGTGGGGACATTTTTTTGCATTAAATTTATGGCTGAGGCTGTTCCTAGCTCACAGATGATGATTCCTTCAAATGTGTCTGGCTATGTCTTATCCTGTAATACTTTTATTTCTCTACACAGGAATGGCAAGCTGCTGTCATTCTTTAATTCAGGCACCGCTTTGGGATGCCTCACCTTCCTTCCCCACTCTGAGTTTAAGGCTTCCATGATTGGCCACTTCAAGCAGACGGTGTGTTGCGAGATTTTTCACATCACAGCTCTATTAAATCAATCCTATTTGAACTCTTCCTTCTCACCACTTCACTGAAAATAACCTCCTAAGGATTGGAGGGTTTGAAAAGGGCAAAAAGCTTTAGTTATTGCTTTGCAGAAAACTTTGTATACAAAGGAAATATCAGACTGAACTACTTCTATTCACATATCATGTTTAAATGTCCATTTAGGGCTACTTTCAGAGGTCATCTGGCATAATGACTGAAGAAGGCACTGATCAGGATGAAGAACAAATGGAAATATACTTTATAAAGAGAAGAGAAAAAAAACAAATGGTTAATGATAACAGCAATAAAAATACAAAATTATATGTGAAAACCACTAAACTATTAGGATTCAAAAAAGCAAATTTAAAAATCCCCACAAGGAGGACATACAAGATGGTGGAGTAAGACGTGGAGATCACCTTCCTCTTCACAAATACATCAGAAATACATCTACACGTGGAACAACTCCTACAGAACACCTACTGAAATCTGGCAGAAGACCTCAGATTCCCAAAAGGCAAGAAACTCCCCACATACCTGGGTAGGGCAAAAGAAAAAAGAAAAAACAGAGACAAAAAAGAGGGATGGGACCTGCACCTCTGGGAGGCAGCTGTGAAGGAGGAAAAGTTTCCACACACTAGGAAGACCTTTCACTGGTGAAGACGGCGGGTGTGCAGTAGGGGGCAAGCTTTGGTGCCATGGAGGAGAGTACAGCAACAGGGGTGCAGAGGGAAAAGCAGAGAGATTCTTGCACAGAGGATCGGTGCTGACCAGCACTCACCAGCCTGAGAGGCTTGTCTGCTCAACCACCAGGGTGAGTGTGGGCTGGGAGCTGAGTCTCGGGCTTCGGAATTCAGATCTCAGGGAGAGGACTGGGGTTGGCTGTGTGAACACAGCCTGAAGGGGGCTAGTATGTCACAGCTAGCCAGGAGGGAGTCCAGGAAAGAGTCTGGAACTGCCTAAGAGTCAAGAGACCATTGTTTTGGGGTGCACAAGGAGAGGAGATTCACAACACCAACTAAACGAGCTTCAGAGACGGGTGCAAGCCACAGCTATCAGTGTGGATGCCACAGACGGGCATGAAATGCCAAGGCTGCTGCTGCAGCCACCAAGAAGCCTGTGTGCAAGCACAAGGCTTGCACACAGGCTTCTTGGTGGCTGCAGCAGCAGCCTTAGCACCACACCTCCCCTCCCTGGAGCCTGTGCAGCCCGCCACTGCCAGTGTCCCATGGTCCAGGGACAACTACCCCGGGAGAATACACAGCACGCCGCAGGCTGTTGCAAAGTCAGGCTGCCCTCTGCCACCGCAAGCTCACCCCACATTCCATACCCCTCTCTCCACTGGGCCTGAGTGAGTCGGAGCCCCTGAATCAGCTGCTCCTTTAACCCCCTCCTGTCTGGGTAAAGAACAGACACCAGAGGGAGACCTACATGCAGAGGTGGGGCCAAATCCAAAGCTGAACCCCAGGAGATGTGCTAACAAAGAAGAGAAAGGGAAATCTCTCCCAGCAGCCTCAGGAGAAGCGGATTAAATCTCCACAATCAACTTGATGTACCCTGCATCTCTCGAATACCTGAAGAGACAATGAATCATCCCAAAATTGAGGCGGTGGACTTTGGGAGCAACTGTAGACTTGGGGTTTGCTGTATGTGACTAACTAGTTTCTATTTTTATGTTTTCTTAGTATAGTTTTTAGTGCTTGTTATCATTGGTGGATATGTTTATTGGTTTGGTTGCTCTTTTCTTTTTTTTATTCCTTTAAAATGTTTTTATTTTAATAATATTGTTTTACTGTTTATTTTAATAACTTTATTTTATGTTTCCTTCTTTTTTTCCTTCCTGTCCTTCTGAGCCATGTGGCTGACAGGGTCTTGGTGCTCTGGCCAGGTGTCAGGCCTGAACCTCTGAGGTGGGAGAGCTGAGTTGAGGATACTGGACCCCCAGAGACCTCCTGGCCCCAAGGAATAAGAATTGGCAAGAACTCTCACAGAGATCTCCATCTCAGCACTAAGACCCAGCTCCACTCAATGACCAGCAAGTGCCAGTGTGAACATTCCATGCTAAAAAAGTAGCAAGATAGGACCACAACCCTACCCATTAGAAGAGAGGTTGCCTAAATCATGATAAGTTCACAGACATCCGAAAACACACCACTGGACATGATCCTGCCTCATTCACCGGAACACAGGCACCAGGCCCCTCCACCAGGAAGCCTACACAACCCACGGAACAAACCTTATCCACTAGGGGCAGACACCAAAAACAACGGGAACTACGAACATGCAGCCTGTTAAAAGGAGACCCCAGGGCTTCCCTGGTGGTGCAGTGGTTGAGAGTCCGCCTGCCGATGTGGGGGAAACGGGTTCGTGCCCCGGTCTGGGAGGATCCCACAAGTCACGGAGCAGCTGGGCCCGTGAGCCGTGGCCACTGGGCCTGCGTGTCCAGAGCCTGTGCTCTGCAACGGGAGAGGCCACAACGGTGAGAGGCCCGCATAGCGCAAAAAAAAAAAAAAAAAAAAAAGGAGACCGCAAACACAGTAAATTAAGCAAAATGAGAAGATAGAGAAATATGCAGCAGATGAAGGAGCAAAGTAAAAACCCACCAGACCAAACAAATGAAGAGGAAATAGGCAGTCTACCTGATAAAGAATTCAGAGTAATGATAGTAAAGATGATCCAAAATCTTGGAAATAGAATGGAGAAAAAAAAAGAAACGTTTAACAAGGACCTAGAAGAACTAAAGAGCAAACAAACAATGATGAACAACACAATAAATGAAATTTAAAATTCTCTAGAAGGAATTAACAGCAGAAAAACTGAGGCACAAGAATGGATAAGTAACCTGGAAGATAAAATAGTGGAAATAACTACCGCAGAGCAGAATAAAGAAAAAAGAATGAAAAGAATTGAGGAAAGTCTCAGAGACTTCTGGGACAACATTACACACAACAACATTCAATTTATAGGGGTCGCAGAAGAAGAAGAGTAAAAGAAAGGGACTGAGAAAATATTTGAAGAGATTATAGTTGAAAACTTCCCTAATTGGGGAAAGGAGATAGTCAATCAAGTCCAGGAAGCACAGAGTCCCACACAGGATAAATCCAAGTAGAAACATGCCATGACACATATTAACCAAAAATGAAATACAAAGAAAAAATATTAAAAGCAGCAAGGGAAAAGCAACAAATAACATACAAAGGATTCCCCATAAGGATAACAACTGATCTTTCAGCAGAAACTCTGCAAGACACAAGCGAGTGGCAGGACATAAAGTGATGAAAGGGAAAAACCTACAACCAAGATTACTTGACCCAACAAGGATCTCATTCAGATTTGACAGAGAAATTAAAACCTTTACAGACAAGCAACAGCTAGAGAATTCAGCACCACCAAACCAGCTTTACAACAAATGCTAAAGGAACTTCTCTAGGCAGGAAACACAAGAGAAGGAAAAAACCTACAAAAACAAACCCAAAACAATTAAGAAAATGTAATAAGAACATACATATAGATAATTACCTTAAATGTAAATGGATTAAATGCTCCAACCAAAAGACATAGACTGGCTGAATGTATACGAAAACAAGACCCATATATATCCTTTCTACAAGAGACCCACTTCAGACCTAGGGTCGCATACAGACTGAAAGTGAGGGGATGCAAAAAGATATTCCATGCAAATGGAAATCAAAAGAAAGCTGGAGTAGCAATTCTCATATCAGAAAAAATAGACTTTATTTATTTATTTTTTTCACTGACTTTTAAAAACAATGGGATGTTTATTTTACCAAAGACTTTTTTTTTTTAACATCTTTATTAGAGTATAATTGTTTTACAATGGTGTGTTACTTTCTGCTTTAAAACAAAGTGAATCAGCTATACATACACGTATATCCCCATTATCTCCTCCGTCTTGCATCTCCCTCCCATCCTCCCTATCCCACTCCTCTACGTGGTCACAAAGCACAGAGTTGATCTCCCTGTGCTATGCGGCTGCTTCCCACTAGCTATCTATTTTACATTGGTAATATATACTAGTCCATTCCACTCTCTCACTTCATCCCAGTTTACCCTTCCCAATTCCCGTGTCCTCAAGTCCATTCTCTACATCTGCATCATTATTCATGTCCTGCCCCTAGCTTCTTCATAACCATGTTTTTTTTTAGATTTCATATATATGTGTTATCATACAGTATTTGTTTTTCTTTTTCTGACTTACTTCACTCTGTATGACAGACTCTGGGTCCATCCACCTAACTACAAATAACTCAACAAAATAGACTTTAAAATAAAGACTACTACAAGAGACAAAAAAGGACACTACATAATGATCAAGGAATCAATCCAAGAAGAAGATTTAACAATTGTAAATATTTATGCACACAGCATAGGAGCACCTCAATACATAAGGCAAATGCTAACAGCCATAAAAGGGGAAATTGACAGTAACACAGTCATACTAGGGAACTTTAACACCCCACTTTCACCAATGGACAGATCATCCAAAATGAAAATAAGTAAGGAAACACAAGCATTAAATGATACAAGATGGACTTAAACAGGATGGACTTAATTGATATTTATAAGACTTTCTATCCAAAAAAAACAGAATACACTCTCTTCTCAAGTGCTCATGGAACATTCTCCAGGATAGATCAAATCTTGGGTCACAAATCAAGCCTTGGTAAATTTAAGAAAATTAAAATCATATCAAGTATCTTTTCTGACCACAACGCTATGAGACTAGGTATCAATTACAGGAAAAAAACTGTAAAAAGTACAGACAAATGGAGGCTAAACAATACACTACTAAATAACATGAGATCACTGAAGAAATCAAAGAGGAAATCAAAAAATACCTAGAACAAACGACAATGAAAACACGACAACCCAAAGCCTATGACATGCAGCAAAAGCAGTTCAAAGAGGAAAGTTTATAGCAATACAATCCTACCTCAAGAACAAAGAAAAATCTCAAATAAACAACTTAAACTTACACCTAAAGCAATTAGAGAAAGAACAAAATAACGCAAAGTTAGCAGAAGGAAAGAACTCATAAAAATCAGATCAGAAATAAACATAAAAGGGGCTTCCCTGGTGGTGCAGTGGTTGAGAGTTTGCCTGCCAATGCAGAGGATATGGGTTCGTGCCCCGGTCCGGGAGGATCCCACATGCAGTGGAGTGGCTGGCCCAATAAATAAATAAATAAATAAATAAATAAAATCCAAATATATTTCCCTGTAAATTCCCACTGATCTCAGTTCTGCAACCTGGAATGCGTATAAAAAGTGTAGTCCCCAGACAGCCATGGCTGCTGAACCTGCAAGTCTGGAGCCTGTGCTCCTCAATGGGACAGGCCGCGAGGGTGAGAGGCCCGCGTACCACAAAAAAAAAAAAAAAAAGAAAAAAGAAACAAAAAAGAAATGAAGGAATCAACAGCAAAGATCAATAAAACTAAAAGCTGGTTCTTTGAGAAGATAAACAAAATTGATAAACCACTAGCCAGACTCATTAAGAAAAAAAGGGAAAAGACTCAAATCAACAGAATTAGAAATGAAAAAGGAGAAGTATCAACTGACACTGCAGAAATACAAAGGATCATGAGAGATTACTACAAGCAACTCTATGCCAATAAAATGGACAAGCATGAAGAAATGGACAAATTCTTAGAAAAGCACCACCTCCCGAGACTAAACCAGGAAGCAATGGAATACATAAGCAGACCAATCACAAGCACTGAAATTGAGACAGTGATTAAAAATCTTGCAACAAACAAAAGCCCAGGACCAGATGGCTTCACAGGCAAATTCTATCAAACATTTAGAGAAGAGCTAACACCTATCCTTCTCAAGCTCTTCCAAAAGGTAGCAGAGGGAGGAACACTCCCAAACTCATTCTACAAGGACACCATCACCCTGATACCAAAACAAGAAAAAGATGCCACACACACACAAAAAATCTACAGGCCAATATCACTGATGAGCATAAATGCAAAAATCCTCAACGAAATACTAGCAAACTGAATCTAACAGCACATTAAAAAGATCATACACCATGATCAAGTGGGGTTTATCCCAGGAATGCAAGGATTCTTCAATATATGCAAATCAATCAATGTGATACAACTGACAAAGGATTAATCTCCAAAATTTACAAGCAGCTCATGCAGCTCAGTAACAGAAAAACAAACAACCCAATCCAAAAATGGGCAGAAGACCTAAATAGACATTTCTGCAAAGAAGATACACAGATTGCCAACAAACACATGAAAGGATGCTCAACATCACTAATCATTAGAGAAATGAAAATCAAAGCTACAATGAGGTATCACCTCACACCAGTCAGAATGGCCATCATCAAAAAATCTACAAACAATAAATGCTGGAGAGGGTGTGGAGAAAAGGGAACCCTCTTGCACTGTTGATGGAGATGTAAATTGATACAGCCACTATGGAGAACAGTATGGAGGTTCCTTAAAAAACTAAAAACAGAACAACCATACGACCCAGCAATCCAACTACTAGGCATATACCCTGAGAAAACCATAATTCAAAAAGAGTCATGTACCACAATGTTCATTGCAGCTCTATTTACAACAGCCAGGACATGGAATCTACCTAAGTGCCCATTGACAGATGAATGGATAAAGAAGATGTGGCACATATATACAAAGGAATATCACCCAGCCATAAAAAGAAGTGAAATTGAGTTATTTGTAGTGAGGTAGATGGACCTAGAGTCTGTCATACAGAGTGAAGTAAGTCAGAAAGAGAAAATCAAATACTGCATGCTAACACATATATATATGGAATCTGAAAAAAAAAAAAAAGGTTCTGGGAACCTAGGCACAGGACAGGAATAAACACGCAGATGTAGAGAATGGACTTGAGGACATGGGGAGGCGGAAGGGTAAGCTGGGACAAACTGAGAGAGTGGCATGGACATATATACACTACAAAATATAAAACAGATAGCTAGTGGGAAGCAGCCACATAGCACAGGGAGATCAGCTCAGTGCTTTGCGACCACCTAGAGGGGTGGGATAGGGAGGGTGGGAGGGAGACACAAAAGGGAGGGGATATAGGGATATATGTATCCGTATAGCTGATTCACTTTTTATACAGCAGAAACTAACACAAAATTTTAAAGCAATTATACTCCAATAAAGATGTTAAAAATAATCCTCACAAATGTTTCTCACAGGATATCAACTCTGCAACTAAGGGAATTATTTCTTTCTGTTTTTCCCACCTTTGATCCTAACTTTACATATAAAAACAAAGGACTTTTATTGAACATCAAGATATTTAAAAGATTGGAACAGTAGCTTCCCAGAATCACCTGTCACAGGCAGCCCTCCATTTTAATCTACAAGACCCCCTTGTCCAAGGAATGCAAGCTGCACTCAACAACCGAAACTCCACACACACACCCTTTGACAATAAAGTGATAAGCCATACGACTGTAATGCATGTTTACAGTTTACAAAGCACGGTGTATGCATGCATAATCTTTTTAAATAATGCACCAAGCATAAGATTAATGTCACTGTCCAATCTCTCTATCAAAATCTGCTACTGCAATATGTAAGAAAACATCTAATACATTTTTCATAGCCATACACAATGAGCTGAAACACCAAGTTTTTAAGGAAAAAATAAGACTCCCACATCAATGCCATGACTATAAGCATGACTCATTCTAAGTCCCTGGTCTTCTCTATCACTTATCTCTTTAGTTCATATTGTTCTCTCCCTCCCTCTTACTTCTCTTCCCTTTGCTTTCAATACCTTTTTAGAATAGAGTCTCTAATGCAATTACTAGTGTTTTATAGTTAATTTATTTTACAGTGTGCATGAGTATATTATACTATCCCATATTATCTCACAACTCCATGAGGTAGACAGTCCTAGAACAATCCTAGCCTTCCAAACTAGGCATATAAATCTCAGAAAGGCAACTAGCCCCAAAATGTAGATATAACAAGTACATACCAGTATCTGGAGCCATTCAAACACCTCTGGTTATGTGTGCTTTTCCTGACTGAGTCAACAAGACAACATACAAACTACTCAGTAATATTCCCACTGTAGTAAGATCTCTGCATGTGGACGAACAATCAGGTCATTAGAACAAACAGGACATCAAATATAATGTAAAGTGGAAAGAAACGTTTTAAGAAGGACAATATGCAGCTTTGAAGTTTATGCATGAACACTGAAAAGTAAACTTAGATATTAAATACATAGCACTTTTTAAGTGTTTAAAAGTGTGACAATATGGACTTAGGTATTAATTTTTCTTCAAATTGCACCTTAAATATTGCTATTATGTCAGAATCCAGAAAATCATGTAACGAGCATTTAGCTTGAAAGTTGGAATACTATATTAATAAGTTTAATTTTAAAAACTTGGAGCATATATATTAATCTTCTAGTCCAGAACACTTGTATATGACTAAGAGTTTAGTTATGCTCTTAGAAACTTTACATGGGACTTTATAAATACCACTGGACACAGCAACTACAACGGTAGGAGCTACCTGTGTTTTAGGGTGCCTGCCTTACAAACATTGAGCTTATTTTAACAGCAAACATTCTGGGTAAAGTATGAGGGGTGAGGGAGCAGAGAGCACACTGCAAATTCAGCAGATATCCACAGCTATCCTAGTGTCAGAGCATCCCCCACCAGTTTATAATTTTCGCAACAACTGGCCTTTCTGTTTTTTTTTTTTTTTTTTTTTTGAGGTACGCGGGCCTCTCACTGTTGTGGCCTCTCCCGTTGCGGAGCACAGGCTCCGGACGCGCAGGCTCAGTGGCCATGGCTCACGGGCCCAGCCGCTCCGCGGCACGCGGGATCCTCCTGGACTGGGGCACGAACCCGTGTTCCCTGCATCGGCAGGCGGACTCTCAACCACTGCGCCACCCGGGAAGCCCTGGCCTTTCGTTTTTGATCAGATTCTTTGGGAAGTTAGGAGATCATGTAAGAATATAACATTCAGGGTATTGTCAGGTCATTTGTAGCAGAAAAATATGATTTTGCAGAAAGAAAATGAGGTGTGATGTCAGAAGACCCTTTGTTGTAGTCTTGGTCTGAATCTTAACTGTTCATCATCTGTGAAATGAGGGAACCATTAAGTCCTTTCTAGCTCCTATAGTTTTTGTAATGTAAGTGATATACTTCTCAATTCACTTTTTTAGGTCTCCTGTAAAGTCAGCAGGATCTGGGGTGGGTGTGGCAGTGATGTGGGAGGGACACATGAGAGAGCGCGCATTATTTGAGGAGTCAAGAGGAGAAAGAGGCAAAGCAAAATTGAACTGCTCTCAAATACCAAGTACGCGGGGTTTTCTTCTCTCAAGTGTTGTTTATTGCTTATAGTTTTCAGCTCTACAATCAGTCCAGTATAGATGAGTAGATAAAAAAACTTTCTAGGGCTTCCCTGGTGGCACAGTGGTTGAGAGCCCGCCTGCCGATGCAGGGGACACGGGTTCGTGCCCTGGTCTGGGAAGATCCCACATGCCGCGGAGCGGCTGGGCTCGTGAGCCATGGCCGCTGAGCCTGGACATCTGGAGCCTGTGCTCCGCAACGGGAGAGGCCACAGCAGTGAGAGGCCCGCGTACCGCAAAAAAACAAAACAAAACAAAAAAACAACAAAAAAACTTTCTACTTACAATTCTAGTTTTACTGAGTTATTTTTCACTATGGTGACTGTATAAAACTAGTAATTCTTTAAAAACGTAGACTATATTCAGTGTAATAGTAAAGAAATTAGAAATATTGTATTTCTCAAGTAAAATGGCATTTAAATCAATTTAATTAAAATTAATTTATTTATTTACACAAGTACCCAATGTTATTTTTTAAAAGTATTTAAAAGGATCCATGAAGCACATAAGACAAGAATAAAAATATTTCTGTTGCTGTTTCACATAGGACTATCAAGAGACACGTGAAATGGGACTGGAATATTTTTTCCAAAGCTCTGGAAACTCAACTGCTCCAAGATAGAGTATCTACTCTCCAAACCCTGTAAACATCTTCAAAGGATAACCATGGTCAAGAACACCATCTTGCAATCCTGAATTATTTTCTTTTCACATGCTATATAATGAGTGAAGGTATGTTAAATGTTTATTTTTAAATTCTAGTTCCAAACAAGATTGTTTTCATTAAAAAGGCAAATAAGTTGACCATCCAAGAGAATGGAGATGTGGTCATAGTTATTTCCAAGATAATGGCAAATTGGTAAATATTTTGGTCCATAAGCTACAGGAAACCAGATTTACTGCTAGGACTAGCTGGCTGGGTCACTCAGAAGAGTGACGGTAAGGCAGTATGGTCCAAAAGAGAGTATGTGCTTTATGTATGTAATTTTAGATTTTTTTAGTAAAAATCTAAAAAAGTAAAAGAAATGGAATTTTAACAATATATTTCATTTAATATAACTTATCTAAAGCATTACCATTTCAACATGTAATCAATTTTAAACTTATTAGTAAGATAGTTTGTATTTTTTTCATAATGTCTTTGAAATGTGGTATATATTTCATACTTAGAGCACACCTTAATTTGGATATTAAGTATTCATTGGAAATATAATATTTGATGTATTTTATATTTCATAAAATTTATAGTTGAAAAAGTGAATTCACATACCTAACGTGTACCAAACATATTTACAAGTTTTCCAATAACAGAATCAACTGCAAGTTTTAAAAATTTAAGTTAATTAAAATTAAACAACATTAAACATTCAATTCCTCAGTCTCAGTAGCTACATTTCAATTATTCAATAGCCACGTGCGACTAGTAGCTACAGAACAATGCAGCTGTAGGGTAAAGAGAAGGGTGGTAATGCCCAAGAGTGATGCTGATGAAAATCCTAAATGATAATTTAATAAGTCTATGAGGCATAATATTTACAAAATATGACATCCTGTGTTCTCTCCTTCCCCAACTTACATATCAGTTTCCTGAGGCCGCTGTAACAAATCACTACAGACTTCGTGGCTTAAAACACCAGCAGCTAATTCTCTAACAATTCTGGAGGCCAGAAGTCCAAATCTAGCAGGGCCACCCTCTCTGGGGACTCCAGGGAAGAATCCCTTCCTCGCCTCTTCCAGCTTCTAGTGGCGGCCTTGGCATTCCTGGGCTTGCGGCCCCACCACTCACTCCTTCTCTGCCTCTGTCTTCACACTGTCTTCTCCTCGTGTGTCTGTTATAGCTCTTTGCCTCTCTCTTACAAGGACACATGTAACTAGCTACTGGGACTTGGGATGCCATTTAGGATCCACCAGAATAAACCAGAGCAACGCCCTCATTTCAAGATCCTAACTTCATTACATCTTCAAAGACCCTTTTTCCAAATAAAAGAAGATTTACAAATTCCAGGGAGTAGAATTTGCTATCTTTGGGTGGTCACTGTTCAACCCACTAACATTTGTAAAACCCTATTTTTCCTGAATCTGTAACACATGAAGGTTGGAACTCTGGCAGACGAGTCTCCTTCTACATGAAGAACAAATTCATTCAAATTGCAAACGAGTCCGGGGCCACCAGCCTCTCTGTTTGTACTCTAAAGCGCAGGGTCAGAGTAACTAGAGGGTTCCTGAGCTAGCAGTGAACGCTAAGCAGTAAGATGAGTGATGGGAACAATAAGAGAAATATAAGTTGATATCCTGGTTAACATACAAACACCTCCATCAACACATAAACACACGTATCCTTATACCTTTCTTCCAAGTCATTTGTTGGCAGAACCCAGGATTTTTCAATATAATCCTTAAGAGATACAGCTGCCATTGCCCAGTGTAGAATGGCCTAGGGTACAGAATGCTCCAAAATGAAAATTATAAACTACAGAATGAGCCATCATAGAGAAACACAGATGCTCTTAGAAGAGACGAGCAAATGGTTTATGAGCGTAATTGCACAGTTTCCAGTATTCTAGAAATACAGCTATGATGGGCTACATATATGTTAATATTGTAATTTAAAAGATACTGACTATACGAGAAATACTTAGAAATTGTTTTAAAAGGTGAAGTTTGAATGTAAACATGGGCCTGGTAGAAGAAAAAAATGAAAAGATTCTCCCATATGGTTCCTTTATCCCTGCAGAAGTTAATGGATAAGACTAAGGGTTCAGAAGCATTCTGAGTGAAGCTGAGTAGTCACCTCTTGTCTCCATGAATGATGTCTCCTGATTTATTATCAGACAGCTAGAGGTAAGAAGATCACAGACTCCAAATAATAGCATATTAATAGCTCTACTTAAAAAGAAGAAGAGGGAAAGCATCACTTATTTTATTATGGAAATGAAGCACTTACTAGATATCTATATAATCCTTTTTTGAACTGACAAGGGAAAATGTGCTCAGAAGGAAAATACATTTTGGTTTCTTTTTCTTTCCCTGAATGGTGGAACTTTTAAAAATTGTCTGTAACAGTTTAGCCTCACTTTCTAGTTTGTTCTGAATTGGGTCATCATTCCTCTAAATGCAAAGCAAGGAAATCCTATTCAAAGTGTTAAAGCAGGTGACAGATAAGCGCATTAGTTTTCAGCTATTGTTTAGAGTTTCCTAGATGTCTTGGTATTATCCAACTCAGGAGGGGAAAACAGGATCTGAGGGAAAAAAAAAACAAAACCTGCTGACTTTCCATCAAGTCAACATAGCAAACATATAATGAACACAGGCTTGGTGGGAGATTCCACAGCCTGTGGAAAAGCCATTTCTCCACAACGGTAAAGGTTATTAAAACACATCAGAGCCTCTGGTAGTCACCTAATCTACTGCAGTCTTGAGTTGCTGATGAAAACAATTTCCTCCTCAAAACAGGTCATGAAGAACCTAGGGGTAAGACGGGAATAAAGACACAGACCTACTAGAGAATGGACTTGAGGATATGGGGAGGGGGAAGGGTAAACTGTGACAAAGTGAGGGAGTGGCATGGACATATATACACTACCAAACGTAAAATAGATAGCTAGTGGGAAGCAGCTGCATAGCACAGGGAGATCAGCTCGGTGGTTTGTGACCACCTAGAGGGGTGGGATAGGGAGGGTGGGATAGGGAGGGTGGGAGGGAGGGACATGCAAGAAGGAGGAGATATGGGGATATACGTATATGTACAGCTGATTCACTTTGTTATAAAGCAGAAACTAACACACCATTGTAAAGCAATTATACTCCAATAAAGATGTTAAAAAAAAACAAAAAAAAACCAGCTTTCTCTCTCCCTCCTTCTCCTCCCCCTCTCCCCCCACAATCATCTCCATCCCTACTGTGGAGTATCCTTTCCCGACTTCAGAGAAAGTTCACGATAAGACCGCAAACAAGTGTTGGTAATTGGACTATTACAGGCTTCCATGGATAATCTGGGTAATTCTCAGCATTGTCACCAAATGTCTCTGCAGTCTGTAAGGAAGCTGAAAGTAAGGAAGCTCAGACGGATTTCGAGACGGTTTCTATTTTAAAAGGCAGCCAACTACCACAATTGGCCCTAATTGCTTCTCTTGTTGGCAGTCTCAGGAGAGAACACAAGGGCTGAATGAACCAGGGAGACTAACTCCTGCTCATTAATAGCCTCTGTGGGTCAGGGCCCAAGCACGCAGAGGAATGCAGCCCACAGCCCGCTCCCTGGCACCGCTACCTGGCTTATGGGTAAACGAGATGCCAGCCCAGGACTTTCAATTTAGCATCATCACTGGAATAACCTGAATTGACTAAATGGGAATCACAACAAAGAGGAGAGAAGGAGAGGCAATAGGAATGGCGGGGAAGCTCTCTTTGCTTAACAGAGCTCAGAGAAGTAATTGGCTACTATAACTCAAGAGTTTTTCCGAGAGTTTTTCTCCGTTTGGAAATGTGAGATCTGAGCTGCTGTGGGGCTGCTTTGGCTATTTTCTGCCTTTCTTTATTTTTCCCATTATGAAAATGATATTTACTCATGAGGTGACATACTCAATTCCACTGGGTTTCAGAATGATCCTCCCCGGCCAGTCTCACCGTCTTCAGTTTATAGGCATGTTTCTCCCACGGATTCTAAGTCTCCAACTTCTATAATAATTTTTACATTTGCTTCTTTTTTTGATTGGACGAAATGAAACCAAGTGAAAAGGAATCCACATAAGCATATTCTGGGTCACTTCGACTACCACTTTACACCTCAACTTTGTTAACTCGTTTTTAGGCCCATATTTTTATCTTTTTTAAGTCATAAAGGTCAAATAATATTGTAGGGCATTGATGCAAACAGAGGTTTCCCAGTAGTACAGACAGAGAAATAGAACTCATTCTTGGGTGATCCCAAAGTTGTATTCTTCGGGTTACGTGAAAGTATTTTTCCTTTTTTTTTTTCATGTAAAAGGGCGTTGTATATGCACATGTGAGCACCTCCGTGATAGAGTACAGGAAGTTGCAGGACTCCCTCCAAAGAAAGATGCAATGGGAAGGAATCCCTTACTTGATGGAAGAGTAAATCAAAAGATGAAAGTGCTTATTACAGAGATAAAATTCACAGGTACTCCTAGCTTTTTTCTCTCTCAAGTTACACTCATACACATTGGTATTTATGTACCTAAAATAGTTACCTAGAATTTTTGTGTGGTAAGATATGTAACCCTTGAGACTAGAGAGTTTCCAAAAGCAATCCCTCTTTTCCTGCCCCCTGTCTCTCTCCTCCTCCCTCCCTCCCTCCCTGTGTCTCTCCCTCTTCCCTTCCCCCTCCTTTGTATATCTGTGTGTGTGCATGCAAGTTTTCATATATGCACCCAAAGTTATATCTGCTATAGATACAGAAGTTAGAAAATAAGCAACAAAGTTTATTATAGATATTATTTGCAGAAATCCTAGTGTTTGCTAGAAAGTATAAGTGATTTCCATACATGAATGCATTTCATCTTCTCAGCAACCTTCTAAAGTACATATATTATTAATATTATCATTTTACAGATAAGGAAATGGGCGCTGGAAGAAGTTAAATGGCTTGCCAAACAACACACACAATTACTAGCAGAGCAGCAATTCAGAGCTCGGTTCTTTCAAACACCAGTGTTTGGTGTTTTTCTACATTTAGCTCAACATGGTGTAAACAATCTCCTCTGTTAAGTTTACCAAAAAGAACATTTTATAGGACTATGTTTCATCTAACACTGTAACTCTTTTTGCACTGAAAGGGCGTAGATTAGCTTAAATACCCACTGATCTAGATAAAAATATCTATATGAGAACAGAAAACACTGTGATGCCTCAAAAAGTATGATCTAAATACCACCCGTATCAAAATTACCTGGGATGATGATTAAAATGCTGATTCCTGGGCCAAGACCTATTCGGTAGGTGTTTTAATACAAACTTAATTTTAAAATTTGTCAATGGTGCGCTCATGGCTTGCCTTTTCAGTTATCAAATAAGCCAGCACCCTTTTCATTTTTAACTTGGATCAAAGTTGGTTTAGACAACTCCATTAATATGGAAAAAGAATTATAATTCATCTTTTTGTCAGGAGCTTCATAAATAAAAGCAGGAATAATATAAAAAGCAAATGTTCCGGGATGTCAGAAATGGCAGTCTAATGTTTAAAAATTCATGGATGTTATCAAAAAATAATTAAAATGTACCAGAAAATGCAAAATAAAGACCTACAAGTGGTGAGAGCGAGTTAGAAGATGAAGGTTTGTCTTGAAGTCAAGAGAGCATGAGGAAAGTGAGGGGAGCATGGAAACGCAGCTAAGACAGGAAAAGGCAGAAGGGTCTTCTGGACAAAATCATGATAGAGCAGAAGAGGCTCCGGATACTGGGATAAAAACCTTCCACTCTCAGGAAGTCATAGGACTAGACCTCTAGGAACCTTAAATAAGTCCAGTGCTATAACGTACCATCATTTATGACTTTTTTCCTGGAACCCTAATAACTTAATCACATTTATTCTCCATGCTAGGTTAGGAGGTGTAGTGTTATCTTAAATGGAAAAGAGACAAAACAATAAATAAAAACCCATGGAATTGCCCCATCCTTTGCCTGATTCCAAACCTTTACAGGTAAAGAGTAAAATCCTCTTATCTCACAAACAGAAAAAGTTGAAAAGGCAAATATATATAAAAGGGGAGATCTTGACAGATTAACTGATATATTTCTGAGTAATCAAAATAATGAAAAGGAGCTTTCTTTTAGGTAGATGTTGATAGCTTTTTTTTCATGTCGAGGTACAAACCTTGGGTGTGGAAAGTTAGAATCTGAAAGGGATAACTAAGGAGTCCTCCCTCCAAGGGTGGGAGGGATGGAGGAGGCTACTTGGATTAGAAAAGGGCTGTGCTGTAACAGATGGGGTGGCTTGACTCCGACCCAAAGAAGGCACTGAGGTGGGAAGTAGTGGGATATATCAGCATTCCAGTAGTGTTAGAAGCTTCAGAGTGGGAAGAAGGGCAGTGATGCCTGTATGTCCAGCAGGACTAAAGGATTTCTCTGGGGGGGGTGGTGGTATCCAGGGCTCCAATATACAGTATACAGAAAGTGCCAGAGCTGGTCAAAAACAAAGTATTTCAGAAGGGGCTCTGCCAGTAACGGCAGTGACCAGGAAGGGCTAAAAGATGAGAACTCTGTCCCAAGTTCTCTAGGACCCCTATGACACAGGAATTTTTATTTACTTTTTAAACATCTTTATTGGAGTATAATTGCTTTACAATGTTGTGTTAGTTTCTGCTTTATAACAAAGTGAATCAGTTATACATATACATATGTCCCCATATCCCTTCCCTCTTGTGTCTCCCTCCCTCCCACCCTCCCTATCCCACCCCTCTAGGTGGTCACAAAGCACCGAGCTGATCTCCCTCTGTTATGCGGCTGCTTCCCACTAGCTAACTGTTTTACATATTGAGTTATTTGTAGTGAGGTGGATGGACCTAGAGTCTGTCATGCAGAATGAAGTAAGTCAGAAAGAGAAAAAAAAATACTGTATGCTAACATATATATGGAATCTACAAAAAAAAAAAAAAAGTCATGAAGAACCTAGGGGTAAGACGGGAATAAAGACACAGACCTACTAGAGAATGGACTTGAGGATACGGGGAGGGGGAAGGATAAGCTGGGACAAAGTGAGAGAGTGGCATGGACATATATACACTACCAGACACAGGAATTTTATAAAACTGAGTGAAAGGGAATCCCCTTCCACAACCAATTTTACAAAAAAGAACTAGTCATTACAACTTGCCATGATACAACAAATCTACCTGCTCCTGAGGCCAGACCCTTGACCCTCATGTGTTCCAGAGTTTTACCTTTTGCAGACTTGATACCTACTTGATCCTGGTATACTGTGGGCCTGTATTCAAGTCCAACCCAAACTTGGAAGCTTCTCATTTGCAACCTTACCCTCAAGGCTGTTCCTCAGCCTGCTTTGACCTGCAGCTTTGTGCAAACCCAGTGTCTGATGCTTTGGAAATAACACAGAACTCTACATTTACTCAAATGTCTGCTGCTGACAACTGGTCCACTTTACCAATTCAGGTGAACTCTCCTTAATCCCATGCCAAGATCATGCTCTGGACCCTGTGTCTCCCCCAACAATCCTTTCTTGCTAATTATTGCCGCCTCCTGGAAATTCTTCCACTGTCTCATTACTCTGACATTTCCAGTAGTAGAGAGAGCACAGGCATTTGGCTGAAAAAGGATTAGAGAAACAGGAGAGTATCTGTAAGCCAAAGGAGTGAAGGAGCTTTTGGACATCGAAGAGAAAGGCCAGGATGCTGACATCAAACACCACAGCCTTCAGCATCTTGCCTGGGGTCAGCCCTGTATGTTAGCAACGGTGCTAATCCAAGAAAAGCTGCACGTGGGGCTATTTTTCCATATACATCTGACGAAGATGTTTTTCACTCTTATACTACAGTCTGCAGAGATGTTGGAAAGATTTTACAAAAATTTGTTTTATCATTTCTATTAATAAAGTTATCACCGCCGTGAAGTTGAAGAAATATTTTAAAACAGATAACTCCTTTTCCATAAAGCTCAAAGAAGATAGGCCTCATCAGAAGAAAGAGAATTTCATAAACAATGTTTAAAATGAAAGTGTTCTATGCAAACTGATGTGATAATAAGGCCCATAGTGGAGTCTGTGAAGGCTTGTCTGTGACAGGTGGGGCAAAAAAAAAGACATTAAACCTGTGACCTGCCTCTGTAGGGGTGATGTGGTCCTTTTAATTTATTTTTTTGGAGTGTGATAGCATCTCTTTAGATGGGCGATACGATGAAATCACAGGAGTGGCTGTTCTGTGTGACTTCAAGGTTAATAAGAGGAAAGCTTGGCAATGACAGGGCCAGCAGAGAAGGAGAAAATCCTCCCTTTAAAGCTACATATCGAAGGGTTGGAATGATATCTATGTGACATTTCACCACTGATGTTCCTGATTAAGTATCAACAAATCAAAAGAATATCAGTGTAAAAATGGGGAGCTCTTGACAGTTAAAAGGGACATCACCTCATGAAATATTTGGAATACAGCTTCTCTCCAGTGTGTAAATCAGGAAGTTACATTAAATTCTTAGCATCAATATGATTTCAAAAGCATGTATTGCAATAGTAGCATTTGGCATACTAGTTGTAACACGTGTTCCCAAAACATGTGTTATAAATTGATCAAACATTTACTGCAGGATTGTCTGTAATAATGTAAAATTAGAAGAGTCAACATGTCAATCAGTAGGGGACTTGCGAAATAAAATACAATGTATTCATGTGTTAGAATTTGCTGTAGTAGTTAAAGAACAAACCTCATCTATTTGTAAAATTTATATAGCTCCTACAGTATGTCAGGTAGTGTTCTAAGTGGTTTACTTGTATTAACTCATTTAATTATCACAACAAACCTGTGAGGTAAATCCTCTTATACCCTAATTTTACAGATGAAGAACCGGGGAATAGAAACATTAATAGTTTGTGCAAGGCCACACCTAGGCAATCTGGCTCCACAATCCAGGCTCTTAACAATATGCTTCATTTTCTCTGGTCTATCTCAAACTGTGTAGATTAACAAAAAGAATAATTTGCTATAAAAAAGACAAACTGAATACTAAAAAGCCATTTAGAAAAAAAAAATCCCAATATCATACAATATCATGCTCTGCTATAGATATTTGACATTATATATATAAATATATATATATATATATACACACACATCTATGTGTATGTGTGTGATGTATATCTATGTTTACGTGTATGTGTATATATTTAGTCTAGGGTTCTGATAAAGGGGTTTTATCTTTTCCTTTAATAAATTAAACTAAGAATACATATATGTATCTCTGGTATAATTAAGAAGAATTAGCCTAGATTCCTTTTCTCAAACAGAGGACAGAAGACAACGCACCCCTTACTTCTCTTCCAAGTTAAGTATGAACTACTTAAGGGCCCCTCTGCTTTCCTCTAGACCTTTCCTCCCACCTCATCTCCCACTACGCAAATCGGAAACCCTTTCTCAAACATGTGCTGATTTCCTAACTCTAGGCTTCCACCTCGGTTCTCAGAGAGCCTCTCCTCGGGAAGTTCTTTGGGGAGGTTTCTAGTCACACCAGCTGGTGGCTCTTGGAACCTAGAATACAGGTATTCAGCACCTTCAGACCTGTGCTTTGGGTGGTGACCCCAATTACAACAGAACAGGAACATTCTTGTTCTCTGTTCTGTTAGGCATGAGTCTTCCTCAAAACTAGCTATGGGCCTGAGACAGAAACAGGTTCCCTATAGAGACTGCTGAACAGAATCCCCTGAGAGGCTCCAAATGGGATAATGAAGAGAAAGGGTCAGCCCACAGACACCATCCTCTGGCATGGCCCTGGGGAAGATGCAGTGCCATAGGTTCACTGCTTCCACGGTCCTTCCTGCTCAGCCCCAAGGCAACTCTCTCCCTGCAAGTCTTTGTTTCCATTCAAGGGAATGGGGTTTGAAAACACCTGTTTGTCCGCAAGACCCAGCTGCAGCCCCATGACCAGCTGGGCACTAGAGCAGGGTTCTCGCATCTCAGATGTTGTTGTTTTTTTTTTTCCTGTGGTTTTAGAACCTTAGAGGATTTATTTAAAAGCCAAAACATTTGTATTTTTATGTTCATGGTAGGTTAGTTACGTTTCTCGACCTTGGAGAAGTTTCCTTCTGTAGGAGGTGCCCTGTGCATCCCAGCACTGCGCTCCCCTCTTGCCACCCAAGCTATATGCTCTAGGGGTTCCCCCTAAGAGAGCTGCGTGGGTCCTTCTGTTGTGATGGGCTGATTATGTGGGAGCTCTGGTAGGCGTGGTTGGCCTCTAGCCTGGTCGGTCGCCAGGTCCTGCCTTGTGCAGGTGCTGCTGTTTAGCGGGGCCTGGTCGCGAGGTGACTGGTTGCAGAATCCTAGGGACCCTGTGGCTAGTGCCGGCTCCCTGGTGGGCGGAGTCGGGGTCCCGAAGACCCTGGGGCGGTTGCCCACGCACTGGCCGGTGAAGCCAGGTCCTGGGGTTGGTGCTGGACTCCTAGCAGGTAGAGCCGGTTCCTGGAATCTGGCTGCAGGGCACAGGGATCCTGGAGCTCGTTTCAGGCCACTGGTGTACGGGGTGTGGGGGGGAGGCAGGGGGACACCCGATCTCAGAGAAGCTCACATTCCTCTCCAGCCGCTCAGCAAAAGTCTGGCATTCTCCTTTCTTTTTCTTTTCTCGGGACACCTGCACTGGCCTCACTGGCACCTGTTTCTTGAAGGAAGCCCCCTCTGTTTCCTCCCATTCCTTGGTTTTCTTCTCTCTGCTCATTTCCCACGATCTTGACTGCACTTTGGTGGGGAATCTGCTGTTTCCTCACCAGCTGCTTCAGTGCACACGGACTCAATAGGTGTTCACACAGATTTTGAGATCCCCACTGATTTGTTTTTCCCTTTAGTTTCAATTTCACAGAAGTATCAATAAACTAATCTTAAAAGGTACAGACCTCAACAGGAACCCCAAACCCAAAATATAGACAAATGACCTGAAAACACCACGAAGCCAGTAAGTGGAACCTGACAGTTCTGAAACATAGGCTGCTTCTTTCTTTCTTCTGCCTGTAACTGGAAATGCAGAAGGGCTGCAGCAGAGGGGAAGAGATGGCATGTCTACATTCACACCTTTCTATAAAACTGTCTTCTCTCCCTCTCAGACACCTGGTTGTATGAAAACTCTCCATGAGCTTAAATCCCTAATTCTGCTAGCCCAGGGTTCTGTGCTTGACCATCCATAGGACCTGGTGGGAGGCTGGGGGGTGGGGAATGCATAGGCTAACATTTGCTCGGCACCTCTATGCATCAGATCCTTAATACCCAATCCTATAAAATAGATTCAGGTTCAGAGAGGGTAGGTAACTTGACTGAGTCACACTCTGAGACAGAGCAGTCAGAATTTAAATCCAGGTCTGCCTGATCCCACAGGCCGTGCTATTTCCCCATTATACAGTGCTGCCTTCAGGGTATCGGGGTCAGCCTCTAGGCCAGTATTCCTAAATCCTATGCACATCAGAATCAGTTGGAAAATGTTTTTAAAATGTAAATTGTGGGATCTTATCCCCAGAAATTTTTATTTTTGAAGTCTCAAACAGGGCTATGGAATCTATAGGTAGTGTGAAAGTACCCCCAGGTAAGTCTGATGATCAATCAGCCTTGAAGATCACTGTTTTAAGGTATCCACATCCGAAATGAAAGAAGTACTCATCAATGTCATATGGCTTGTTTGGGTAACTCATTATGGGTTTTCCCAACTACAACTTTATCAAAACCTATTTGAATTTACCTAGTTTATACTGTTGCCTAAGGGTGGGGAATTGCATAAATGTATCCCTGCTATGAACAGAGTACCCCCTAACTCCGGAGGTTTTCCCACGGTTATGGTACTGTCGGGGCAGGCCATCTAGTCTGTTTTCCTTAGCTGTGCAATTCATACTCATGTAGAAGGTCAGCATGAAGGAAAGTCATCGTTTTAATCTGCTCTCATACAGCTTTTTTATCCCTCTGATCATTCTATCTGCCCTTTTCTAGACCTTTTCTAGCTCCATTTCCTCTCTTTTAAGGTTCATCAACCAGAACCACATACAGTACAGATGAACTAAGGTTTTGTACAAGGGCATTGCCCTTGGTGTTCCTGGGGGATGCCATGTAGTTATCCTAAAAAAGGCACATCACAGGGTTTGTAACCTGAAATAGTATGAAAAATAGAAAGGAAGGGGAGATAGGCACATGAATAAAAACTCTTCCTCGTTTTAGGGTGAGCCTATTTATTCTTCCCTTCCTCCTTGTGTCTAACCATCTTAGGAGGAAAAAGGTAGGGACTTGATGATGGGATACTGGAGGAGCTGCAGTGACTTGGGAAATAGAGATGTTCATTATTTCTAGCTGGTCCCTATAGAGTTGAGAAGATTCTAAGCAAAATTGTCTTTGTTACCGTCTTTCTAGAGCCCCTATTTCTGGGTGTCCAACACTCTATTCTCCTACATCTAAGAGGTCTATTAGCTGCCCAAGCTGTATCCCAAATCACCATCTGATCCCAAACCCTGCCCTCCCTACTGTCTTCCCACTTGCAAAGGAAAAGCAAGAATTTGCAGAAGAAATTTTGCTGAGCTGGCAGCCCTAAGGAGCTAGTGATCTGATTAGCTGATTCAAACGATTTACTCTGAGTGTGAATGAGTTGTAACCCTTCCAGAGGTCATATAAAATTTGAAAGGCATTTGTCAAACCTAAATAATCTATGATTGATCACATTTTTCAGAGCATAGGAATCTGCATAAGTGTGGGATGGTGGTGTTTCTCTTTTGTAGAGATAGCTGCTTTTTTCTCTTTTGCATACTGCTAGGCAGGGGTGTGAGAGAGAGAGAGAGAGAGTGTGTGTGTGTGTGTGTGCGCGCGCATGTGTTCAGATGGTATATAAGGAGGGAAACATACAGATCCTGCATTGTGGCTGTATAAAATACACGAGTAAAGAGCGGATGCTTTGGGGGAGAGATACATGTTAACTGACAGAATCTCAATTTTTCAAAATTCAAAATCTCGTAACTATGGAGGCGTTTCTATATTTTAAGTCGTTTCCCCCTTTAATACATTTGCCTGTCCACAGCATTGCTTTCCCATATTCTCTTGCAGACTGGCGATATCTCCCTGGAGTTCCTCAACAATTCCCTTCACAGATCCTTTTATATTTCTCTCCCTGCAAATCTTAGTGCCAACTGCAAACTGAATCGCAGTCTCATAGAATCTTGGCACTGGAAAGAACCTAAGAAATCATCCAGTTACACTTGTCACCCTAGTTTTAATAGACATCTGTCATTTCTGCAGTACACTGTCTACTCATCCATTTTCCTGATGAACGATTACCCTGGATTACCTTTCGGAAACTACTCCTGCATATCCTCAGCCCGGGTGGTTTGGCTGAACTAGACTCCGTCCTCAGTTGGGGGGCATGGTGGGCCCTGATTGACTTAAATTATAAAACGACTCTCCTGCACCCCTCCACCCTGGCCACAGTAACTGGTTCAGGAGTGGGAACAGGGGCCAACTACGGCTAAGGAAAATCAAGTCTGGACTTTTCACTCTACTGTTAATGGTAAAGTTCTTTCCCCCGAATGTAAAACAGAGGATGAGAGTTCTACAGGGCTGTAGCAATCTTGCCATCTGAAATCAAGCTTTCAGAATGAAACCACAGGAAAGGAGGGGAAGTGGATCCTGTGGGTATCCTCAGACCCACGCAACTAGCCTCTGCGTGACTGAGCCTACACTAAGCTGGCCATTTCCCAGACAGTAAATTCTCTTTTTGATTAACATAATTCTGAGCAGTGTTTTCAATCATTTGCTTCAGAGAGGATCCAAAATGATAGGCCTATGATGGGGAATTCATTTATTTCTACCGCAGCTTGCTACACAGTTTTTTTGGATGTTAGGAAATTCTTCTGAATATCTCCTTCTTTGAATCTTCTGCCCATTTGTTCAAGTCTTTTACTTAAAGCTCTACACAGATAATCAAACTTTCTTTCATTCTGTTATCCTTCAAATTTAAGCAGAGTTGGCCTGGCTTGTCCTCTTCAGACCCCAAGTTATCAATTTTGTGGCTAAACATTTTGAGTTAAATTTTTTTTCTTTATATGACAAGTTCCCTTCCTTTGAATTATGTATATTGTTATAGTTCTTATTTAAATGTGGTTCCTGTAATGGAATACCACATGACCATGTGGGTTTACAGCTCTATGACACTTGTCTCCCACCAACCCCCATTAAAACTTTATTGTTATTTATGCAATCTAATTATCCTCTTTTTTATTAGCTGCTGTATCACTCTGGTGGTAACTTTTACCCTCTAAGTAACCCAGAAAAATGTTCACTTGAAATGGAAGTCAGCTCAGTCTTACATTTTTAGGATAACATTTCTATCACACAATCAATATACGTATGTTATGAAAAATTAGAAGACATAGATAAGCATAAAGAAGAAAATCTCATTCCTAAAATTATCAGCTACAAAAACCAATGACATATTCCTAGATATCCCTCCACACACATTTGTTTTCACATATTTGTATGTGTATATACACATAAACCTCATCATACAAAAATTAAGTACACAGTCTTCATCTGCAGTCTTTTTATCTGCTTTGTCATTAACATGTTTGCATGTCAATAAACAATGTTTACCATATCATTTTAATGACTCCTTAGTATTTCAATATGGTAGTGCTAAAATTTGTTTGACCAATTGACTATTCATGTTTTTGTTGTTTTTGCTTGTCTGCCATTAAACATTTTCCTGATCATTTCCTTAGACTCAGTCTCTCAGGTTGAATACTTGGTTTAAAAGTCATAAATACTTTTACAGCTTTGGTTGTATATCTCTACATTTCCCTCTAGGAATACCAAACTAATTTATAATTCCATCAGCAACATCAAGAACATCACTAGGCATTATGGGTTTTTTTTTTTTTAAACTTATCTTCAGGATATACATCTTTATCATGTCGGTTTTGGCCCAAGAGTTTAGCCTGTCAGGATGGTTTTAAGTCTTAACTCTTTCCTTTACGCATTATTTATATTCACCTCCTGTCACATTATCATCTACAACTGATAAGTTACTTCTATGACATAGTTAATAACATTGATAAAAATCTTGACTAAGGCCATGCCTTGTTAAGGTTGGGCCCTCTGAGAGGTCTTTCCAGGTTGATGCTAATTTAGAAGTTAATACTATGGATTCAACAAGCAATTGCTGTATCTCCCTTACTATCACCCAACCCATACCTTCATCTTGTCCACTAGACTTGTTGTCTTGACAAAAAAATAAAGATATGCCTCGATGTGGATTTCCCTACCAGATCTCCAGCCAGTTCTCCCTTGAGATTAAAATTAAGCCCAAAGTAACAATTCCCCACTGTAACATCTTCTACTTTAAGAAAGATGAAACTGTCAGCAAAGCAAGTCAGATCAATAACTTATCAGAGTCTGCTTTTAGGAGATATTTCAGTGTGAATGCCCTCATCTAGACCATTTATAACAATATCAAAACCGGCCCCAGGAGTAATTCCTATGAGTCTTAATTATTAGCCTTTCTCTACATATAGAAATGTATATTTATTCCTATCTCTTTTCTTATTGCTTGCTTCTTTCTCCTCTTCTTCTTTCTTCTAATTCAATCCCCTATTATAAATTATTTCTTTTAACACACAGTAATTCATTTTAATAGTTTTTTTTACCGTGCAAAGACATTAATGACTTCTGATCTAAAAATTCTCTTAAGCTTCTCAAGAATATAAGTATATAAGAGTATACATGCTAGAGGTAGGGACTGTTGGGGCATATTCAAATTGGAATGGGAAGAGACAGAGCTTAGACAAGTTATTTAATGTGAAGTACAGTAGTCTTAGTTTGTTTCATTATCTATCAATTAGATTAATAAACACCATGTATATCTTACAGAGGTCCCAAGAACACAAACAGAAGTTCTGTGTGTCTGTGTGTGTCATCATGAAGTACCAAAGAATGAGGTATAATCATTAACATATTTAATAAAAGTAAATATCCATAAATAAAAAGTACCTAATTTAATCTGCAGTGAGGTCAGGCTCACAATCTCAATTTTAACAGCTTCAACAACGAGGTTCCAAGAGTTTGCTACCCTCCAGAATAAATGTCATAACTGAATCCTCAGCCCCAGCACATAAGGTCCCAAATCAATGGTAGTTTGACTTCACAGGTTGTGAGGTATGTGGTTGTAAGCAATTTGCTACTTATACAGAATATCAAAGTCTGTGAAATAAAACTAATAACATAAACAATTTAGAATGGTTCAAAAGTATATCTTTATATCTTTCATATTCATTGGACTGTTATGCTCTTTGCTGTGTGATATAAAAAGGGGGTTAAGGCACAGCTAGTGTGAAATCAATTATTTATACTTAACATCCAGCCTTCCTGAAGGGCCCATAGGGGAGCAACGTATACTGACACCACTTTAATAACTGTGTTGACTATAAATTATTGCTGCACCTGACTTCACTATAAATGTCTTGTGTTCTGTCAAGATCCGGGTATGCCCATGGGAATGTGTTGAGCATATGAATGTCATCTGTCATACGTGTCACAGTGGAAACAATGGCTGGGAATGCTGGACAACACCAGGCTACAACTCTGAATGAGGTATAAAGTAATTTATATACTTCTTAAAAGATGTATTCACTGAGCTATCTGATGTGTAGAATTATCTGTTCCTCCTAGGACAGGAAATTTCATTATTTTAAGATTTGAGCCCATATAACTAGACTTTGTTCCCAGAAAGGGGATCCTACTGTAATCCCCCAGCTACCCAGATTACATTTAATTAAAGTCTTTAAAACAAAGGAAGTATTTTTTGCAGAGTGGATCCTTGATAGTAGAAGAACAAGTACAGATGCCTAGAATGGCTAAGACTTCATAGTTATATTGAACAGGAGCAACTCTGTTCAAGAGAACAGAGAAATAAGATACACAGAGGCCTGGAAATAGAGAAGCAGATGTCCATCCCAGCTTTCTATCACCTGCTGAACTGAAAATATTTAAGTAATTGAAATGCCACATCTAGGCTTGTGTGATCTCCCTTAAACAATGACTGTTAAAACCGGCCATGGAGTTCTTTGTGTATTTCTGAATGGGCAAATCAGGTTGCTACAGTAAATTTTCAACAATGGGTATAGTTTATCTACTAAAGGTTGCTCTTGCCAAACTCCCATATAATTTAAAAGATATTACTAATTGCAGGAAACTCACTTATGTGACATCACCAGAGGAGGTATTTAAATAAATGAAGCTTTCTGCATAATGAAACATAGCCACTGTAAGAGCCAGTCTGCAGTAGTATGTAAGGGTGGCTAGCCTGACTCTAAGTAGGTCCCAACTACAATGATGGGCTTTAAGCTCCTGTTTCTGCTCTGAGAGTAAGTAGTCTGACAGCCAGGAAAAAAAGCCATGGGCTGAAAAACCCGATAACCAAGTCTAAACAAATCATCTCATGTAAGAGTAATAGGCTCTGAAGGACAGTTCGCAGGGAAAATTCCTTGAACTTTGATACATGTGTAGCATACACAGCTGTGGATGTGCAAACAGATCCTTGTAGGACAGATTAAACGGCTGTTCCACATTGTTCCTCAGATAGCACGCAATGTCTCTGCTCGTAAGAAATCCTGTTCAGTCCATACTCAGTTGGGAATTGACTCTTCTTCCCATAGGCAGGGTGGATAAATCCCACACCATCTCTCTCTCATGGGCCAAACATGGGGAAGAGTATCAAGGAGGCTCAAAAAGAAGCAATGCTGAATAAATTATGCCGGGTAGCAGCTGCATACACACAACAACAGAAAATGTTCTAAAACAGCCAGAGGATATCTGTTCCACAAAAATAAAAAGAAATCATTCTTGACCTCTAAGCAATGGAAGGCAGGACGTAACCCTCTTCATCGATAGCAGGTAAGGACTCTTTTAAAAGAGATCTGAACTCTGAGTAATTGCTGAAGTCAAGGCTTAGGTTTCTCTGCAATTAATAACAAGGATCCTGTCTAGAAGCAGCAATCATCCTGGGCGCACACTAGGAGACAGGGGGAAAAAAATGAACAAAACCAACATGATGAAAAGATAAGGATACAGCGCACTGCGGCTATATCAGACTGAGCAAGAAATTAGAAGATCAGAAACCCATTTCATATTATATATTGCTTACTGCATTCCATTACTCTTAAATTAATGGTATAATAAGCTATACTGAAATTTCAATCCATAGGGTGCATTCAGTCTTTTTAAGTCCCTAAACTGAAGGTTCCTACCAAGTATTATTGTAATCTATTATCAATGACTGAACCAGGGGGACCCTAAATGACAACTGCAGTTAAGGTTCTGACACGCAAAGAGGGTAGGAGTGCAATCACTGCTTAGGGTATACACAAGCTAACATAACATGTTCATTTCAGGCCACTAAGTAGTACAATTGTTTTTCTTAGAGAGATTTTATTTTTGCTTCCTTTGGGACAAGTGATGTTTTTGGGTGAGAGCAATACTATTTTACATTAAAAACCCTCTGCTCCAAGTGCATGCACTTAAGTTTCTGAAATTTAATTTGCAGTTCACAGTGGTCCAACCTGATGCACAATAAACAATGAATAACATGCCATAATAATAATGATGCAAAGTATCAGAAGATGCTGTTTCCTCAATGACTTTGACTCCTTTGTTTCGTCCTTTATTTACAGCGATCCATGATTAAGCTGACTTGTATTTTTAGAATGCCAAGAAAATTGAGGAGGAAATATGTGAATGGTGCCTACTGATTTAATTTTGAAAGTTCAAATAATCACTTTTTACTTAAATAATTTCATCAGCTCTCTGAATAAAGATTGTGGCTTTTAACTGTACAAAGAATTTAGCACTTGTTTGGGGACTCAGTATATATTGAAACATCAGAGCCATAAAACCCAAATTGTTACCCTCTTCATTATCTATTTTATTTGAATTTTATTGTATTTTTTGTACAGCAAGTTCTTATTAGTTATCTGTTTTATACATATTAGTGTATACATGTCAATCCCAATCTCCCAATTCATCCCACCACCAACCCCCTCTCTCCACATGCTTTCCCCCCTTGGTGTCCATACATTTGTTCTCTGCATCTGTGTCTATTTCTGCCCTGCAAACCGGTTCATCTGTACCATTTTTCTAGATTCCACATATATGCGTTAATATACGATATTTGCTTTTCTCTTCCTGACTTACTTCACTCTGTATGACAGTCTCTAGTCTCTACAAATGACCCAATTTTGTTCCTTTTTATGGCTGAGTAATATTCCACTGTACATATGTACCACATCTTCTTTATCCATTCATCTGTTGATGGGCATTTAGGTTGCTTCCATGACCTGGCTATTGTAAATAGTGCTGCAGTGAGCATTGGAGTACATGTGTGTTTATGGTTTTCTCTGGGTATATGCCCAGTAGTGGGATTGCTGGGTCATATGGTAATTCTATCTTTAGTTTTTTAAGGAACCTCCATACTGTTCTCCACAGTGGCTGTATCAATTTACATTCCCACCAACAGTGCAAGAGGGTTCCCTTTTCTCCACATCCTCTCCAGCATTTGCTGTTTGTAGATTTTCTGATGATGCCCATTTTAACTGGTGTGAGGTGATACCTCACTGTAGTTTTGATTTGCATTTCTCTAATAATTAGTGATGTTGAGCAGTTCTTCATGTGCTTCTTGGCCATCTGTATGTCTTCTTTGGAGAAATGTCTATTTAGGTTTTCTGCCCATTTTTGGATTGGGTTGTTTGTTTTATTAATATTGAGCTGCATGAGCTGTTTATATATTTTGGAGATTAATCCTTTGTACATTGATTCATTTGCAAATATTTTCTCCCATTCTGAGGGTTGTCTTTTCATCTTATTTATAGTTTCCTTTGCTGTGCAAAAGGTTTTAAATTTGTTTATTTCTGCTTTTATTCATTATTTTTCTTTCTATGTTTATAACAGTTCATATCTCTCTTTTCCTGTAGCATGCTACACTTATTCATCACCACCTTACCCACAAAAGATATCCCTTATACCTTATCTTTCTTATACCTCTGTTACAGCCTCAGCTCCTCTGCCCTAGGGAACACTCAGAACATTAACGCACTCCATATCAAATTACACTTTTTCTTGAAAGTTCACTGGGGCAGGGGTTTGGTGTAGGGAGAAGAAGACCTAATTCTAACAAGTTATTGATGAATAGTTCCATCATGAGCAATAAAAGGTGATATATTTCAATAAAGTCAAATCATCACATGAAATTAACACCAGTACAATTATTTATGGATAAAATAATAGTGCATGCTTCCTGGTATCTCTGTCTCTCATTTCTCTCTCCCTCTCTTTCCTTCTCCCTGTGTTAGCTGGAAACAGCATCATATAGTTTTTTTTTTTTTCTTTAAACTCATTTGATGGTGCAGAAGTTGAAAACTTCAATACAACCTAAAATAAATTCAGAACACTGTGCACACAAATACATACATACTCAAAACACACACATTAATATTATTTATACATGGTTACTTAAATATTGTTGAAGCAGTGTAAGGAAAATTTAAAGAAAATTTTAAAAATATCAATTAACATACATCTCAGAGAACAAAAAGCTTTATTGGTTAATAGCAAGTATGACAGGTTTATGAAAATCAAGTCTTTTGAATCAGTTTAATCACTTCATGAATGACAAGTTAATGTCACAGACGGTAGGGGAATGAGAGAGATAGTCTTGCCTGATACCATCAAGATTTTGGTCTGCATGAAATTCTGCAACAGAAACTAAAATATAACATCGTCTTTATGCTTTCACCAAAGTCTACAAGTTTTAAAGTTTTATAACTAAAAGTTAAGCCTCTTTATGAGGAAGATTGCAGCAGGCTGCAAACTGAAAACTGCAAGCTTCATCAGAAAGGATGTGTATCAATGTTAATTAAGCACTCATTAAAAAAGAAGGCTAAGGAAGCCACCGGAGAAGAAAGAGAAAGTAAGCTCTAGCTGTTAGTAATTTAGGAAGTCAGAATAACCTGTCTTGATTAGAAGTTAAGGGTTACAGTTTGGGGAGGAATACAGGAAAAAAATAGTGAGATTTTTTCCCCCCTTACTTTTTTGCGCTACGCGGGCCTCTCATTGTTATGGCTTCTCCAGTTGCGGAGCACAGGCTCCGGACGCGCAGGCTCAGCGGCCATGGCTCACGGACCCAGCCGCTCCGCAACATGTGGGATCTTCCCGGACCGGGGCCCGAACCCGTGTCCCCTGCATCGGCAGGCGGACTCTCAACCACTGTGCCACCAGGGAAACACCCCCCCCCTTACTTTTTATATCTTTCATTTTAGACTTCAAGAGCTGTTGCGCAAAAAGACTGAATGGATGTATTTTAAAGGTCGGGATATAGTGAGAAAGGAACCAGGATGCGAGTTTCAGATCTCCTCATAAGGACTGATTGGGAACATATGTATATGTATTACTGATTCACTTTGTTATAAAGCAGAAACTAACAAACCATTGTAAAGCAATTATACTCCAATAAAGATGTAAAAAAAAAAAAAAAGGCTATTGTAAGAAAGCTAATGAAGGCAATTAACCCAGCATCAGGCACAGCTGCTGGGGGGGTTTTCCAAGCACAACCTGAACTAGCTTAGATGTCCCACTGTCACTGGCCTTGTCCAGGGGCTCCCGGCTTTCACAAAAACGATAAGAGTAAGTTGTAATTTAGGCCTGGGAAGAAATTCAAGGGTTTTATTAAGTTGAGAGAGAACTGATAATTACTGAGGAGAAATCAAAACTGTCTAAGTGTAACTTAAAAGTAATAATCTGCACTGACAATGCCTCATAAACTCAAGGGACAGGCACATTTTGACTTGAAAATTCATCTCATTTTGACATCAAATCTAATGTCTATTACTTTAAGGTAAAACTTATCTTTCATTTGCAAAGTATTGTAAGTGGTTAGACCTTGAGCATCACACTTTTATTAATTCCATTGTCTAGGTCATCACTTACCCTAGACAGCGCTGTCAGAAACCTGATGGAGAAAATTAAAGTGGATGTTCTAGTCTCTGGCACCTACCTTTCAAATTTCAATTAATTCTTTGTTCACAAACAAGCTAGGAAACAGCTCTCCTCTTCCTGAGGATACTGTGAAGGTCTTTTACCTGGCCTTCCTGTTCTCCGGTCCTGCTCCTCTCAAAACTATCATGTGCAATATTATTTACTTATATGTCATCTTCTCCAAGAAGCCTTCTTTGAACCTTCAGATTGAACTCCACTGCCTTTGAACTAGCATATATCCATTGCTCAATTTGCGCACTGTGTGGGTATTTTTTTTGTTATATGTCTGTTTCCGTGAATAAATTTTACTCATAGTTGTACCCACAAAGTTTAGAAGAATAGCTGACATCTAGCAGATGGTAATCATGTGTCTATTGAAACAAAGGCAACGGATTACAACTGCCTGTCCTCTTTTAAATGGGCAATACTCAAACTATCATTAATTTTTTTCAGACCAATTAAATAAACATTGTGCTTTGGGATTATTTTCTCCTCATAGACCACTCTTTGACCTTTATTTCAATTTGATCTTATCTAGAAAATACTGCTAGACAGGGGAGCCAGAGGGTAATATGTTCTGATTTATGGCCCCAAAGGATGGGTGGAGATTGATCCTCCATTGAATGAAAGCAGATGCTCTAATGTGGGTATACAAGAATAAAGGTTCTTCTCATTAGAATGACAGCTTGGGGGCTTCCCTGGTGGCGCAGTGGTTGGGAGTCCGCCTGCCGATGCAGGGGACGCGGGTTCGTGCCCCAGTCCGGGAAGATCCCACATGCCGCGGAGCGGCTGGGCCCATGAGTCATGGCCGCTGAGCCTGTGCGTCCGGAGCCTGTGCTCCGCAACGGGAGAGGCCACAACAGTGAGAGGCCCACGTACCGCAAAAAAAAAAAAAAAAAAAAAAAAAAAAGAATGACAACTTGGTTCATGGACATCCCTGTAATTAAAATTTTAAGAATGCGTGCAAAAGAATCTAGGTTTGCAGAGATAATTTTAGTAGAACCTTATGCAGAGCCCCTATAGGTTCTATAGCCTTCCAATACAGAAGACTTCTGTGGTTCATGACAATTCTAATACATGGGTGTATGACTATTGACCAGTTTTGCATCATTCTGTGGGTATTGTTTCTTTTCTTCTTTTAAAATCAGTGAAGAGGGAAGGAAAGAAACACTTCGAAAATGAAAGATTAGCTTCCTAAATCATAAAGATGAGCTTTGTAATCACTTTCCTTTAAGCAAGGAATTAAACGATAATAAAAACCCTAATTAAGGACTTCGTTAGCCTAACTAGATTTTCATATGCAAAACACTGTTATAAAGAACTGCTATAGAATGGAAATGCCTCCTCGGTGAACCCAAAGGGAAGCATTCCTGCCAGGACTTTTCTTCTGCTTCTATTTTTCTGTCCATTCAGGATCATTCCGTTTTTCCATGATCGCCAATTTTCTTCACCCTCTCCATGACTCCTGCTTCTTGTCTTTTTAGTTGCCCAACTTTTCTGCCTTGTTTCATTTTCTTTTTTATTTGATTTCTTTTCATTTTTAAATTTGTCATGATTCATTCATTCATTGATTAGTTCAACTTCCAATAATTGAGCCTTTAAAGAATGTTCTTTTCTGTCTTTCTTGTCCCCGGGCTCATTCATTCATCATCGCCCTCCCATGTAATTACTTTTTTGGTCCTTCTTTCTCTAAGGGTAAAATGCTTCTTTGGGAGTGGTTTTACAATCTCCCATGTTCTTTCAGCTCTCTTCTTCTCATATGCAATAACCCTAATCTTATAGCAGCTACTTTTGACTTACCCAAGTCCACAGATGACATTATCATATTATATCATGGGGTTATTTTATACCCTTTATTATTGGTGCATATTAAAATAAGTCAGTAGAGAAAACAGGCATATATTTTTACAATGATCTTTTAAAATAGGGCAGAGCTAAAATGACTGCATGCAAAAGGATTCTCTCTGCTAGTCTAAGAAAGTGGCAATAACACATATTCTTATCCAATAGCATGATATTTTTGGAGTTAATATTTAACCTAATATGCTATAGGGCTCATCAGGTTAGGGGCTGAACATTCTCAAATTGTTTTACAGTAAAATTCTTTGGTTTTAACTTCAAACTCAAAATCTAAAAGGGAAAGTTGAGTTTCTCAAAGTGAAATCCTGAGATTGTACACTAAGCTTGTTGAATAAGAATCTCCTGTAGGTAGGATTTGGGAGTTAGAATATTTTAAAATACTTTGGGAGACTCAGGGACTAAACTTTGAGAACCACTGGGGCAAGCTTTGAAGCCAGGAGATCTTGGTTAGGATGCCAGCCCTACATCGATTCCCTTCCATGAGCTTTGGTTTTCTCATTTGTAAATTAGGATTAATAATATCTAGCATATGGAGTTGTAATTAGGACTAAATGAAATAATTTACTTTCCTAAAAGTACCTAGTTCATAAAGAGTCCAATAATTAAAAAATATTTTTATATGTATTAAGAATAAAATTTCTTGTATTTTTATATCTTTAAATCAAATAACAACAGGTTCTACTTGTACTTTCTTGTCAGTTCTGTGAATCCAAATACTACTACACAGCACCTGGGAACCAAAAACCGAATAGAAAGTTTCTTTGAAAATAAAATGAAACTGACTAGTAAGATTATTTGATCAAATAAAGTGGAAAAGATGAACGACACAGAGTGAAGAGATGAATTTTTTTTGCTTTGGCAGTTTCATTATTATTGCTGTTAATAACAGTTGGGTGCCTATGATGCATTAGACTCTGTAAAAAAAAAAAAGCAGGAGTAGAGTGTACCTGGGCCCTCAGGAGGTACATTATTGATCCAGGAAAGGCCTCATTGCAAGATGTGACCCTAACAGAGGAAGATAGTGGGAGCTAGTTCTAGAACTCTTGCTGAGCAGGAAACAGTGCTGGGAGTGAGAAAAAGAGAGAATATAAAAAGTCCAAAAGCAGGCAGATTTCATTCTTACCAGCACTAGGAGGAGCTACATGGCTAGATGGTGGTGGCGAGTCAGAGAGGTAGAACATGACAGATTACAAAAACGGTAAAGACTAAAGGCAGAAGTAGAAGTATGGTCTATTCTAGTAATATTTCATTAAGAAGAAGAAGAAAAGAACAAGAAAGAAGGCTTAACCATCTGTATTGCATGTGGTAGGTGCTGAGTAAATGTTTACTAAGCAAACAATGATAAGGATAGGAAGAGGGTGATTAAGTAATAAACACATTCATAAACGCAAAAGATTATCCCAACATTCAGTAAATATTCAGCATCTAATATGTAATATGCAGTGCTATATTGTGGTGTATGTGTGTCTGTGTACATGTGTATGTGTTTGGTGAGGCCTGGCTACAAAGATAAATAAGACTTCAGGCTTGGACCTCGAGTATTTAGAATATCAAGAATAATAAGAGCTCATATACGCACTTGAAAACCCAGTTTATTAAATATAAAAGAAGTCATGGCAATTCAATATTTATCACCCTATTAAGCCAAAGAATAACAGAATATATTAGCTTTCCAAAGCATCCATTTAAGGCTTTTATGTCGTGAAATACTAACACTAATCAAGATTAGATTTTAGTTCACTTCAATCTATTTGGGTATTTACAAATATAAGATAGCTAGTGTAAAATGACTGTCTCAGAAAAATGTCGTTTGTTGGCTTGGAGGTCAATGTATCTTCCATGTATAGCCTGAAATAGCAGCTCCTGTTTCTGCTCCTTAGCTAGCTGTTTGTTGAAAAATGGTTTCCCTAAGGTTTTCAAGGTCTTATGATATGCCAGCTGAATGTGCTGAGTTATGAGTTTTCTTCCAGTCACTTAGGGATTACTATTCTTTTTTTAACAAAACATGGCAGAAGAAAACTTAGCCATAAAATTCATGTTCTCAAAAATTGAATAAACACTTGATCATTAGAGAATACTTGTAAATACTCTTAAAAATGATAAATAAAATTTATTGTCAGCTTGCTATATGATACAAACTATGCCTTAATCACTCTCATGTAATAATCTCATTTATTTCTACCAACAACCTGATGAGGTAAATATTGTTATCTCCATTTCACAGATAAAGAAACTGAGGCACAGAGAGGTTAAGTAGATGACCAGGCTGCACAACTATATTGCTTCTTTTTACCCAATATCAAACCTTAAAAAATAAGTGCTTGGCTGAAAATTTTATATTCTAGGGAAAGAAAGAGGGAATTCTAATTTTCATCCCCTGGACACCTTTCCAAAATTTGTAGATGAAAACAGAGGGATATAATAAAAAAGCAGAATGTAATCTCCAACACTTTAAGAGAAATGAATAATATATACATTGTGTTATTTTAGAAAATCAGAAATGGATTTTCTTTTTAACCCCAATTTTTCAGCAAAGCTAGTGCCGTATCCCTCTTAAGATATTTCTCTCTAGTAGAAGCAGAGAGGATACCTGAGTTCGATATTTTCATTTTCTCAGAGCCAGTATGTCACAGAGGAACAGGGCAACAAGCAGAGAGCTGCCCAACAAAAGTGGTGGTGGTGGTGACAGCAGTAGATGGAAAGTAAAGCATCAGTGTATTGGAAATCATCAGACATCATCCTACAGCTGGGAAATCAGCAAGAAATGAAGATTGGGCTTTCTCCTCATTAAACCTGTCATTAAGGTCTCATTCTGTTTTGTTGAAATCCTGCTGTGTTGGTGGGTGATACCTTCTTTGCACTGGAGTGAGGGAACCCCTATGAACGTCAGAATGATACGTTAATCAAAGGGTTGTATGGAGATAAAGCAAGGTTGGTAAGAGATTTAGTAAGAACCGCAAATAATATTGAAATAATTCTGATCAATTTCCACATGCCTATCTCAATCTGATGTGAGACTTGGAGGATATGAAAAAATATTGAGGACTCTTTTGACAGTAGGAATCAAAATCAGAAACTGTTCTGCAAGCTTAGTAAATATAATTCTCTGGCATATGTTAAAATAATAAAATATTTAATTTGCATTAGAACATTTACTGGGACTATAAGAAGTACCACAAAGTCAGATTCATGATATATTTAGCCAAATAATTAAATTTGACACAGGTAATTCAGGATGATCTATGAGGAAAAAATTCTTGCCCTGTCAGATCAGCATTTAAATATGAGGTACGTATCCAAATATTGCCATACTTATCTCATAGTACAATCCTGATTTATCATCAAAAAATGTATACAAACGTGTTTAATTGTTACTATCACACCCGCCTATACAAACTCCTGAGGTAACAGATTCTGTAAGTTTATTAATTTTGGCATAGGTCCTTCTTTTATTTATAGACCCATAAATTTCCTCTTTCAGACTTAAGAAAGTTGCCCAGCTCTCATCTTCCTGAAATTGAATGCACCAACAATGACCTTTAATAAGTTGGTAAACTAGAATTATAGCCTTCTGAGTTTTTCTCATTTGGAAACTACGTGAAATACCTGTTGAAAAAAATGCAACTGACTTCTGAAATAGCTTTCAATATTTTGTTTTTAAAAGAAAACAATATATCACTCTTGTCTTCATAAGAGGAAGAAAAGTGACTGTAATTGATTATATGTAAATGAGATATAAAACCCAAATGTCTATAGCAGCTATAACATGGAAGACATTTTATGTTGAGAGAAGGAAGAAAGAAGAGCCTATAGTCTTGTTTTCTTTTTATGGTTTAGACACATGCTTAAAGTTGTCTCATCCAACTAGTTCCAAAATTCTATCACCATGAGATTCTCAGAGAGACGTGGTCTCCTGTTATTTTGCTATAGAGTGGAAAGACCCAAGAAGCAGAAAGTCTGGAATTGTACCATAAATATGTCACTCACTGGTTGTATAACTATGCTCAGTAACTATGCTCAAGGGATAAACCCTCCAAGACCATTCCTCACACTTCAAATGGGGATAAAGTACCCATCTAACATAACACACATAAAAGCGCTTTGTAAATGTAAAGGACTGTACAAATGCTAGTTCGCCGACATGGTAGTTTGGGGAACCTAAAACATCTCTAATATTTTCCTTAACAGATTTCCATTTTCTTTGAAAGCCCAGCACTGTTGCTTCCTCACACATCAGACCCCAATTACCACCTAAGGGTTTCCCAGAAACAAAGAATGACTCCATCATATTTTAGGGAAAGTGTTTTTTTAAGAAGGCAAATAACCAGACAATTAAGAATCATTATTGTGTCGTCTGATGAAAACTGTCAGATTTAGTATATCCAGGGTTCAACACATGTTCTGGAACAAGGCTTCTCAAAATTTAATATGCTCTCAAGTCACCTGAGAGGAAGATCCTTAAGTACAGAATTTGATACAGAAAGTCTGGGGTGGAGGCTGCGATTCTGCATTACTAACCAGTTCCCAGGTGGTGTTAATGCTGCTGGTGTTCAGGCCACAATTCATGGGCAAGGCTCTAGACCCTCTTAGAGGTACGCTCTCCAACATGGCAGCCAATGTCACATGTATGTAGTGATTTACACTTAAATTAATTAAATTATATTAAAATTCATTTCTTCTGTAGCACTAGCCACATTTCAAGTGTTCACTAACATGGGGCTAGGGGCTACCACATTGGACAGCACAAACACAGAACATTTCCATCATTGCTGAAAGTTCTACTGGACAGCTCTGCTCTAGAGCACAGCACCAGTGTGGGGAGGGGGGTGCCCTGTCCTGCCCAGTTTCTCCACTGTCTCTAAAGTAGTATCCTCATGCATATACTTGGCATCCATGGTTTAATCTACTGTATCCTTAACATATAAGGACGTAAATGACCTCACCTTAAGACACACTTGGAGCTGTGATGACAGAAGGAAAATGGGTTTTCCATGGGCCTGAGCTTTTAGATAAAGAGGAGAGAGACTGAATGACAGTTTCCTACCAGCAGGAGAGAGAAGAGGGCCCCACGATGCCCAATGAGAGAATGACTAAGAGCCAGCCTTGCTCCTCTCAAGGGAAGAGTGAAGTGATATTAATCAGCACACTATTGTATACAAAGAGGGTTCTCTCAGGAGAAGAGCAGAGCATCTGTCCCACTCACACATCAAAGAGGCCCAGCAGCTGAAAATGCTTGTGTCAAATCTCCACTCAGCCTCTTTTTCTCCTTGCTTTCCTTTCCTGGTTCATTTGCTATTCTGTGGGCTGTTTAGCAATAAGCCCTTCATCTGATTAACATTTCAAACTCATTGTTGGTCTGTGCTGGCTTAAGTGAACTAATCATCATTAGTACTTCGAAACCTGTCTGGCTATGCCTACAAGGCGGGGGAAAAAGAAGAAAGGGAAGAAAAGGAAAAGGAAACAAGTAGGACTCATTAAATAAGTCATCCATAAGTCATTGGTCAAGACAAACAGAAACAGAATCCTGAGTGTTTTCATCATTCATCACGTCAAGGACACAGATAGGAGCTACAGAAGCAGAAGTGGGACACTGAATACCTATATCTATAGATATATATCCATATATTTATATCTATGTATTTAAATGCACATCTATAATTACACCTACATCTAAACCTAACTACCTCCAGTGGGCAATGATGGAATACAGAAATCATCCTCAAGAAGATGAGGAAAGGAAGCCTGGAATCCCATTCATTCCCTTTCCTCTGATTTCCTTTCCCTGTGGAAAGTATTAGTTTATCACTCTGATTTCAAAACAAAACTTATTACAGAACTAGTTTTCTATTCTTTCTCCTTTATTCACTTCGACTGAATTGTATTCCCCAAAGCAACTGAAGTGGGTCACCTTTCTATGTTACAGTAGTACTTAGACTGTGTTACTTTTAATGCATGTTTTGCATCAAATTATAGAGTATAGTTGCACCTATTGCCTTATTGGGCCAGGTAAGCTACGAGCCTGGCTTACCCTGAGTTGACCAGAAGAGCTTTTTTCTAGATCCGACATTCGGAATAAATATATTCACTGTTAATTCTACTTTATATTAAAATTTTCATCATGATGCTTATAATTCTGAGGCAAAAAAAAAAGAAAAAAAGAAAAAAAAAGAAAACACATCCAGACCATTTCCTGTGCTTGTCTGCAAGACAGACAATGGCTTAAAGCATATTCTGGATTTAAATGGTCAATATCAAGCTTAAGCAAGAACACTTTTTCTATTCTTGTGATGTCAACGTTCCCCACAGATGACTCAACCCTTGTGATCTAGAAGTATGTTTCCTAACATGTGATATGTGTAAAAGAGATAACTGGAGATGGTATAGCATCACAGCCCTGCATGTTTTGTATCTTATAATGGGTACCATATTCTCTCGCAATTCTTTGATCAAGTCAAGGAGAAGGTCTCTTTTGGTACCTTATGTATTTAATACCACTGCCGCTTGCCAATCTCCCATTTTAACAAATAACTCAGCCTTGCGCTCTGAGTCTTCTGAGGGGGAACTGTATCCAGCTAAAGTTCAGTAACATTTGTTTCCATTGAATGATTATTTTTAACGTTTTCCTTTTATTTATGGCACATCATGCTGGTTTTTCTATTCATGGTGGTAATAAAATGTTTACTAAAAATACATTAAGTAAAAGACAGTCTTTAAAGAAAATTTTAATCTTACAGTAAAGCAAGTGAATATAGCAGAAATCATGAAAGAATAGCACTGATCTGAAGCATTCTTTTTTGCTTTGAGGGGGTGAAAAGGAAAAAAAGACTTATTGCTCCCTAGCTATTAGCCCCCTATACACATAGTGGGTTCAAGTTCTACATCAAACACTGTACTGTTGCTGTGATCTTTGTAAACAATGTTTCATAGAAACTGCAAGTGGAAAGATGAGAGAGGAAATGTCGCATCCTTTTATAGAATGACAACTGAGGGCTGAAAACAGTGCCAGGGAGCACACGGCAAGCAGCAGGAAATGACCAGCAGAAGAGCAGTGACACCAAAGGATATGCTAAGGAGCAGAAGGAAGAAGGTAAGACTTCCCTCATCCATCCTCACTTGGGTGATTTCAATATGGTGAGTTGCTTAGAGTTTGTCACAAGCTTTTCCCAAAGGTGAGCCTTTAAGTGTCTTCTTGCTATCTTCAGGAGGGAAGAGGAAACACAAGATTGATTCACTATGTTTCAACTCAGTGTCACTTTGCCATTTTTTGACAAATGGGACCAAATTTACTCTAAGAAGCAAACTTCATGGAGCTCTCTATAATTAATTACCATAATAGGAACTCAAAATACTAGCTTTCATGTACTGATAATTAGATTTTTTTAGATGAAACCCCTCACTTGTTTTTAATCGATAAACATTTATTGAGCACCTACTATTCTCAAAGCATTTTGTGTTTGCTGTGTCAAGGATACAAAGTAGTGTCCTGAGAGTCAAAGTGTGGTTTGAGGGCAAGCAGCCCTAGTATCACCTGGGAGCTCTTTAAAATGTGTAATTTCAGGCTCCAACCCAGACCTACTGAATGAGAATCTACACTTCTAAGGTGGTTTATACACACATTAAAGATTGGGAAGCTCCATTATAAGAAATATAGAGACTCTCTTCAAACAGCTTAACAGCTCACTTTGGAAATAACACTGACCCTAAAATCATGAAGTAATAACAAAGGGTAGTAGTTAGTATAAGTAGTGTGATGTGAATTTAGACAAGATATGGTCTCCAAAACTCATGGAAGAAGTGGGACAGGAACCATGTCTAAAAATCCAAGCAGAATTAGAGGAGAGAAGTATGCCCCCACTTTGGAATGTGGTGATGATTTTTAGGCAAAAAGAGCACAGAACTATAGACACATGTCATCTTGAATATGCAGAGAAAAAATCCTGTGTCACTAGAATGAAGGATACACGCCAGGGACTGTAGAAAATCAGATTCGATGGAAAGTGAGTGGGGAGGGGGGCAGTTTTTTTTGTTTGTTTGGTTGGTTGGTTTTTTTTGCGGTACGCGGGCCTCTCACTGTTGTGGCCTCTCCCGTTGCGGAGCAACAGGCTCCGGACGCGCAGGCTCAGTGGCCATGGCTCACGGGGACAGCCGCTCCGCGGCATGTGGAATCTTCCTGCACCGGGGCACGAACCCGTGTACCCTGCATCAGCAGGCGGACTCTCAACCACTGCGCCACCAGGGAAGCCCAAGGTGGGGGGCAGTTTTGATAGCCAAGCAGAGGAGTTTACTTTTTACACCAGAGGAAATTCATGCCATCTCTGAACATAGGCAGACTAAGAAGTCACAAAAGTACACCCAGTCTCCCGTACATAATAAATGCTCAGCATTTGCAAAATTGAGTTAGTTAAACTGTATGTTCAGGAGTGATTACTTTAGCCCCTGGTGGGTAGGATGAATTGCAGGGGAAAAGCCACGATGGTAGAGGCTATAAACATCCTTCACGTGGGATCAGATGCCTTGAATAATATCTGTTTAGCAAAAGATAGGCAAAGGCCCTAAAAACAATAATTACATGTAAAAGACTAATATAGTTAAAGCACTGTATCAGCAATGACTGTGCTGATTTGAATTTGCCTCAATTAAGGAGCTCTTTCATTGAAATAAAGTTTCTAAAAATGTTACTTAATGGCACTACTGCACTTCTGTTCAATTCATTCAGCTAAAACCCATGTGCTTGTTATGCCTCCTTTTATTCCCATGTTCTACTGTAACCAAAACAACACAAGTGAGTGTAAACTATAGCACTTTAATCCAGGAAGTACCTTTAGTTTAAGGGAAGCAGCCTGCTATAGCAGCCAGATCTTCAGCCGTGGAGCCAACACTGGGCTTTGAAACCTGGCTGTGGCACTTTCTGGCCAAACACTAGCACGGTGTGGCACTGGCCAGTGCCTTCACTTCCTTGGCCCTTAGTTTATGTATCTGAGGATGAAAGTAAATATTACCCACTTCACAGGACTGTTGGCACAAGGCCTGGCAGATAGTTGGAGCCCCAAATAGGTGCTATTAACATCTCGATCACCACCATATATTGATACATCATCATCACCCTCCTCTCCGCCCTCCTCAACATCATCATCAACTTGATGAGAGGATCAAACCCAAGGCAGACATATTACCATATTCTTTTTAAGTTTATGATCCAGCAACCCCACTCCTGGGTATATATCTGGAGAAAACCATAATTCGAAAAGATACTTGTACCCCAATGTTCATTGCAGCACTATTTACAACAGCCAGGACATGGAAGCAACCTAAATGTAAATCGATGGAGGAATGGATAAAGAAGATGTGGTACATATATACAATGGAATATTACTCAGCCATAAAAAAGAATGAAATAATGCCATTTGCAGCGACATGGATGGACTTAGAGATTGTCATAGTGAGTGAAGTCATCAGACACAGAAACAAATGTCATACGATATCACTTATATGTGGAATCTAAAAAAATGGTACAAATGAACCTATTTAGGGCTTCCCTGGTGGCGCAGTGGTTGAGGGTCCGCCTGCCGATGCAGGGGACACGGGTTTGTGCCCCGGTCCAGGAAGATCCCACGTGCCGTGGAGCGGCTGGGCCCGTGAGCCATGGCCACTGAGCCTGCGCGTCCGGAGCCTGTGCTCCGCAACGGGAGAGGCCATAGCAGTGAGAGGCCCGCATACCGCAAAAAAAAAATAAATAAATAAACCTATTTACAAAACAGAAATAGAGTCACAGATGTAGAAAAAAAACTTACAGTGACCAAGCGGGAAAAGGGAGGAGAGATAAATTGGGAGATTGGGATTGACATATACACACTACTGTATACAAAATAGATAATGAATAAGAACCTACTGTATAGCACAGGGAACTCTAGTCAATACTCTGTAATGACCTACATGGGAAAAGACTCTAAAAAAAGAGTGGATATATATATATATATATATATATATATAAAATTGATTCATTTTGCTGTACGCCTGAAACTAATACAACATTGTAAATCAACTATACTCTAATAAAAATTAATTTAAGAAAAAGAGTATGGCTCTGTTTTTACACCAAATTTCTTTAAGCCAGAGGTCTTTCAAATAAAGGAAACAAAAGCAAACAAGAGAAGGCAAGCATTTCATTTTAGCTGAACAGTTATGCTCTGCGAACGTGACAGTGAGCTCAGCGACCAGTGCCCTGCTGACGTGGGAACTCATATGTGGGCAAGGCTGTGAGCCCCTGACACCCCTCTCCTTGACTCTTTTTATTCTCAAGTTAGGTCCTATCCTGTGGTTCCACCCACCTTTAACCATCCAGTTTTCTGGCTGTTCTCATCTGCCTTTCTTCCCCTTCTCTTCTTTCTCCTCTAAACTTAACTGTTATTATAACTACATCACTCCTCCTTCCAACCCAACCTACTCACAAAAAATATTCTTTCTCCTGAGAAGAGGGCAAAATGCAGGAACCAAAGCTCCTGAGTCACAGCCATACAAACTTTCCATAAACCCCAGGAAGTGTAGAGTTGTACTTCTGTCATCAGTTCTCCAGAGGTCATTGAAAGAGCTTCCCTGGAGGAACTGAAAGAGACTTTTGACTCACAGTGATGAGTTTGGATCAAGTCCCTGTCTGATCTTTCTTTAGCACTCCTGGTAGATAAAAGCACGCATGCATGCCGCCCTTGCTTGTAAGCAAAGAGGAAGTTCCTAATTCATTTGTAATTGAACTGGTTTTTATTTGGAAGCCATCTTTTGGGGTCAGGCATACAGTTAGTGGGAAGGACTTGAATCTTCATAGGTGCTATTAACATCTATAGATTATCGTCATCTATAATGACTTTTCAGATTCCAGACATTTTCTAGGAGCGGATCTTCAGGTTCAAAGAACCATTCCAGAGCCCAGAGGAATCTCTTCACTGCCCACGAATCATTCACATACTACAGAGAATCACAGAGTGCTGACATGACAATGGCTTGAATATCTAGTCCAAACTTCTTATTTTTCCAGTGGGGAAAGAGACCCTTGAAATGACTCAACTAAGACAAGTCGGGGCAAACCCGTATTTTTCTATATCAGAGATTCTCAAATTTTAGGTTGCATCAGAAAAACATGGAGAGCTTGTTAAAACACGGATTTCTGGGCCTTACACCCAGAGTTTCTGATTCAGTTGATCTGGGGTGACGTCAGAGACTTTCCACGTTCCCAGGTGATGCTGATGCTGCCAGCCTGGAGACCACGCTTGAAAGCTGCTTGTCTATATCATACTGCCTCTCAACCGTGCAGAAACTTAGGAAATGCTCACTAGATAATCTTTAAAATACTGATATTAAATACTGTCATTTCCCCTTCCTAGAGGAGAAAGATTTTTTAAAAACCTGAGTTATCTACTAAGTTTTATTATCATCATCTCCCCTTCCTCCACCTACTCACTTGTCATGATCTTAATAAAATCCTTTCTTTTACTTATTTACAGCATGTTCTTAGCTTCATGTTGGGTTTTCAAGATCGTGCTTGGTGATAGATAAAATTAAAGTGAAAGTCATCACTGGTCTCTTTAAAGGAGGAAGTTTTTACTATAAAAAGGAAATACTGCTTGGTTAAAAATATCATACTGTGAACTGTCCTATATTTTCCTTAGGGTGAATGAAAGGAAAATGTTGATTAAACAAAGTGGCTTTTAGGAAGTAAAAAGGTTGTAGGGGGAGATTAGGAAAAAAAAAAGCAAAGAAAAAGAAAGGAAAAAAAATAGTATTTTTGAGCAGCTACCATGTGTCCAACAGCAAAGAGTCACTTTCAAATCGTTTCACATGAATATCCCATCAGTCTGCTATGTCCCTGGTGCAATTGCCTGCATTTTTCTTCTATTTTTCTCTTTTTTTCTTTTTTTTTTGTTATATTCATTTGTTTATTTTTTTTAAAATTCTACATATAAGTGATAACATGGAATATCATCTTTTTCTGACTTATTTCACTAAGCATAATAACTTCCAGGTTCACCCATATTGTTGCAAATGGAAAAGTTTCATTATTTTTTATGGCTAAGTAATATTCCTGTGTGTGTGTGTGTGTGTGTGTGTGTGTGTGTGTGTATCACATCTTCTTTATCCATTCATCTGTTGATGGACACGTACTGCTATGAACATTAAGGGCACATATCTTTTCAAAATATTCTTTAGATATATACCCAGGAATGGGATTGTTTGATCACATGGTAGTTCTATTTTTAGTTTTCTGAGAAAACTTCGTACTGTTTTCCACAGTGGCTGTATCAATTTACATTCCAACCAACAGAGTCCTAAGGTTCCCATTTAGTGCTAAAAGACAGTTTATACCACACTCTCCCCATATATGTACAAAGTCCCACCTTTATGAACTGTACCCATGCAACATGTATGACCTGCACAACATGCCGATAACTCTTTGCAATGAGACTTTATTTAAGTAATAAATAACTAAGCTATCAAACAGAGACGACTTACCCCAGGTCATGTTACTATTGAGAGGTAATGTAGGAAGTATAACACAGGTTTGTCTAATTCTAGGTCTCCTGCTGTATTTGCAATGGATTAAGGCCACTAAAGAGTATGGTTTTTGTTTTCCTTTCCTACTGGACATTACACATGAGGCTATACATATAAACAAATAAATCCATGACTGCAGAACACAGAGAGATCAACACCAAGTCTGGGATGCACAGCTCTGAAATATATTTCTCCCAATTCTCTCTCCCATCACAGCCCCTCAGTCTTTCACGTGGCTCTAAGATTTTACTGCTGGAACAGAGGCAGGAGAGGGACAGAATGTGAGTTCAGGAGGGGAGGAGGTGGGGCTCCTTAGGTGCCCTCCCTCTCAGCCCTGCACACACCCCAAGGAGGGGTTAATGGGCACCACCCCAGCCTTGGGAGGCCTTTTTGGTGTCCCAGATGCACATCCCTGAATATCTTGAATAGTGTACTCATTTCATCCTTGGAGCTGGTCAGCACAAAGAAAAGCAAAGGAAGCGGAATAGCTGCTATTAAAAGGCAGACTGCCAGAAATCTGAGAAAGCACACAACCACATGATATCTCAAGTCTAAAGGGAGAATTCCAAGCCAAGATTTCTGCATCTCTCTCCACCATCCAGTCGACCAGCATCAGGGTTTTCACTCTCAGACATGTGACCTTTTTACTGGGACACTCAGCAGTCATCTTGCAGATGTTCCAGGTGCAGGCTGAAAGCAGTGGCTTGCATTTCTCTTTCGGTGCTTAACGTCCGTTTGTACCCTATTCTGTATTCCTCACCCCCGTCCTTGAATGTACACAGAGAGTCCTGTACCTGTACAGCATGCAGTATTAATAAGAAATGACCCTTCTCTGAGGAACTCAGTGCATTTGTTTTCCTCTTGTTTTTGAAAGGAAAACTGATACAGGGAAGAAAGGAATCAGGAGCAGAAATAGCACGTAGGTGCACACAAGAAGAAGTCTGCTCCGCTGTTTGATATCAGGCTCTGCGGTGAAGCAGTGTGTGAGCTTAGAAGGGCATTTCCTCCTGAGCCTTATGGAATTCAGTGTAACTTAGCTATTGGCTACTGAACTGAATTCAGAATTCAATTACTTTACTTTCGACACAGCCAATACGGCACAGTGTGGGATGAAGCAGAGGCTGATTTAAGTGTAACATTATAAGACCCTAGGTCTAATATCTTCATAATAAGGAATGTCGCTATGGACATAAAGGAAATTATATTTGTGTGTGCTCGGAACTTACGCAGGCCAGAACTACACCTTCAGAGTTTATTAAGTTCAATGATGGATTGAAGGGAGACAGAGTTAGGGTTATGCAAATATTACCCAGGATTTTTACCACATGTGTAAGTTCAAAGGACTATAGATCTGAAAAGACTGGAAGAAGGAGGAACAAGTGATTCCTACCCATGCTTACAACTAGCAGAGGTGAGCATAAACCACAGGAAGTAGGGATGACAGCTGAGAGGCAATAGGCTTGGCACTGAAGACTGACAGATTGGCCAGATGGCCACCGTCATTCAAATACACATCATACTTTGATTAGGATTATCTCTTAATATGCTTGATAATATTTAAATTCTGTAACAGAGAACAAATCTTTGTATTATACTTACATTTGCCATTTTTTTCCATTAATAATAGAATAAATCACTTTGCAGAAGTGGAAGCATTTTATTTATTGCCAGTAGACATTTTACAGTCCATGGTCAAAGTATCATAATAAGACGTAAAAACTGTCTTCCAGATGGGAATTCTAGCATATCTGCTTATAAAATTTTGCCATTATTACCTATGATTGCCCTTCTACAAACTGTTACCACTCTTCTCCTTAGGACACAATTAGAGATCATGGTTTTGTCTTTTTCTTCTCTTGGTCCTTTACAAACAAAATTGACGACTTAGTTCAGTCTATAAATTCAACAAGAAATAGCTACCGTATTTAGGAAATGAGAACCTAAAGGGGAAAAAAATAAGATACACTCTTGGTCTTTAAGCAACTTCAACTCAATTTCAAGATCAAAGTTAGTCTATCTCTAGTCCCACTCTAGCAATTACATTTTGTTTATCATTATTTTTTGCAGAAACAGTCTCTCTAAAGTTAGACTGGACTCCTGATTCCACTCAGAGAACACAACGCTAGCTGCTTAATTCTCATTTTCCCTTCTACCTTGAAAGCCTGCTTCAACCGGTCTGCATCATTCAGGATAGACTAGATTGGGATAGACTTGCATTGCAGGATAGACTTGTATTGCAGTAACCAATGACCTCGTGATCTTACAGCAACGAAGGCTGATTTCTTCTCTTGCTATGAGCCCATTATGGTTTGGCTGTGGTTCTATTCCACTGAGAAGACTTATCTGAACCACTGCCAGTTATGTAGCACAAAGAAAAGACATCATATCAATGCATGCACTGATCCTTAAAGTTTCCTCTTGTAAATGACAGCCATTTCACTGACCAGGGCAAGTCACATATCCAAGTCCTATATTAATAGCCCAGCAAAGGACAGTCTTCCTCCAGAGATCAGCAGGGAATATTTGAGAACTACAGTACGGTCTACTCCTCTGTACCAACCCTACTCACCTAGAAACTCTCAGCTCAAGGCCCATTACCAAATTTTCCCATTTCAACTCTCACAAACACTTCTTCATGTTCTTCAGAAGGGTCTATAGGTATTACACATGTAAGCATGCATCTTTAATATATTATCTTGTAATATTTTAAAAATAACTTCATTTTTTTTCTCACACTTGTCTTTTTCACTCAACTGTCAATTCTTTGAAGGCAGGAACCATGTTCCAAATTTCTTCCTTGAATATACACACAGCTCACAGAACTCAGAATTGAAAACTGCAGAGGTTCTACTAGTCTTAAGTATTCCATGTAGAATGTCTCCAAAAATAACGCATTCTATGCATGTGCTGGGTTTTGATAGAGACAAGTGAAAAACAACACCTGGCCCTCTGCAAGAACTTTAAAACTGGGTACTTATAACACAACTTACTTTTATAACACACAGGAAAACCATGTTATATATAATATTATCACAAAACTCACGTCAAAGGTCAAAAATACATTTAACATGATATAGAAAAGTAAAGTATTTGAAGAAACACAGAACTTTTCAAGACTATATAGGAACAGGAAAAATATAAAATTATCCAAACAATGATCTAGAGAATAATTAGGCTGAAGATGAAAGTTGCTGAAGAAACTATAACTAAATAAAGTTAGCCTACATTTAATAATAATTGGAGAAAAACTGTTCCATGCACATGTATCTCACATTAGATCCTATATTAGATTTGCCTAAGGACTCCAAATATTGCTGTGGTTTCCCTGCTTGTAACTATAGAAGCATTGGGTACATACACCTGTATATCATTTACTTTTTAAAAAGTGTTTGGAGGATTGATAAACTAATTTGTTTGGCGGTTCCAGTATTCAAGGGGGAATACAATGGAACCTGAGACAAACATGTTGACCATGTGTCTTTTAGAGAGGCTGTGCAATTAGGAAATGGAAACACAAGCAGGCAGATATCTAACAACATCAGGATTGTAAGGATCCACTTAATAACAATCTGCTAAATACATCATGTATACTTAGCTCCTTGAAATCATTTCATTAGTCTGAAAATTAAGCATATGCTGCTCCTCAGTGGAGGAACAAGGGAGACGGGTGTGTTCGGGAGGCTGGTAAAAGCAGTCAAAGCCATTTATCTTGAGATTATAGGTCTCGTCTCAAGCAAGAAGCTAAAGACAGTTACTGCTACTTTATGGCCCATGTGAAATGAACTATCATGATCAGTTTAGACGCTCATTTCAGCAGCCTGTCACCATAATGTGGGTTTGGATAACCCTAATGGATATGTGGACAAACGTCTCCTTGGAGAGATAATACAGTATATTGAAAAGAGCCCTCGGCGAGAATCAGGGGAATCGGGGTTTGTTCCAACTCTGCCTCTAATACGTAAGTAGCATGGGTGTCTCCTCTCTAGGAAGGGTGGGCAGGGAGCGAGGGGAGGAATCAGGTGACCTCCCAAATCCCTTCTGGTCTTAAAGTTGGATAGTATCCTGTGTAGGAAAGTCCTTATCATCCCCAAGTTATCACCCAAATCATCCGGGCCTTGCTCTTGGATTTCAGTTCAGATATTACTCCTTTCTCCTGTAGATAAAAGGAATAAGATGTTATCTTCTCCCTTTTCCCTTTAAATGTGCAATCTACAAATTATCCCTTAATCTAGGACAGATTCTTAGGCCTAGTTATATGGTCTGTCTCCCTCTTTTCCTGTTATCTTCATGACATACCATGACCTATTACAAAAGGTATAAGGAAACAGTCCAAAGCAAATTAGTTTCAAATAAAATTTTAAACAAATGCTACTTTTCATGTAATACTTCTATCACTTTTTTAAAGGGAATGGTGTATGATGAGTTCTGGGTTCCGATAATGCTGCGTTGCCCTCAGTTCTTTGAGATGCTCACACTATTAAAAAGAACAGCACCCAGGACAGAACCGTGCACTGGTAGCCTAATCACAACCTACCTGTAGTCCTTCCCTTCACTGGCTATTTCTTGCTACTTTCCTTGAAAGCTGTATGTTTCTCTATGAGAAAGGGCAACATGAATTGCAAATTAGTGAAAAGAAGATGGGGGGGGGTCTACATGTTTTTCTTCATTTTCTTATTTGAAATTTGGAGATTTGGGGTTTAAGAAAGGTGATGCTGATGTTAAAGCTTCCACTCTAAACTGACATCGTGACACCACATTGGAGGTGTTGGGAAACAACGGGCCTCACAGGTGACAGGGATGAGGGGATGGGAGCCTGCCATCCACCAGGATGGCTCTCTACTATCTTTATGCACAGGAGTCCTTTTGGTCTTCACCTCCTGGCAGATGGAGAAACAGTTCCACACAGCTCAAGTCACTTGCCCAAGGTTACATCGTGATAAGGGTAGGGTCAGATTTGTGTTTCAACAGCCTGACACTTGAGCTGATTCCACCAACCATTAAGATTTTCTGCCTGGTAACGCTCTATGTAGGGGGCTAGAGGGTGCAGCAGGCTTTATTTCTATATTTGTTTAGCTTCAAATCTCATGCCTTCACCATTAGGTCAAGCTTCCTTCCACTAACAAAGAAATGGAGCGATTGGGCATGGAGTAACAACAAACAAGAGCCAGTTTCCTCCTCCAACATACCCTACCCTGTACATGAGACTGTTGGGCATTGCTGCGTTCAACGTCCCTTGGTATGCTCTGAAAGGGAAAACATTTCTGCTTAGGAAAACTCCAAACAGCCAAGGTCACCTTCTAGAAGGGATTTAGTACGGGTAGATGTCAGGGTGGAGGTCTCTTCCAGCTCTTCCATTTACCAGTTGTGTGACCTTGACTCAGATACACAACATAGATGAGTTTCAGATTCTACATTTGTACTACGAGGACACCAGAAATGATGTAGATGATTGGTTTTCGTTTTTCCCCCCAAAGCGGTAGAAGCCATTATGTAAGGGGTATTTCTGATCCAAACCCAACAGATGACACAAATGCGAGTGGCTTTCTCTGGGTGACAGAGGATCCACTACCATCCCTCATCCAACACAACGCCAGCAAGGTAGCTGGAAACTTCTCAGTGCCTAGCAGCAGACACCTGGTTTAGATCCCTTGGGTGGTCTCTGGCCCCTTCCCAACTTTGATAGCCTCTGAAAGTCTAGGATTCCTTCGTGTAGAATCGGGGAATCTACTATGCGTTAGTGAAACCATCGCTGACTCCGTTAAAGAGTTCTAATCATAAACCTTGCAAATAGTCTCCTTTGAATTACAGATGTGATTTATTTAGTTTTAATCACACTACAACATCCAACACTTTAGACAGATTTACTCAGCAGTTCAAAGGAATGAAGAACTGGACTTTGTTCCATTACCACTGTGCCAGAAATTGATTTCAGGGAAGGATACGTGATTATGGTATAGAAGGTGAATGCAGAAGGTTTGGGCCGACCTCAGCCCTGATTCTCTATTTGTGTGTGGGGCAGCGTGAGTGACACAGGGTGTGAGGAGGGTTTCATAAGATGTAAAAAGAACTGATGGATTTATTGATCTAAGGAAGACAGTCTCCTTGACGGAGACATGCTGTCAAATAGTGGCAGGATGCGCTGCTAAAAGCCCTCCAGATTGATTACCCTACCTGGTACCTGATCCCTCGTCACCGCGGCAGGTGAAGAGTGCTGGAAATGTACTCACAGCTGCATTAATAAAATAGGAGGAGAGCAAACAAGGAGGCCTGGGTCAGGCAAGGCTCTGACTGAGAAGAGAGTTTCACACTGTTCTGAATTTCCTCAGAATGGAGAGTCTCTCACGTAGTGTGAAACACACAGACTGAAAATGAGACAAAATAGCTAATCCGGCTGAAAATGTATGTGGCAGCAATAACTTCTGAAGTCATTGCTCTCTGGCTTCTGAAGTTCTGTGAGTCGGTTTTCCCATCTGTTACTGCTTCTGAGACTTGACAATTCCTGTTTGAATCCTTACCTAATTAGAAAATGCTTTGGAAATAGTGTACTAAAAGATACACCTGGTATAATTGCAAAACGCTTCTTTTAACCATGCTAAAGGATCTCTACATGCAAGCACTGTCACATCCTACTCCCTGGATCAATAAGAAAACTTAAAAGGCACACGTGCACATGCGCACACGCAAGGAAGTTATCTTCAACTCACTTTTTTTTTTTTTTTTTTTTTTTTTGCGGTACGCGGGCCTCTCACTGTTGTGGCCTCTCCCATTGTGGAGCACAGGCTTCGGACGCGCAGGCTCAGCGGCCATGGCTCAAGGGACCAGCCGCTCCGCGGCATGTGGGATCTTCCCTGACCGGGGCACGAACCCGTGTCCCCTGCATCGGCAGGCGGACTCTCAACCACTGCGCCACCAGGGAAGCCCCAACTCACTCTTTTTATAGGCAAGTTCCAGAGGCAAAGATCAAACACCAGCTGATAACCGGGGAAGGACAAAAATAATGGGGGGAAATAAGTCAATTATAATGGTGTTGAAAGAAGGTATTGATGCTATTATTTCTCAGAAGACCAGTATAATCTGTGACAGGTAGAGCCACACCTTTTAGAAAGGGGACAGTCCAAAGTCTTGAAGTGTTAAAAGAGAAATTAGCCAGCTCCAAATCCTGAAAGAAAATTGGAGTTTTTGACATAATGTTTATGTGCTCAAAAGGATGAAAAGTAGCTACAGATGTGAAGCATTAAAAATGTTATTGCAGGGACTTCCCTGGCAGTCCAGTGGTTAAGACTTCACCTTCCAATGCTGGGGGTGCAGGTTCAATCCCTGGTTGGGGAGCTGAGATCCCACATGCCTTGGGGCCAAAAAACCAAAACATAAAACAGAAGCAATGCTGTAACAAATTCAATAAAGACTTTAAAATTGGTCCACATAAAAAAATCTTAAAAAAAAAATGTTATTGCAACGAAGAGTAGCCCCCGCTCTCCGCAACTAGAGAAAGCCTGCGCACACCAACGAAGACCCAATGCAGCCAAAAATAAATAAATAAAATAAATAAATTAAAAGAAAGAAAAGCATTAAAAATATATCTTAACTGTATGTAATATGGCAGAATAAAAAAAATTTTTTTAATGTTATTGCAGTGTTTTTAGCACTAAAATTTAAACTAGAATTACAGAAAGTTTGAACTGGAGAGACCAAAGAATTCTCAATCACTTTATTTTACCAGTGAGAAAAACGAGGCTCAGGGAGGTTAGTGAATTTCCCCAAAGTCAGACTTTATGTTGGTGGGGAAGGAGCTGGGATCTGAACCCACCTCCTGACTTCTGAGTCCACTGACTTTTCCTCTATAGTAGGAAAGTATAATCCACCTCTTCTTTTACCTAGATTTTCAAATGTCTTTTAAATATGCTTAAGTCTCCCCTCATTAATTATAACAACGGCAAGAGCAACAACAAAAACAACACTAAAAAACCAAAAATACTCTCCTGTGGCCACAATATCACTAACTTTTCTTCTTTTAGATCTACTAACACAATTACATCACTAGGAAGCCCCAACTGAAACAGGCCTCTGCCCTTGCCTGGGAGATGATAACGTCACACATGGGCCATCCACCATCATTCTAGAAAATGTGTCCTAACTTCTGATGTAGTGTCAGATGTCTTGGGAAGAGAGGAGGCCATTAAGGAAGAGCTAACTTAATAGATCCATGGAAATAAAATCTGGTGAAAGAAAGCAGAACCCTCTACCAGCCAGAATTTTAAAGAGAAACAGGGATGGCTGAATTATTGTAGATCTCAGAAGAAAGATATTAAGAATCGATACATGTATATGTATAACAAATCACTCTGCTGTACACCTGAAGCTAACACAATATTGTTAATCAAAGATACTCCAATATAAGATAAAAATTAAAAAATAAAATTTTAGAACCCCCCTCCCCCAAGAACTTACATGGAGCAACAATTCTTCTAGATAATTTCACAGCCTACTGAATATTCCTTCCACACAAAGGTTTTTTTTAAACAAGTGATCTGTGAATTTGGACAGGAAAAACATATTACATCATTGTTTTCAGTAAATGCTGACTGAATTTAACTTTCCTTCAATTATGAGTATATCTAATAAACTATGGTAGTATTAAAAGTACCCGTGGTGGAGAAAAAGGAACGCTCCTACACTGTTGGTGGGAATGTAAGTTGGTGCAGTCACTATGGAAAACAGTATGGAGGTTCCTCAGAAAACTAAAAATAGAATTACCATATGATCCAGGAATCCCCCTACTGGGGATATGCCCAGACAAAACTATAATTCAAAAAGACACATGCACCCCTATGTTTATAACAGCACTGTTCACAATAGCCAAAACATGGAAACAACCTAAATGTCCATCGACAGACGAGTGGATAAAGAAGATGTGGTACATATATACAATGAAATAGTACTCCGGCATAAAGAACAAAATAATGCTATTTGCAGCAACATGGATGTAACTAGAGATTGTCATACTAGGTTATGTAAGTCAAACAAAGACAAATACCATATGATATCACTTATATGTGGAATCTAAAATATGGCACAGATGAACCTATCCACAAAACAGAAACATACTCACAGACATAGAGCACAGACTTGTGATTGCCAAGAGGGAGGGGGGAGGGAGAGGGATGGACAGGGAGTTTGGGGTTGGTAGATGCAAACTACTACATTTAGAATGGATAAACAACAAGGTCCTAATGTATATCACAGGGAACTATATTCAATAGCCTATGATAAACCAAAATGGAAAAGAATATTAAAAAAGTATATATATATATATATATATATATGTATAATTGAGTCACTTTGCTGTACAGCAGAGATGGGCACAACACTGTAAATCAACTATACTTCAATAAAAATAAATAAATAGAAGTACCTTTGGTGTTGTCTTCAACAGAATGACAAATATTTTCATATTACATTACTTAGATGGTGCAAATTTTCAAATTTGCATTTTACACTTTTCCCTGTTTAAAAGATACATTTTAATTTAACTCACTTCTTGTTATTTAGTATATTAATAAAGCAAATTTATATCATAATTTTTATATTCTGATAATTTTTTAAATGATTTATTTTGAATTACTAACTTTATTAAATTATTTTTAAACCACTTTACTGAAGTATGATTGAAAAAAAGCTGTACCTGTTTAATGTATACAATTTGATGAGTTTGGAGGTAAGTATACACACACTTCAAACCATCACCACAAGCTATGCCATAAATATGTCCATCACCTCTAAAAGTTTCCTCTCATCCTATTTATTTAGTTGCTTTGTGACAAGAACACTTAACAAAAGATCTACCCTCTTAGCAAATTTTTAAACATACAACAGAGTATTATTAACTATAGGTAATTTGTTGTACATTAGATCTAGGATTCATTCATCTCACGTAACTAAAATTTTGTGCCCTTTGACTAACACCTCCCTGCTTGCCCCCTCCCCATTTCCTGGCAACCACCATTCTACTCTGTGCTTCTATTTTAGATTGCTCACTTAAGTGGAATTATGTAGTATTTGTCCCTCTAATATTACCTTATTTCACTTAGTTTCCAATATATCCATATTATAACAAATAGTAGGATTTCCTTTTTTTTAGGTTGAATAATATTCCATTGTATGTATGTATCATATTTTCTTTATTTACTCATCCATCGATGACATTTAGTTTGCTTCCATGTCTTGGCTATTGTGATTAAGGCTGCAATAAACATGGGAGTGTTGATACCTCTCTGAGATCCTGATATCAGTTTTTTGGATATGTATTCAGAAGTGGGATTGCTGGATCTCATGATAGGTCTATTTTTAACTTTTTGAGGAACCTCCATATCTGTATCATGTCCCTTCATCTTCTTACTAGGGTCATTTGCAGAGTAAAAAGTTTAATTTTGATGGAGTCCTTTTTACCAATTTTTACTTTTTTGGACTGTGCTTTGTCAAGCACGAAAATTATTTGCTTAGCCCAAAATTCTAAAGATTTCCTAAGTTTTTTTCCCTAAAAGTTTTATAATTTTATGTTTTATAGTTAAATTCATGATTATTTTGAGTGAATTTCTATATAAGGTGTGAGGTTTAGACTGAGATTTTATTTTCTTGAGCATATTTTTGTGCATATGTTTCTGGGTTACCTAGTCTATTCCATTGTTCTATGAGTCTACCCCTCTGCCAATACCATGCAGTCTTGATTACTGTAGCTATATAATAAATCATAAAAACAGGTAGACTGGTTTCTCCCATGTTATTTTTCTGTTTCAAGATTGTTTTAACTATTCTAGATCCTTTGCTTTTTGGCATAAATTTTAGAATAATATTTTTACCTTGCTCCTTCATCTCCTGCATATTTCTTTGTCTTCTCATTTTGCTTAACTTGCTGTGTTTGTGGTCTCCATTTTGCAGGCTGTAGGTTCATAGTTTCCGTTGTTTTTTGGTGTCTGCTCCCGGTGGTCAAGGTTGGTTCAGTGGGTTGTATAGGCTTCCTGGTGGCTGGGACTGGTGCCTGTGTTCTGGTGGATGAGGCTGGATCTTCTTTTTCTTTTGGAAAGGACCATGCCTGGTGGTGTGTTTTGGGGTGTCTGTGAACTTAGTATGATTTTAGGCAGCCTCTCTGCTAATGGATGTGTTTGTGTTCCTGTCTTGCTAGTTGTTTGGCATAGGGTGTCCAGCACTGTAGCTTGCTTGTCTTTGAGTGGAGCTGGTCTTAAGTGTTGAGATGAAGCTCTCTGGGAGAGCTTTTGCTGTTTGATATTAAGTGGGGCCAGGAGGTCTCTGGTGGACCAATGCCCTGAACTTGGCTCTCCCATCTCAGAGGTTCAGGCCTGATACCCTGCCAGAGCACCAAGATCCTATTGGCCATCTGGCTCAGGAGAAAAAGAAAGGACAAAAGGAAGAAAGGAAGGAAGGAAGAAAGGAAGGACGAATAAGTAAAATTAAATAAAGTTATTAAAATAGAAAAAATTTATTAAAAATAAAAAAGTAAGAAAGTAATTTAAAAAAAGATAGAAAGAAAGAAGAGAGCAAGCAAACCAGAAAAGAAATCCACCAATGATAACAAGCACTAAAACTATACTAAAAAAAAAAAAAAAAAGCAAAATGGACAGTCAGAACCCTAGGACAAATGGCAAAAGCAAAGCTATACAGACAAAATCACACAAAGCTCTTCTCTCTTTTTACCTTTGGGGAGAGAGTGGTCAGTTTTACAAATATTTATCAAAGAACAAACTTTTTGTATTATAATTTTCTTCGTTGTTTTTCTGCTTTCAATTTCATTGATTTCTATTGTTATTTCCTTCCTTTTACTGGTTTTAGGTTTATTTTGCTCTGCTTTTCGTAGGGTCTTAAAGTAAGAGATTAGATTATTGATTTGAGATTTTCCCCTTTTCTAAAGAGCTATAAATTTCCTTCTCATCACTTACCTTAGCCATGTTTCACATTTTTTGATGTTACATATTCATTTTCTTTCAGTTTAATGCATTTAAAAAAACATTCTCTTGGGATTTCCTTTTGGACCTGTGGATTATTTAAGTGTGTTGTTTAGCTTCCAATTGTTTGGAGTTTTTCATGTGATCTTTCTGTTACTGATTTCTTCTTTTTTTCTCGTTTCTTTTTTCTAATTTGATTCCACTGTGATCAATGAACACACTTTGTATGCTTTCAATTCTTCTGAATTTCTTGAGATTTGTTTTATGCCCCAGGGAATTTACCACAATGTTGATTCTTTAGTCTCAAGGTACTTAACTGGTCCGCCTCTTCTCTCTATCCTTGAGTCTTCTTATGTCTCTTTTATATATAATGTCCAGTATTCAGTTGTATTGGGTTGTATTGGGTTCTGTAACATCCATCAGATGTTACAGAAAAACCCAAACAAACTTTTTGTCCAATCCAATACTTAGTGTGAGAAGAAGAAAGCATATCTACTTAATCTTCCCAGAAGTCAAAGTCTGAATTCCTATATTTTTTGTTTATGTATTAAAGCATTATTCTGGGAATGGGTCCATTGGCTTTAACAAACTTCCAAGGAGCTTATGGTACATAAGAGGGGAAAGAGCCCTTTGCTTAGCCTTTCTCTTGGAGTGAGCAGCCCCCAACCCCTCTGCCTTTCCTTCTCTCCCTGAAGCTGACCAACTGACCAGTTGTTTTTATTGGTATTAAATCCACCCATTATATCCTACCTATGAACCGACGTGACATCAAATGTCTACCACAATTCCTGACTTATCATGCACTCTCCTACCCTTAAGACAGCTTCTCTACTGATCTACATCCTGCCTGACTGTGGGTTTGCTTCCCACCTGCATGTGCATTGCTTGACTTCAAACACCATCTATGATGTAAGCCATAAACTGGACTCAAGGTCAGCTTCTCCATCCAAGATCTTACTGAAGTCAACATGACATTTTTTTGGCGGGGTGGGGGGAAACTAAACTAAAATCCTTTATTCAAGCAAATATAATTTTTTTTAAACTATAAATTATCATTTTTAAGATAGTAGGGAAAAATAATATTCATTCATTCCTTTTGAAACATCTATTCACAAATTAAACACTCACATAATTAAGCTTGAAAGTCAGTGGTGAGTCAATGGAGTTACTCTTAACATAGGGCCAGCCAGCTGCCTATCTAGGCAATTCCTTTTTATCCTTCTTCAGGGATATAACTTTATCAGGACCTCAAAAAGGCCCTCTCCTGGATAAGCTCTCTTAGTGGCAATTAGCACAGTTTCACTAGCAGAGATGAGGAGGAGAAAAAGAGAAAGCATAAAAAAATAGGTGGATTAAAGTAGAGGATGAAACCTTTGTCAGCCAGGATGAAGCCTGTCATGCTGACTAATGTTCTTAAGCCCATAAGGGGACTCTGCTGGTAGCTGTAGCATTCTCAAGTTGTGAAAATGAGGGTATTATGCAAGAAAAATATTTATTGATCTCAAGATGTGGAGGGTATGAGATTTATGACTGAGAAATCATATTAAGTAATTAATTTATTTACTTACATAAGTGCTGATTGGGATTCCTTGTGAATTAAATTAACTGCAAGGACAGAGTCATGAAAAGGACAACCATGCATCTTTGTGAAGTTAATAAGAGTAACTAAGTTAGGAAATATGTGGGGCCTACAAATTGGCCCACCTGACTTGGCTAAACACTCAGCAGTTCTGTGTGATTTTTAATAATTTGTTAGTCTGTGGTTAAGATGAAGGTTTGTCCAAGCAGGAAAAAGAATACTGAAAGTGGAAAAGTACTAGACAGATCTATAAAGATACTCAATTCCTCTCCCACCCTGGGCATTGGAATTGTTTACCTTGAGCCATTTGAGATACACTTAAGATTCAAGCTGTCACATTCCTTGAATATGGGGAAAGTATGGCTAAAATGTTGACTACAGCTGCAATCTATGGATTTAGATAGCAATGGAACTTAAAATTTAAGGGTAGGATGAATCAAAGGAAAACGTGACAAATCTCCTTTTACTAACTTTCCAGAGGAGATGTCTCATGTACTCTTATATCTCTTCTGGATACCAGCTAAATACAGGGGCACACCAGGACCCTAAACCATGCAGACAGCATTTCAGTGCTCCCACATCCTAGTTTCAAGCGGCAGCAGAGTGAAGGTGACTGGGCACAGAGAGAGATGGAGTTGCCATGAAGATCGAAGTATGATAGTGATTACCCATCCCCCTGTAGCCTGGGCCCATCACTGCTCTGCCAGGCATCCGAACCGAAGGTTGCAATGGAAACTCCATCCTTTCACATTTCTCTACCCACCTTAGTCCATATCCCAACTCCAAACAGCTAGGAAATAGTAAACTGAGGACAGGAATGACTGCTGAAAAACATCACCTGAGAAAATGATTTTGTACAATATATATACTTAGAATGGTATTGGAATCTCACATTAACCAATCACAAAGGAAAGAGAAACCTATGGAGTTTATCCCTCTTGCTCTGTGTTTGACTGACAGAAGATATTTAAGTTGCTAGATATGAAATGAGTGGCTATCTAAGAAGTAATATCACTACTTCAAGCTTATTTTCAGTTATCTCCAAAACTAGATCAATATATGATAGGCAATCACTATGTCATTCTTCTTCAGCAAAGTAGAACAGAAGTGACAGAACACAGGGCTGACACGGTGACTCTGCTCTATGCCTCTCTGTCACAGCACTGTCCATCTTGTCATTCTTTTTTTCATGTTGTTCAGATGATCAGGAAGAAGACTGAGAGGCCCACAGGGCTGGTCTCAGTGAGGCTGTCTCCAATAGCCCCTCCTTTTATTAAAAGCTCTGGAAATTTTTCTACAAAGCAACCATCCTTTCCTTTCACTGAATTCTAGAACCAACAAACAGTAGAGGGAGAAGCTGGTGGAGAGAAAAAGAGGACAAAGGATGACAGAGCTAGGAAGAACATAAATAAAAGGCATGCATTCCATCTATTCTCCCATGATTATTGAACACTGGAATCATACAAGATTATCTCTCCAGGGCTCTCCTCACTGTAAAATGCTGGGGAGATAATAGACCTGGAAAAAACAGATATTCTGAAACTCTACAAAACATGATATCCACAGCTTGGAGGAAATAAAATATTAATATGTCCATTTTTTAAGAGGGAAGCAAGATTGCGCACTGGAATGTTTTTCATCCAATATCGATGCTCCAATTCATACATATGCGCTTCAGTGAATTTCATGGTTTCTATCCTCTCTGCCACCCTGACTTGGGTGCCTATACTTCAGTCAGGAGAGAGAAGCCATGGGCTCCTGGGCTAGTATACAATGTAACAGTCATTCAGAGGGGCACAAGGCGTGTCATCCTTTTTTGTTTGGATGCCCCGAAAGTGCTTCCTTTAAGCTTCCTCAGGGTTTTTTTTTCCCCTTGTCTTTTCATGCTTTATTGCATAGTCAATGTATGGGCTTCATATGGCTCATTTGCACCCCTCAAACAGGCTCTTCACTTGCTTTACAATATAAGGCTAGTTACTGAAGAGACATTATAAAAAGCTAAAGGATTTACGTAGGTTATATATCATACCAGCTCATGGGAAATGTTCATATGTCTTGATGGGACATCATTAAGTCTTTATGACAGTATAAAAGCAATGGTAGAGCTGGTAAGTCAGACGCAATGTCTTTCAGATCAAATTCAGAAAGCTGGTCTTCAGAAACTCTAGTGTCACTATGTATGAAACAGATGGCTGGTGAGGGCCTGTTGTACAGCACAGGGAAAGAAAAGAAAAGGTACGATCTGTTTGCAGGACACATTTTAAGTTAACCTTAAAAATGCAATCCAATATACATCAGGTGCAGACAAATACTGTTTGATTCCAGTTATACGAGGTACCTAGAATAGTCAAATTCATAGTGTCAGAAAGTACACTGATAGATGCCAGGGGCTGGGGGTTAAGGAGGGGGAATGGGGAGCTAGTGTTTAAAGGTGACAGAGTTTCAGTGAAAAAGTCGGGAGATGGATGATGGTGAGAATTGCAAAACAATGTGAATGTACTTAGTGCCACTGAGCTGTACAGTTAAATATGGTTAAAATAGTATGTTTTATATTATGTGACTTTTACAATTAAAAAAATTAAAGAAGAAACTCGTGTTTAAGCTGGAAAATGCGCACATACAGAATAATTTATCATATCTGTGTGTTTCATTAACCCCCTGCCCCCCACAAAATGATAGGGAGGAAAAAAAAAACTTACCCTAAAGACCAATGGCAAAGTTCATTTTAGCAGCAAGCATTTAAAAGTGTTCATGCGTTCATGACAATTTAACACTCTTCTTGTTTAGTCGTCAGAAAAAAAGTCCGGCTAAAATATTTTTAAAGATACTTGTTGATATGAAATTACATCCTAAAAGAAATCTAAGATACATGCAAATGACATGCAGATTTACAGAATATTGGTCTAAAATAACCCCAGAAAACTATCCAGTGGCTTCAAACAGATTTTTTAAATTTTTTATTGGAGTATAGTTGATTTACAATGCTGTGTTAGTTTCAGGTGTACAGCAAAGTGACTCAGTTATACATACACAAATATCTACTTTTCTTTTTTTTTTGGTCCTTTTCCCACATAGGCCGTTATAGAGTATTGAGTAGAGTTCCCTGCACTATACAGGGATACTATAGATAACTAATAAGCAGGTTCTTTTTAGTTATCTATTTTATGTACGTAGTGTATATATCAGTCCCAATCTCCAAATTTACCCCTCCCCCAGCTCTAACCCCCTGGTAACCATAAGTTTGTTTTCTACATCTGTGACTCTACTTCTGTTTTGTAAATAAACAGTTTTTTTAGATTCCACGTATAAGCGATATCATGTGATATTTGTCTTTCTGTGTCTGATTTACCATCAAAAAATCTACAAACAATAAATGGTGGAGAGGGTGTGGTGAACCTACCAACAGTGTAGGGAACCCTCCTACACCGTTGGTGGGAATGTAAATTGATACAGCCACTATGCAGAAAACTATAGAGGTTCCTTAAAAAACTAAAAATAGAACTACCATATGACCCAGCAATCCCACTACTGGGCATATACCCGGAGAAAACCATAATTCAAAAAGATACATGCACCCCAACGTTCATTGCAGCTGTTTACAATAGCCAGGACATGGAAGCAGCCTAAATGTACATTGACAGAGGAATGGATAAAGAAGTGTGGTACATATGTACAATGGAATATTACTCTTTTTTATAAAGAACAAAATAATGCCATTTGCAGCAACACGGATGGACCTAGAGATTGTCATACTGAGTGAAGTCAGTCAGACACAGAAAGACAATGGATATTTGAAGAGCCCTGGAGCTCTACTGAGGTGCCTCGGGCTTCTGGGATGAGCAAGAGAGTGGTGAATGGACACCAAACAAACTGGGCTCAGAACCCTTTAGTGTGTTTCAACTTGGGAAGTTCTACTTTTATCTGTTTTATATGTATCATAGTCTGACATCAAAAAAGAAAGTTAGAGACATACTCATTGAAACCATCCCCTCTCTATTTTTAGAAAACATCATCTTCCTTGAATTTGTAGGGAGGAATAAATGAAATATCATAATGTCAAAAATAATACATAAAGTGTATATTTTTTAAATAATAAAAGTAATACAAGTAATATATCTGTATAATTGAGAAGTTATTTTTGGTTATTTCGGTTATATTGCGTAAGTGTATAACTGAACACTACAGGTTCCCAATGCTGCCATACTTCCATGTCATGATTTTTCTAAACTTAAAATTGCATTATCATATCTACAAAATTAACATTCTAAATTACTTAAAATATGCATTGATGTGCACCTGTGTGTTGGTCATGCAAATTAGCACATGCAAATATGCCTATAGATTAAAATGAAATCAGGGTGCAGAACTAAATGAAATCAGTTGGTCAATTTAAATTTTAATAAATCCTACCACTTGTGTACATTTAGGTTAAATGCTCATTGTGATTTCTGAGAGCTCTTCACCCCACGAGGCTTCAGATGAACTGCCTGGGAGGGGCAATGGTAAATGCATCGTGGACAGGGTAGCTAAAAAAGCTGATGAAGGTGATGTTTTAAAAAAGAAACAAGACGAAAACAAACACATCTGTTGAAATCAAGGAAAAGCGTGTACACAAGGTATTATGATGCCTGCTGCACAAAGCAAACTAAATCTCCACTGTCCCTGTACCCAAGTTTACACACTGAACAGACCATATACAAGGACAATTGTTAATGGGATTATAAGTACACAGGAGGAAGAATTCTCAGTATCAAGGGATAACAGTTGCTACAGCTGGAAGTGATACTGGTAATGGTAAGAAGTATTTAAAACCCAAATGCTTACTAAGGGCAGGCAATAACCTACGTTGATGAAGTGGCTGGTGGAAGACACCTGCACAGGTTGACTATGGTCCATGTCTAAGCCTAAAAGGGACATTTTCGTCACGTCCAAGCATATCATAACCATTCAGAAATGATGTTACCAGTGACTGATTTGGTCAAGGAGAGCTAAATACAAATCTCCTAAACTCTTCTTCACTTGGCACTTAATCCCATAAATAAAACAACAAGGACCAAACAAAACATGAATTTGACTTGCAATCACTGTCCCTTATGTTGTCAGAGTTTACAGTTAAGGGAACTGAGTTAAATGGTGCACAGGGGTTCCTAAGTGGCCATGGGCAACTTAAATTTCAACTTTTCTAATCCTTCAACAAATAATCTGCATTATGGAGATTATAAAGGTGAGAGAAACTTCCCTCTGTTCCATTTCTCTTATTTTCCCTTAACTGCCAGAGGCTTGAAATCTATCAGTTGTGAATACTGGTTCCTTGGTTTGAGCTTACCAGTGTGCTAGGCAGCTTGGTGGTGGCCACGCTGTAAATGAGTCCCTGCCCCCTCCTTTCCCACATCCTACTCATTCCTCTTCTCTTGATGGCTGTGACATCACCACTCTGCTTGGACCAGGGCTAATCCACCAAGGCCTTAAGGGGAAAGAGGTTACTTCTCCGCACCAACTCCCTTTCCTGTACAGAATTCCAGAAAACTCACGTCCCCCCTCCCACGGAAAGAACAGCAAGTTATTTTTAACGTTTTAGATCAGAACATATTTGAATGGCATTCATTTTTCATTTCTCACCCACATGCCCAGTTTTGAAATTGTTCTACTTGAAAAATATTTTTATTTTGCCATTTTGGTTTCCCCTTTTGGCCAGCATTCATTTCTGTCAAAGGAAGGAAGTAGAAAAGCAATGTTCTGCGTGTTAGATGGAGGGAATCCGCTGCGTGTCATTGAAATAAAAGACAACGGCCTCTATTCTGTGGCTGCTATGCGTGAACATGCCATCCTTAAGAATCGGGTTAGGGTTAGAGTAAACTATTCCTGAGAAATAGCTTGGGCAAACACTGCAATCTCTAAATATTGTCTAATAACAATGAAGCAAGCTTCTTTTTTGATCTCATTTCCCAGTAAATGGGTGTCTTGCCACTTAGCATTACCTCTAGAAGTAACCTTGTCATATCTTGCCAACTGAGCAGTATTACAGCTTGTCAAGGTGGATGGCAGAGTTTTGTTGCAAGTTCCTCTTGTAGACAGAACACAATGGCTGACAAACAGAACGGGGTATTGTGTGGGTTCTTATTAGTATAACATCAATTGGGAACTTAAGCCTAAGCTTAGGAGGGGAATGAAGAGAATCATGTGTTCTAAAAATACCTTTAAAGTTATTCCTCTGAATTCTCATGTGATGTGGGGTTAAGATAAAGGGATTCAATTGGCCTTTTAACCGTCTGAAAAAGTTACATGTTTTACTCATTTGGAATCCTCCATGAAGAGTTTAAGCACTGACTTGCCTAGGGTCACGCTAGATACTAAGACACCAAAATAAGGTAAAAGGCTTCCAATTTCAAGTGTGAAGATACAGCACAACATCCAAGGGAGTATTTTGACAAGATGGAAAAGATGTATAAATACTTGCACATTTGACATGATCAAATAGGATACCCTTTGACTGGCTGTGCCTGAGGAGATGCCCTAACTGGGATTGAAGACACAGAGGCAGAAGGCAGAATTCGGTGCAGAGGGCAGTCTTTGGTCAGGGTGGAGCAGGGAGAAGTCATGCCCTCCTGTGAGGCCGAGTGGCGGAGGGGATAAGCCTTCTCCAGAGAGGAACGGTGGGCTCTGCATCTCATCCTATTTCTGCTCCAGACTGGTTATTCCTCATCTGGGGAACTCCTCTAACCTATTTAGTATTGGAAGGTGAAATTATCAAAAGAAAAAAAGCATTCATGTGAGAGACAGAGAAGAGGGTTAGGATATACCAACATACAGCAGCCCAGTCTCCTGGGTGACCATGTAATCTGCTTTATTTTACCTATCTCCCCCATCTGATTTCTCCTCAAGTGGGCAGTGTAAGAATCAGGACAAACTCTCATTGAATCTTCAGTAAGGGAGTGGCTCTGGAGAGTCCCATCATTCCAAGAAAAGAAGGCCACACATCCTGCCAAAGTGGGAGCAGTTCCATTTGAATAGTGCAGGAGCAACTGAGGGGCCGACAGTCACAACTGCTGGGGTTCTCTCTTGCCCAGGCTCCCAAAGAGAAGTCACTCTGGTGACCTGGCTGTGGCTTTCCTGCATTTAGTCTGCAGGGTCCATCTCCTCTTGGACAAGTAGGTTACTGGCAAAAGGGGTTGATTTCAGGCACACAGCTAGAGACACAGCAAGAGAAGAGAATTTTATCAATACCTCTGAAATTGCCCCTGAACCAAAAGTAACTCCTGGTAAGCTTGAGTGACATACATTAGGAGTTGCCACTTTGGGATGTAAGTTCCATGAGAGCATGGGACTTGCCCCTGAGCCACTGATTTATACCCAACTAAGCACAGAGCCAGCATATTATGATCATTAAATATATATTCTACTAATACATTAAATGTTAGGGATGTTTACTCACACTCAAATTCTTATTCTGGCACGTGAATTTTAATTGGAGTATAGCATATTTTCCTTCCATGAGCAGTCAGGCTTCTCCCTCCCTCCATCTTGTACATGCATAAAATAGCATTATTGTATATAAAATCAAACCCTGTGATCAAACCCTGGAGTCTTATAGAGATGAAAGGATCCTGAACGTTTTTGCCCTCTGAGCTGCCTGGAGAAGTGGCCAGGCAGGAGACGGCGTCCATCTAAAAATGGACCCCATCCATACACCACCGAGTGGAGAGCGTCTCCACGTTGACTACAGTTCACCTGGGCTGGGAAACTTCTCTAGGACACATTCGCTACAAGAGATTTGTTGGTGTTACAAATACGAGTGAGTGCTCTAGAAATGTCTGGAGCTTTCTCCACGATGTGGAGGAAAGGTTCAAAGAACATCTTTAATAAACATATTTCAAAGTCAGTAATAAATAGCAACTTTGTACACAAAGTAACAATTTTGTTACTTTGTTACTTTGTACACAAAGTAACAATTTAATTACTTTTTTCAATATACTTAAATATACAGCCTTAGGCTTATCTCTCTAAATTCTAATAAAAAAATTAAAGGACATTAGTTAATTTAAAAATATGAAAAAATGTTAAGTTTAAATTTCTGTTTAGACTAACAGACCAAATTTGGTCTTCTGTTATCACGAGGTTGGTAAATCACAAAAAGGATTATTCTTTTCTTCGCTTAGTACGTATGATTGATTTGACATAAGATGAACTAAATATTATCAGCAAATGTATCAAGAGACCAGGAGAAGGGATAAGTGTCAAATTTAATGAAATCAATTGGAAACAAATCCACAGATGCGTTAATTAAGAATTTGAGAACCAGGTATGAGCCAAACCCTTGGTGCTGCACTTAAGGCAGGGAGTAAAAGAACCATGAGGCTCCTGCCTCAGCCTCTTATCATCCAGTGGGGGAGACAAACACTAATATAACCATTGTTTAAATATAAAATTTCAAAATGTGCTAAGTGCTCTGAAGGAAAAGCCAGGTTTCTCAGACAACACAGAACAAGGGACCTGATCTTGTCTGGGATGACACAGGGGTGGATCTCCTGAGACACTGATGCCTGTGCTAAGATCTGAAGGGTGAGGGAGGACGGAAGTAACCAGGTGGTTATGGTAAGGAGAGCACAGCGTGAGCAAAAGCCCATGGTAGGAGGGGGCCCATGCTTTCCGTGACCTGCAGTCGGCTGGTACAGCCTGTGCAGAGAGAATGAGGCAGAAAGCAGTCCATGTTGTGGCTAAGAAGCTGCCAGGTTACACAGGGCCCTGAGTCCAAGATAGAGACTGTGGTCTTTATCTCAGAACAGTGGGGAGACTTGAAGGATTTTTAAGCACAGGTGATGTGTATTGTGAAAAGACTTCTCTGCTTGCAACGTGGAGTGTGAACTAGAATGTGGGAAACAAGTGAGGAGGCTATTTCCCTGGTCCAGATGAACTGAAATAGTAGTGTGGACTGGAGTGGTAACAGTGATGGTACAGAGGAAGGGATGTACATGGAACTGGGCAACGTCCAGTGAGTAAAAGTGTAAGGTTTAGTCATATTTTGGATGTGGGGGATGAAAGGGGAGGTAACAAAGGTACCTTCAGAAAGAAAAAGGTTAAAGAATTCTGAGTTCTGCTACAGGTTGAATTGTGTGCTCCCCCCAGAATATGCTGGTGTCCTGACTACTAGTACCTCAGAATGGGACCTTGTTTGGAGACAGGGTCTTACAGAAGTAATCAAGTTAAAAGAAGGTCATCAGAGTGGGCCCTAATCCAACATGATCGATTGGATACAGAAACAGACAAGAACAGAGACAAGACAAGGTGAAGAGACACAGGGAGAAGACAGTTATCTACCAGCCAAGGTAGATCCTTGAACCAGATTCTTCCCTTACAGCCCTCAGAAGGAACCAAATGTGCCCACACCTTGATTTCAGACTTCAAACCTCTAGAACTCTAAGACAATAAATTTCTGTTGTTTAAGCCACTGAGTTCGTGGTACTTTGTTACAGCAGCTATAGCAAGATAACACATGCACGTACAGCCTAAGGGAGTTATTCTTTCCACAAGAGACATAAGCTTAGGAGGTCATGAACAGAGACTTCCTGTGTACGTTTACCCAACTCCTTTTTTTTTTTTTTTTTTTTTTTTTTTTTACAGTACGCGGGCCTCTCACTGTTGTGGCCTCTCCCGTCGCAGAGCGCAGGCTCAGCGGCCATGGCTCACGGGCCCAGCCGCTCCGAGGCATGTGGGATCTTCCCGGACCGGGGCATGAACCCGTGTCCCCTGCATCGGCAGGCGGACTCTCAACCACCGCGCCACCAGGGAAGCCCTACCCAGCTCTTCTTAATGTCAGCAGCTTGTATAAACAAGGCCATGAGTTAAAAGCTAAGACATATTGTATAACCAAGGCACATGAGTCAGAAGCTAAGACATATTAACATATTGCAACTAAAATGCAAGCTTTATTCAAATTTCACCAGTTTACCACTAATGTCTTTTTCATGTTCCAGGACCCAACTCAGAATTCCACGTTGCATTTAGTCATCATGTCTTCTTAGTCTCTATTTGTGATACTTTTTTTTTTTTCATGACTATAACAGTTTTCAAGAGTACTGGTCAGGTGTTTTGTACAATATCCTCAAACTGGGTTTGCCTGATTTTCTCGTGATTACACTGGGATTATAGGTTTGGGGGAAGAATACCAGGCAGGTAGCATGCCCCCCTCACCACATTGTATCAGGGCTACATGACATCAACAAGACTTGTCACTCTGATGTTAACCTTGAAAACCTGGTTAAGATATTGTCTGTAAGATTTCTCCACTATACAGTTACTATTTCCCCTCTCTATGCTCTATTCTTCAGGAGTGAATCACTATGGCCTGTGCACAGTCAAGAGAAGGGGAAATTTTATATTTTATTTTTAAAGTCTAAAAGAAAATAGTCTTCATAAGCACATCTATCTATCTAGCTATCTATCTATCTAGCTATCTTTCTATTTATGTTACTATTGGCTCGGTCCACCCATCAGCACTGCACTAAAATAGCTAACAGGCATGATCCAGCTGGCTATCAGAGCAGAGCTTCTGAGTGCTAAGTGTTGCTTTTAGAAAGTAGAGAAATTACTAATGACTGAAAGGCAATGTAGAAATTGCAAGGCAGAGAATGAGATAAACTGAAGATGTTGGATAAATTACCTACATAAAGTACTGCCTATGACTTAGCAGATAAATGTCAGTATACATTCTTGGATGACAACACCTTCAAAATAAGGTCAGGGAATCTGCTAAGTTGTAACAGTCTTGGCAAGGCAGAGGAGTTAACAAGGGTAATTAAGAGGGGTGGTGAACAAGAGATATGGGGTCCACGAATTTAGATGGGTGAAGAGGTATCCATCTCAGTTCACACTCACAAAGTTTGCACAGTATTTTGTATCCTGTCAAGAATGGTTTGCAGCAGTTACTTTAACTGATGAAACCACCTAGCAGTCCAGCAAAGGAAGGGTCCTTAGACATCACTCACTGCAAATATCTCATGGTGCAAATAAGGAACCAAGGTCCAGAAAAGTTAGCTGGCATTCTCAAGTTTATAGAAACATGTATTGCCTAGGAGAGACTAGAGGGAAAATTCCCAACTTTTTTCAAGTATTTTTTCCAGCTATCTCTTGATCTCTCTTATTTTAGACTCTAGTTTGAAGACAGGAGCAAGATGCAGAGGGTTGCATATTAGCTGGCTCAGAAGAGCCACACAAGCCCAGTGAAGATGGCCTTATGTGATGACGGTGATACATGGATAGACTCCACTCTGCCTTCAATTCTAATTAAACTGTTTGTATTTACACAGATTTCAGAACTCTCTTACAACATGGATCACAATTACAGAATTTAACTTTATCTTAGGTCAAAACCTGTCCCCACAAATTTAACAACTCAAAAAATAAGAAGCACTAGGATTTAGACAATATAATCTACCCAGAATTTATTTTACTCTTGTTTTCCAGTACCAACAATATAAATAAGATTGCCCATACCATATAAACACTCACGATGATATGAACTTTCTTTCTCTTTTATAGTTTTGTATTATTTTTCAACAGGGAATTGCTGATGAAAATCTTTTTCACATGAGAACCCTTGAAACACCTACTGAAGTTTAGCTAGATGTATTTACTTTTAAAAAATGAGAATAGTTACAAACAGAATAATTAAGACATATTGGGTACCAAAGAATCTATCTAGATTATTTGTTCAAATATCAGAAATGATGACATAAATAATTGCTAGATATTCCAGAGGTTTGGGCACACATTCTTTCAAACCACATCAATTCATATTATCTTTCACTCTGGTAAGTAGAGCCGTTTTCTGAGCTCAAGACACTTCCTGAATGTCAAACGTGAGCATGTGTTTGGATCCTTAGTGGTGCCCTGAATGGGTAGATTTCTGTAACTAACTCCATGCTTGCATCCATTCATGTAACTTGAACAAGGGAACTTACACAATAATAGTAATAAGTAATCTCCCCCTTTTGCTGGTTAAATCAGCCTGACATAGAACATACTTTTCTTCTGCCTACTTTCCTTCCTCCCCCTGCCCCATCATGTTCTCAGCATCTTCCCCATCATTACCACCTTCATCATCACTTCCTTCAACATATCCTCCTCTATCCTAATCTCCTGCTTCTACTCCTGCTGTTGCGCCTCCTCCTACTCTTCATTCTGAGCATCCTATATGAGACCCACGCCAAGTAATCCACTCCTGGAGTGGAGGAGGAAATGGAACGATTCTTCCACCCATAAACAGCCCGTGAAGAGTCTGGCACCTGGAGGGCAACACCAGGGGTTCTGGAGCTGTTTTTACAAGACCCTCTAAATGAGACATGCGGATCCTTCATGTCCTCATTTAATGTATGCTGAGGTTCCCTTTAGTTTTGCTTTTACTGTTTAAACTTTATTCACTTAGATGCACATTCTTGAAATGGGCTGTTATGATAATTCCTGAAATTCTTAAAATCACACAGTACCTGTTGCCAAGGTAACACGATATGGGTAGATGAAGGGAACAGGGACATTGATTATTTTAAAATTCTCAAGTTGTATGAATGGTGTGCAGCAATATAGCACTAATGAAAGCATGGCCTGTGTCTAAGACCACTCAAATGCTTCCCCAGACACAGTCATATAGAACAATCCTTAGGAGATCATTTTTCAGTGCTCTGGCTTAAATCAGTGTTTGCTTCTTCTGTATACTTAATGATCTCCACAAGCTTTACCTAAGACCTTGCCCACTTTTACTGGTTTTCTCTTTTAGCAATATTGTGGTTGAGCCACTTAATCCTGGATATATGTATCATAGGGAATAACATCAAGCTCATATATATCGCAGAACATACCAAAGGTTGGTATGAGTATCTGGAAGCCATTGGTAATCAAACAAACAAAGAGACAGACATGGATCTGACATTCCATTTATCTCAGTATGTTGCCAGTAGGAAAGAGGAACACACGTCAGAGCCTCACAGTTGTATCTTTTCACCCATCCCAAAATGACTGACGACATTAAAAGATAGCCTATTTTATTATTTTGCAATAATTATACTATACAATGAATTTGACTATATACCTCAGTGCCCAGCATAATTTAGAAATGAGGCTTAGTCACACTTCCCACTATTAAAGAATGTGTTAATTAGGGACATTTTTATTTTAATGGTAAACCACTGTACACTTGAGCAACTGGTTCCAACCAGTCTAATGAGTTTATAACACATAAAGAGAATTATATAATGTATTATTATCATGATTGCCACCACTTTACTGAATATATCATTGCCAAATAAACTTGTGGTACACTCACGAAAAATAAAAGCTCGTGCCTCTCCCATTTCAAAGGATATACAATACCACAGATTTGGGAATTTTAAGGGATTTATATCAAACTAGCATAGAGCAAACTAGCATAGAGCATATATATTTCCAACACATTTGTCCCCAGATAGTCAATGAAAGAAAATATTATATCCATTAAAATAAAGTGATTCAAATTCTATTAAAATACTGTAAAGACATATATAGGGAGAGTGGCAATCACTTCATCTGACGCAAAAAATATGACTTAAAAATGTGTCTGTTTCCATGTTTACTAATTAAGGTCAAGGGCCTGGGCATCTGATGTCCCAAAGCAGAGGAGTGTTCCGCTGGGTGGATACGACCCAGAAATGCACCGAGGGAATATTTAGCAAGTATACACTGACTCCCACGCGATGCACTGGGTCAAGGCCCCCTCTGGTGAAGACAACGACCCTCTGAAGCAAGTGGGAAGGGGCTCCACCCGGAACAGATGTAACCCTTAAGGCTCCCTCCCAATAAGCAGAGACATCAGGTTTTCACTTCAAGCAGACTGTACAATTTTGAGAATTATTTCAAGGGAACACCATAGTATGAGCACTGTAAAAATTTGTGTGGAGGATGGAGGTGATGAAAGGCATTGAATAAATCGTAGCAAAGGCTGGGTGGGAAGAAGTTTCCTCACCTTCACAGTGCTCTGTACCTCAGGAGGAGAGGAAAAAGAAAAAAAAAAAAAAAAAAAAAAACCACCTCTGTAGGGAATTTAGAACAAAAATCTATACACACCTCAGATGTATGAAGTAAGTGATAGCGTAAAAACAGCAATGAACTCAGAGTTATGACTGTCTGCTTTTGTCTTGATTTGGCAACTGGCAGATTTGCTAAAAAAAAACAAATGTGCAAATCACATCACCTTCCTGTGCCTCAGGTGTCTCATCTGGGAAATGAAGAGGTTTGAGCTCTGCTATCTAAGGTCACATTTGGTTCTACCATTCTCTGATTCTAAGACAAAAGTACAAGGGAAAGTCTTTGAGGGCAGCTATTATCTTTGCTCCTTTCATTTCCCATCAGGGCCCAGGGTCCCCTGCTCACTGAGAGCTGTCAAACGAACAGGGGAGCAAGGCTCAGATCTCTCCCAAAGCCACACCACACGACCTGGCGATACTTGGGACCCCATCTATTTTTCTCTCTCTCCCTCCAACTTGGACATTTTCCCTCATTCTCTCATCTCTATATGTTTCCCACCTCCCAGCTTCTCCTGTTTAAACACCTGAGTTTCCTAAATAAAGAGACTGCCTTTCTATTAAAAAAAAAAAAAAAAAATAAGGCCAATGCCTAAGCAAGACCAGAGCTTCTGTAGAAGCTCCTAAATACCTGTTTAAAATACCTTCAGTGCATCCCCAAGTGGTCCTAAGACCACTTAACTTTGTAGGTGAAAAGCTAGTGCCCTAAAAGGGCAGGTACTCAAAACATAACATGGCTTGTGAATAGAAGAGCAAATGTAAGATGTTCGAGTTAGCTGCTTCCAGTGGGCCCTGGGGCTCTTACCTATCTGCTGTGGCTGACAAAACTATTCATCAGATAGGTAGGATTTGGCTTTTGCCAAACATGGCCAAAAAACGAAATCCTAAAGTTCCTAGTATGTATGCCTCTATTAATTAATCCTTTAAACATTTAGCAACTCACACAGGTTGGGGGTGTTTCCCCCTCCTGAATGAGTGCCTCATTGGCTGGCCTCAGAAGATAGTTGATTGCAAAAAGAACTCGTTACAGCACTTCCCTGGTTAGAACTCAGGACTGTCTGATCTTCTCTACCTATGAACCTTCTACCACCTTCCATCTGGGTGTCTTGCTGAGGACAGAGCACAGATGAGTAAGTGTGCACCCTGGTTATACCCTGTAACCAGTGAAACACTATGAGTTTGACATTTCTGGAAGGTGCCAAACCCCACTGAGTCTCCTGTACCATTCATCCTGCCCCTGGAAGGAAAGAAACTTCAAGCTGTGATCATGATGAAAGATGCAGAACATTCAAAACCAGAAGTTGCTTTCCTTGCCTGTAATTTTCCACTTTCCTTTTTTTGCTGTTAATGCCAGTAATTAATGGAAGTGTTTGTGTTCAAGTGAGATTTCTGTCCCTCCCTCTCAACTGTCGATGTCGGTTGAGAACCAAAAGTCTTCACTATTTGTGAGGTGCAAGAACTACATGTGCCGTGGCTTAGAAGGAAAGGAAAATACAAGGACAGGGGAAAAGGCAAAGCACAAATGAAAAATCTAACCTCTCGACTGAAATAAGTTTGTTTTAACTAAGGATTTTATAATCAATAAGACCACTGTCTCTTATCTGAATTTATTATTTCAGTTCCAACAATGTATATAATAAATTACTTGTCTCTGAAAACATGCTTCACTTCCTCCATATGCAAATTCCACTTACTCTAAAAGGACATTCAAGGGCATGCTATGTGAATTTTAGGGGGGGGGGGCACTTGTAATAGGTAGCTCATGATCAAATATCAATATATTTGATCCTAAATAAATAACTTATTAAATAAATTATTTATTTATAATAAATAAATATTTATTATAATAAATAAATAATTTATTTATAAATAAATAAATAATTTATTTATAAATAAATAAATAATATTTATTATAATAAATAAATAATTCTATTGCTGTTAACCTTTGTTCAGTGACCTATGCAGTCCCTACAGCATAATTTTATTTGATTTGCATGGCAACACTGTGATGGGGTACTATTATTCCCAACATTCTACAGGTAATGGAACTGAGACTCAAAGAGTTTAGGTAGTCTTTGCAAGGCCACACAGCTGAGTTAGAACTACCAGATCTGTGTGACCCGGAAACAGTGCTCTTAAGGATTACTTTACACTGTGAGATAGAGGATCTTCTCCGGGAGAGATTATGTGCAAAGTGTGGTCATGAGATGAGAGCACTGGGTGAGAAGTCAGAAAATATGAATGTGAATCTGCATTCCAATGTGTGTTTACATTTTTGTTTTTTGTATTTTTTATTGTATTTTTGAAATTTTATTGATGTATAGTTGATTTACAATGTTGTATTCATTTCTGGTGTACAGCAAAGTGATTCACTCATATACATATATAATACTTTGCATTTGTGAATCCCAAACTCCCGATCCCCCCCTCCCCTCCCCCTCCTCCCGCTTGGTAACCCCAAGCCTGTTCTCTATGTTTGTGAGTCTGCTTCTGTTTCATAGATAAGTTCATTTGTGTCATATTTTAGATTCCACATATAAGTGATGTCACATGGTATTTGCCAGTGTGTGTTTATTACACAAACTCCGTCAGGTCATCAGTTTCCTCACCTGTGAAGTGGACATAATTGTTTGGCGGACCCCACTCCTGGGCTGTGCCAGAAACCAAATGAGATACACACACTAGCTCTTAGGAAACCATAAAGGCTATAAAATATTGTTATTTCAACATTATAAAGAGATATATTAATATCCTAGTTTCTTAAATGGTGGATGAGGATGCAAGTATGAGCAGAACAGTTTTGCAGACACAAGGAGAGTAGAGGAGTTAAATGATGCAAAGTGAGAGAAACAAGACCCATTGGAGGGAAAAATAAGAGAAAGCTTGGTGGGCTTCACGTGGCAGATGGAGCTCACAGAATGCAAACACAGCCCAGAGGCAGAGTCTATTTCACAAGACCCAGAGGAATCAGGCCTTCCCAGGCCAGAGAGAGAAGCACATCTGATGGGGCAGAAAATTATTTGAGACCCTTCGGACTCAATCTATTTCTTAAGATACAGAAAAATATAAATCTGATTGTCTGCCAAATCTTAGACAATAATAAATATTGCATGCAAATGAGAAACCGAAGTAAACGTGGGATGGGATTGGAAATGAGAGGGCAGCCCAGCTTCACGCCAAATAGGAAGGTTTTATGTGCACCATAGTGGATGCACTTAACTTTCTAGTCTTGAACCTTAGCCTATACTTGTAGCCTTCATTTTTTTTTTTTTTGCGGTACGCGGGCCTCTCACTGTTGTGGCCTCTCCCGTTGTGGAGCACAGGCTCCGGACGCGCAGGCTCAGCGGCCATGGCTCACGGGCCCAGCCGCTCAGCGGCATGTGGGATCTTTCCGGACCGGGGCACGAACCCGTGTCCCCTGCATCGGCAGGCGGACTCTCAACCACTGCGCCACCAGGGAAGCCCTGTAGCCTTCATTTTTACGTCCATTCTCTCCTTAACCCCTTGTAACTCGGATTCTATCTCCAGCAGAGTGTGATTCTGATTTCTTCCCATTTCTCAGGCTGTTCCAACTCTGAAAACTTCACTTCTGTTCCTCCTGACCTTTGAGGGAGATTATAACATAGTCTCATTGCTTGGTTCCTGCTCTTTGCCCTGTACACATTCAACTTTCAATATGTTGTCTCTGGTCACGACTTACACTTGCATATAAACAACTTCGAGCGTTTAGCTCCAACCTGTTCCCTTTACTGAACACTGGTTCTGCATTTACCACAGCCTTCTAGCTCATATTCTGTTATTACCTACAGCTTATTATTCACCCTCTTTTTCTTCTGTAATACATCTCTGCCCTTAGCCTTTTTAAAAAATCAGTTATGTCGCCATTTTTCTAATCAGCCAAGGTCAAAACCTCTAATTTGATCATATAAAAAAAAACATCCCCCTTTGACACAACTAGGAGAATGAGGTTGCAAGCAGACTACTCTCACATCTAACCTGTGCATCATACTTTCCCTCTTCTCCTAGTAGAGAGAGAAGTAAATGGGGCTGCTCCATTATTTCTGGGCCATGTTTCTCCCATCCACCCACCTACCCATCCTTACTCTCCTTCTCATTGCCACCATCCTAATTTAGGTCCTATGACTTATTTTGAGGCAATTCACAGACTTTCCTAATTGAAACCACTGTCTCTCACCTTTAGTCTTTCCAACGCATTATTTACATGCTGCCAGATTAACATCCCTAAATGGTTTTATTGCTTTCTAACAAATAACACTTTCACTGGCTCACCAATCTAAAAGGATGTACCTTACCCAGGCATGTCATCTTTTTCAAAGTTTTCATTCATTACGCTCCTACAAAAATCCTTAGGTTCTCTCAAAACATATTTTTTCTGCCAATATACACGTCTTGTACTTCCCTGCCTTTACGCCATTCATCTCATGGTACCATTCTCTGTGTGTGCCCATAACTTTTTATTAACTTTGAGGCATTGTGCCTCATATAAACTTTAAGTCTTGTTTTCATTACCTCCCATTTTCTCTTCTAAACCTGTAACTGTCACACATGGTCTGTGTGTGTTTGAACTAATGTGTAATGTACAAAAGTAAATGCATATTATTAAACAAGAATAATCTGTCCCAAAGAGCCCTAACACGATGTAAATTCTGAGCCTTACCCTGCCCTTCGCTCTTACCTTGAGAAAACATATAGACGTTTCATCATGACCTGAAGGTCAACCCACTCAGGTTCATGGACAATAGTCCTATGTAAACAAACTCAGATGTCTCATCTTATCTTCTTACCCATCCATCAAGCTAAGAATCCTTAAGCTGACACAGATGCTCCCTGTGGCCACCTCCCATGTCTAGCGTTGCTAACCTTGGCAGCCACACCTCACTACATCTCACCTGGTGAGAGAAATGATGGTGGTAGAACATAACCTCAAAGCAGCAGGAACACAGTGTTGGACTTCAACCTGCTTTCTTTGAGATGCAGCTCCAGAGCCATTCACTGAGCAAGGCACCTGCTGTTGGACAGGTGCCCAGTGCCAGGGAGTGCTCATCAACACAGAGGCAGAGCTCTGCCAGCAATCAGAGAGGCTCCGTGCTTCCACCCGTAAGTTAGTTGCAAATATAGCAGAAACAGGAACAAATGCACGACTAATCCTGCATGGGCTTGGGAGTGGTGGTGGGATGAGAAGGAGAAAGACAAAGGACGCAGAAGCCGATGGGGAGGGGAGCCCTGGACACAATGGTGGGAAACCCAGACTACGGGCTTGAGTTCAGTTTCGGAGGAATCAAGTTTTCATCTGTTAATAAGATTGCTTTAGATGATTTGGGATATTTTCAGTTCTTTACATTTCTATAATTCTAAAAAGGAAAGTATCAGAGAAGAGAGAGAAGGAGGGAGAGAAAGCGCCCTCTTGACTGGAACCAGGTAGACTCGCCCATGTATTCATTTCCACAATCTTCTATCTTCAACATACGTTATCTTAATAATTAATCAGGAACAATTATACAAGTTTACCACTCCCTTTCCTTCTTTCTTTCTTTGGCCCCCTCCTTCCTTTCTTCTTTCTTTCTTCTTTGTTCTGTTTCATTTCAATACCAGCCTTAGCTGCCATCAGAAGCTCAGTGGGGCTCTATGGAAATGAATCCTGGAGGCCCCTCTTCTTTTTGTCAGAACAGAACAGAGGTTATGTTGAAGGGCAGCCAGGAACTTTGGCACTGGCCAGAGTGAGGATTAACAAGAGATGAGAGCAGTGAATCAGGCCCAGTCCTCAACCTGGATCTAGCTCTTTTCACATCCCTCGCCACCCCCATGTCATAACCTGCCACCACCTGGGGCTGAGCATGGCCATGATAAACTGTGGAAAACAATGCATCCGTCAGCCAAGCCTGCACTGCTTGCCTAGGACCTCCTGATCACATGCCCTGCCTTAGAAGTAGTCAAATGACTTCCTGAAACCCCTGTATCTCAAACATCTTCGGATCTCTTTCTCTAGATCAGACATGCTTAAGCCCTAAACATGACAGTTGAAAGAAAGGAAAATCCTAACCTTAGTTCATTAGCGAAACATTGCCTTTTCTCTCCTTTTCTGCTCATGTTTTACCCAGCATCACTATCTACTTGGCTAAGGAATGTGCTTTGTGGTAGGCCTTTCTGGATACCGCTAAGCTAGAGCAGAAATGACAGAAGATTCATATCTTAAGTAGCCTTGGGAATGATGGTTGTGTGTACCTTAGGGTTACTATCTAGGAAATGAGACTATCACCAGAATTAATGAAGATTATCATCATTATGACCCCGTTTCTGTCATGAATCCTTGCATATCTCCCTCACCCAGCATGCAGTTTTCTGTGTTTCCAGAAGGGAGGAAGTGGGATATACATGGGTGTGTGTGTGCGCACGCGCGCGCACACACACACACACACACACACACACACACACGTTTCCTCCCAGAACCCACCCCCCCACTCCCATGTAGGGACCTGAAGACGGTGATGACTATGGCAAATAGACTCCTGCCTGGGAAAGAAGTCTCAGGAGGCTCTAGGAAAGGAGATTTGGGCTAACTTGCCAACCAATCTGGTTGCTTCAGTCAAAGGTAAGCCCAGTCTTTTCCTCCAATGTTCCTTCCCCATGCCTTTTCCAAACTTTCCTTCCTTTACTACACGACATAGAGGAGGAAATTGCATGGTTACAAGGAATTCACTTATGTAACAAATACTGTGTATGGTGACATTGGACACCCACAGGTGAATTATTTGCCTCATTAACTTGTACTTTCTATAAGGTCAAGATAGGGATATTCCAGGAAGCCCATGATCAGTGGTGGAAGAATGGGAAACGTAAGCTTACAGCAGTAGATAATGAAGACCATAAAGATGATGCTGATAAAGCAGAAGCTAAACTTTTTTCAAATATTTACCACATGCCAGGCATTGTCCTGAAAGCTTTGCATGTATAGCTCTAATAACCTTATGATATAGACACACACACATAGACACACAAAGATGAGATTCAAAACCATGTTCATTTGCATCCTTTGAACCCATTTTTTAAAAATATTTCACTTATTTATGATGTGGCCAGTGTATGATGCAATTTAAGTGTTTGAGAAGTACAGTTATAGAATTGGACAACCAAAGTTCAAATTCTAGCTCTCGTTCTCACTGTTTATGTAAACTTGGAAAATTCCTTAACTCTCTACTACTCCACTTTCATCTTACAAAATAAAATATTAACATTCACCTTACAGGTTATTGTGAAATTTATATTCATCACCCCACAGATCTTGACACAAAATGTCAGATTTGGGTGCTCAAAATTTTTGGTTTCCATCTTGATTTCTAATATAATTCCACAATCAAAGGAACCAGGGTTCCTTGAAGAAATGGCTCATTCTAGGAATGGGGCAGGAAATACTCAATATGAACCTGGAATACCTTACAGCACTTGAAAGAAAGGAATAGCTAACAATCAAACCAACCAAAACCCCACAATGATGGGTATATGGTCAAAAGAGACAGCTGAATGACCTCCCAATAGCCAAAGCTACATAATTTAAACAACAAAATAAAACAGTATTAGATTATAATCCAAACATAAATATCCATGAGTCCATACTGTTATAAATGATTGCATTATTAATACATTGTGGAGAATAGAAAAATTTCATGTTCAGAAAAGCTGCAAATAATTTATACAGATGCCTTACCTTCAAGCAGATGGAATATGACTTTCTATTCCTTAAGTGCGGGCTGTGTACAGTGATTTTCTTCCAAAGAGGACAGTATGAAAAGGGGAAAACAACAGTCATTTTACAGTGGAGAAACCTGCCAAACACTTCCTGAGCCAGGGGATCAAGGTCAACATCAACAACGATAAGTCGTGTTGATAGTATATGTGTTGAAAATGGTATTTTGACATGATGTGTTGAAAATGGTACTTTACCTCTGTGGTTTTCTTTTCCAAAATCCATAACCCCAATCTTTGAGAAAAATATCAAACAAATTTCAATTGAAGGATACTCTACAAAGCATCTGACCAGTATTCCTTAAAACTGTCAAGGTCATCAGAAACAAGGAAAGTCTGAGAAATTGTCACAGTCTAGAGGAGCCTAAGGAGACATGACTAAATGCAATGTCATGTCCAGATGGGGTCCCCAGAACAAAAAAAAAGGACATTCAGTACAAAAAACAAGGAAATCTGAATAAAGTGTGGACTTCAGTTAATACTAATGTACTGGCTTGTTCATTTTGACAAATGTCCCACACTAACATAAGATGTTAACAATAGAGGAAAATAAGCATGTGGTATTTGGGGAAGTTGCTGTATTATCTTTAAAGTTTTTATGCAGATCTAATAATTCTCTAAAACGAAAGCTTTAAGGTGGCAAATATTTTTAAATGTTGGATGCCTTCTCTTCTTTTATAACAACTGATGGATAATTGTTAGTGCAAGGGAAGCACAGCAAAGGTGCTAGATTTAGGCAGTGAGGGTAGCTGCGTATTTAAAGGGGCCTCACTCTTTATTTTCTCATGACTTCCCAGAGTCCCTAACAGGACTGGGCAAGGGCATCTCAGTTAAAAGGGGGTCTCTTTGACCCTGCGCCTGGGAAGACTACGGTGACAAAGTGGGGTTAGGAAAGGTTCTGAAGAGCTTTAAGGAGGAAATGTGTTTTTCTAAGGGTTCTGCACTCTGGACATGGGTTGCTCTAGTGGACCATGGAGATGTTATTTTGTTTCTTTCAAACAGAAATCATGGAGCCTCACCACACACTCAGAAAGTTCCCCAGGCTACCTGTGGACAACTTCCGCTCACCAATATACAAAGGGATTGCCTAAGGTGGGCAAGGTTAAATGGGAGAGCAGAGAGGAGCTGGTGGGAGAGGGGGCAAAAGGGAAGTGAGTCCACTGAGGAATGGGGAGAAGACAACTCTGATCCTCTACTTCAGCAACGACAACGATAAACATCCCAGCTCAGGGACAGCTCTCTGCCCGGATCCCTAGAACACGCTAGTGCATTTCCAATGTCCTCATTCCCCAGGTCTCTGTATCAGCCAAAGACAGATGGTCTGTGACTGCCAGGTGATCAGAAAAACTGCCAAGTCAAGGAAACCTGTGGAGTAAAATGATGTGGTAATTACAGTTAGCTGAAGGATGAGGCTCAACTGGCAGAGCTGGGGAGGACCGTGCTATACACGCAATAGCTCTTTTCCACTGAAAAGTGTGTCTACAAGCCCGAAACTAGCATCTTTCAACCTCAGCCTCCTCCCACTCCCATTTCTGGAGCTATCAGTAGGCAAAGCCCATATATTATATCTTGGGCATGCAAGCTGACTGTAAAAAAGGCAGGGCTGACTTATGTCTGTTGTGTGGAACACAAGCTCTATTGGCTTCTGTCTTTCATCGCAAGAGCTGAGTGCTCAGATGTTAAAGTTGTATCTCAAAGAAGTTATGCTAACATCTTAGAGAATTTTTTTTCAAACACAGACTATGTAGTGCACTCCACAACTATTAAAACCATCTTCTGCATCGACTTACCACTAATCATCTCTTCTCCATCTTCAATGGCACGCGATTATAGAGATGACTAAGGTCCTAATAAGAAGGATTAAGTCCTAGGTCAAGAGAGCTAACTTGGGAGAGATGGTGGTAAAAGGAAGGGGGAAGGAGTGGCAACAAGGGCAACATAAAAGACTGGGAATTCACAGTCCAAATAGCATATTATGGCGGATTTGGACATGGAGTTAGAAGTTTTCAGAGTCTAGAGATAAAATGCCTCATCTGTCAATTAAGTGGTGTCCAGGCGTGTGACGCTCTCGCATGAGCTCAGGGCTTCCAAAACTTAGGGCGCCTCCTGTGTTTCCACTTGTTGAACTTCCCTGGCTCCATGGAGGCCTTGTCAGATTCCAAAATACATGCCTCTTCGTGCAGAGCCACAGTATGACGGAGACGCAGAACAGTGGGGACAAATGAAGGAAAAATCTAGGTGTTCCTGTTGGAATCCAACCTCCCTTTCTGCCCTGTGAGCCAGACAGCCCTCAAGTCTTCTCTCACCCCTTATACCCAAGTGATTGTAAGAGGTACCCAAGGATGGCATCCTTACTTTCTCTCTCATCTCCTTTTCATCAGTGTGGCTATGACAACAGTCTCCTGGGATTCCACTTATCCCCTGTGTAACCCATTTGCTCAGAAACCTACCATAGCTTTGTTCTCATATCAAGTCTCTTCTGCCTCCTCAGACTGTCTTTCAATGGTTTTCCTAACCTGGCCTACAGCTCCTTGCTCCCCAGGCAGGCCCTCCCTTCTCAACTCACCAATCAGCTCACTGTCCCTAACTACGGCAGGCTCTCTCCCACAACTGTGTGCATGTGATCCCTGCTGCTAGGAATGCCCTTCTCCTCTTCCTCTTTCTCCAAGGCCTGATTCTCATGTTGTGTATGGTGTCCAGAAAGCATCCTTGAGGACACAATTCTATTATTTTCAATTACTTCATGAAGGATCTTGATTATTAATTTATATCTCATCTTGTTCTAAAGAAAAATTCAGATAGCTTCACATTTTAGTATTTCTTTAGCAGTAAAAAATGTTAAGTTGCTTGAAGGACACAGACTATGTCTGTGCTTCATTGTTACCTTCCAAATCCTAGGCCCAAAGTCGGGAATGGTGAAGGGAATGGACTGGTTGACAGTGGATGGAATCCTTCAGGGTAAAGGGAGGAAGTTCTGGAATCAACCTACATGGTCAAATACTGGCTCTTCCACTGTGCAGGCACCTACCTTGTCCCATTACTGGCAGGGTTAAATGAAATGTCACACAGGGCACTTAACACAGGGCCAGGCACCAAGCAAGTACTCATTCGTGGGCAGCTGTTCTTGTGGTTTGTGTTGTTATTATCTTCACTGCTCTCATATCCAGTAACAAGTCTAGTCAGGGCATGCATGCGTTCGAGACCTTGCTTCCATCACAGGCTCATTCCTGATCCTTCCTCACACCGTGACTTTCCACTGCTGTTTTTGCTGAGACATGTTTCACCATCATCACCACACTGCCCTGCCTTTTTCCATTCTCCTATCTTTGGAAAATGGTTTCTTCCAAAGGGCAACGTTGCTGGATTTGTCCATCATTATCCAGGGCAAAGAAAGACTGGCACCAGAAAGGTACTCTTCGATGGGGGGGGGCAGGATGATTCATCCAGGCTTCCCCTGGGAAGCCCAACCACCTGGTGCTTTGGCTTCCCAAGCCATCATCATATCCGGAGAGAGTCATCCTGTAGGCAGACACGTGTATGCTGCATGGTGGAAAAAGTTATCAATGATGCCAATTAAAATATTGGTATTCCTTTTTTTTTTTTTTTTTTTTTTTTGCAGTACACGGGCCTCTCACTGTTGTGGCCTCTCCTGTTGCGGAGCACAGGCTCCGGACGCACAGGCTCAGCGGCCATGACTCACGGGCCCAGTCGCTCCGCGGCATGTGGGAATTTCCCAGACCGGGGCACGAACCCGTGTCCCCTGCATCGGCAGGTGGACTCTCAACCACTGCGCCACCAGGGAAGCCCAAAATATTGGTATTCTGAGTTATTAAAAAAAACCAGAAACAATCTTATACTGTCTGCAGTCATCTCAAACATACCTTTTAAGCCACACATCCCTCCTCTGGGTAGACAAATGACAGTTATTGCTCAGAAACATTTGGGGGGTCCATTGTGAGCCAAGGACTTAAGTGCTCTTCTGCCAGCTGTCCTTACAGTATGTGTCGTCTGGCAAGGTAGTGTTTATCTGGTTACCCTGTTATCAAGGTGGACACTGTCTATTTCTCCTTGCTAGGGAAAGACTAAACTCTGAAACATTAAATCCCAGCCATTCAACTTCTGACACAGTCACACACAAGCCTTGTATATTATCATGACCGCTCTATTGCGCCAGTCTTTATCATTTGTTCTTGCCCTGAGTTTTCCTCTATTCCCCTTTCTCATTTCAGCTCTTATCCTCACGTCAGACAGGTCTGGAAACATCCAGACCTGAGACCAGCCCTCCAGGAACACGTGAGCAGCAAGTCCATATGGAGAGGCTGGCTCTCTCCTCTCATTCGCTCTCACTCACCCCTCCCTCTGCCCACACTTTACCCCCAGTGGATTGTGTTGAAAGCCTGAAACAATACTGGCAAGGTCACACTGTTTGATTCTGCTGTCAGTTTAAATTATGTCTCAGCTTTTATATCTAAATCAAAATACAAGAGAACAGAAAAAGAGAGACAGCAAAGAGACATGGCAACATCCTACGGCGAGTGGAGAAATGACATTTCAATTGGCCAATTGATCTGTTCCCTTGACAGCTGCCCCCCTTGCTCACCCCAAATCATTATTTAACATACATAAACTCTGAGCCCACTCCAAGCTCTCTGTGGATGGAATGTACGCCTTCTTCTGGAGGGGAGGGGAATAAGATATCTTCTATAATGGTAAAAATAGGAACATTATTTTAAGATGATGATTTTTATTAATAAACTAATTGATCATTTAGATTAAAAGCAAGCTATTTATTCTCTGAACTTATGACTGCAGTGGACTACAATTTTCTAAGTTCTTATAGAATATGTGTGGATTGTAGTGTCTATATTTTGTTCCATTTAGCAATAACCAAGACAAGATTTTAAAACAACATTCCACTATTGGGCCGTGTCTAAATAACATTTTCTTGAAGCCAAGGGTAAGAAATGGCTGATCTGGTGCCTATGGCGGTTCTCCATTGGTCCTAAATTTTATATACCCCTATTCAACAAAGGATAATTCTTTTTGTTTTACAAGAGAGTTGATGTGGAGCCTTTAACTGAAGAGATTTCACAGAGGGTTCTTTAAGACAACTGTCCTTTAGTCTTTTATAACTTCAAAACATAGTACAGTCGTTGTAAGAAAAGTTGACAGAATTTGGAACAAAACTGTTAGGTACTATATAGTCATGAGATAAAACCACATTTAAATATGCTATGAATTGATGTCTTCCTAATGATATCACCATCACATTAAAAGGGTTACAGCTATTCTTTTAAATTCTGAAATTGTTCCCCATTAGAATAAACAGTTCACTAGGTTTGTAACCTTTCTTGAATCTATTTTAGGCTGAAAAATGTTTTTAAATCCTTATAGTGGGCTCCATTTTTCGTTTATCCTCCAGTAGTATTTGGTTTATTCTGATCCAGCCTTGACACATACCAGCATTTCCCAAAGGGGGTTTACATTAAAAGAGATGGACTGCCTTGAAATAAGTTATAATTAGTTAAAAGTCAGATGTCCTAATTCCGTTTCCACTCTACTACTGTGTGGTCATTAACTGACAAGTTTCTAAAGTTCTCCGAGCCTCAGTTTTGTTTTGTTTTGTTTTTCAATCTGTAAACTGGAGTTACCACTACCTGACACAGGTACTTTTCAGTGTTCGTGAAGGCTAGAAGTGTGATAACATGGCATTGCTTTTTATTTAGACGATTGTAAGATCTTAGGGTCTGTTGAGGACTGTGGCTTTGTGTACACCATGTACTCACCTTCTAAGCTAACAGGCACCTTTGGTCTCAAATTCTGCAAAGACAACTTCCCTTGAGGAAGCATTACTGCATATTTTCATCAATTAATAAACTTTTGATTTATGCCCAGTGAAATCATCAGTGGTTATAAAGACCCTGGTGGTACTGTAGAAGCAGAATGGTTGGTTGTTACTTTGAAAACCCTCTTTGGGGTAATAGGGTTAGAAGTGGTCGGTTCTTACAATGCCCCACCAGAGCGGTAACAATAGAAGAGTCCTGTTACTCTCATGTCCCCTCGGTTCCAACAGCAGGAGAAAAGCTGACTTCACACCCACACATCTACTCCCTCCACCTTGGGCTGTAACAGTGAAATGGTCACTTGTCAGAATGTGTACCAGATCTCTCAGGAGCACCGTACTTTAACTGTCTTTGTCTCTCTGAGACTGAATATGTTTAGTACTTGTAACCATCAGGTGGAGGAGTACAGCTCTCTGCTGAATATATTAAGTATCAGAATACCAGGACGCTGTATCTTCATTCAAACTTACTCTTAGATCTTTCTTCGGTTCTCCCAATCAAAAGGTCATTGTTTCAAATAGGCTTAGAGTAAAAGACTGTTTCACAAGTTGCTCTTCTTGCCTAACTCAAAGCTGAAGTGGCAGAAAGGAGGACAGTAACTCCAAGAAAGTGGCATAGTGTATATTGAGACTTGGTGACTTACTTATATAATGTAACTACCCATTTTTGCCACATAAAAGACTAGGTCTTTTATTCAATTCAACATTAAAGGGGTGGTCACCTTGATGCGAAAAATGAAAAAATGGGTTGGGCCTTACCTCTCTTCTCTAAATCCAGGGTGAGCAATTCCCAAAGGCAAGACTGGGCTTGGAACAGGGTGTTCGGTCACTGTGGGGAGGCCATTGTGTATGGGCTTTTTGTTTTATGAATGTTCTTTGTTTTTGTTTTTTGGTAAACCTTCATTAAAATCTCCTCCACTGTGGCCTTGACTCAAAGATCAATCCTGAAGATGTGTTGTTTGGTAGCTGGCCATCAGGACTAGTATAAACCCTTACTAGTCCCAGATCTACTCCAATAATAGGTTGTAAGAATTCCAACAGTGGCAGATGGAGATGGGTCACTGGGGAATCATTTTACAGATGATATCCAGTTCCTCAGTAGAGAATCTGCTCCATTTTATTTAGCCTAGAGATACAGAGGAAAATACTCTGCTTCTTTGCATCACCCCAATGCGGCCATCAGCTGTGACATCACTCTGCAAAATCACTTAGGTTCTGTGGACCTTGTCTCTCACAGGAGGCTCTTTGCAGTCTCAGCATCCAGCTGCCTCTGAAGGCCACGGGCTGTGAGATCAATGCTTCCCTCAAGCTTTTTCTTAAAGCCCACATTTGGGCTTTTGCTGTTCAGATAGATGCCAGTGAAGTCCAGCTCATTTTCAACAATATTTGTAGGCTGAATATTTCAAGGCCCTCCAGAAAAACAAGGATCAAGTTTCAGGTTAGGTCCTGATGGCATCTGCCTTTTCCATTCTTGATACCCTCCATGATACTTTGGAGGTCCAGGTGCTGGAATGGGTGCCTCGTATCTGTTGATGCTAACAGGGTAGTCAGAGTGGTGAACTCACAGGCTGCCACCTCCAGGTAAACCCCAGGCAGGTTACTGAAAATTACTGACCTACCCACAGATGGAAAAGCCACCAACTCAATATGAGTGTCACCAATTTTGCCACAGTGAAACCTCCTGACCTGCCAACATCACCACATATTGAGGTGAGGAGTGCTCACTGAGGGTGAGCAATGTGGCGTGAAGCTCTAACACATGTGCCCTCTTTCTACCGAGGTGAAGTCATCTCAGCCCAGATCTAGTCAATCTCAGCTAAGCAGCTGGTCATCGAGATAAGCCTTGCAGTGGCCAACCTGGTGGAGGCCTCCCCTCACACACACAGAGGCAGATCCAGCTCTGGTGGGGCCTGGAGCTGATACAGTCCTTTACATATTTCAAAGACTCTATTTAAGAACACAAAATTAGGTGCAAAAGCACACAGAAGTCTTAACCCATTGCAGCTTAGTGATTAGGCTTTTGCAACTTTACAAAATCACATGACCATGAAAACTCATCGTTAGGGCCCCTCCAGGGCTTCGGCAGAGCTCCATGCAGGAGAGGGGGAGAATACATGAAGCTTAAGCTTCCACAGCTTTAGGGCAAACTGGCCTTTAAATGCATCTTCTAAACTTAAATGCTTTTGGGGGGAAAAAGAAAGACTTATCTAAGCATGAAAATATATCATATAATGAATATATCACATAAGGAACCATATAAATCAGGTATTGAACTAAGACTTGCAGTATTTGATTAGACAATTCCATTTTTATTGCGTGCCTGCAACAATGCGGTAGCTGAGCTCTACACTGAGGAAGGTTCACAGATGAGGATGAATTGTCCCTTACCTATGAGGAGTTCAGAGTATAGTGGTGGAGTCAAGCATACTTTTTAAGTAATCCAGCAGATGAACAAGTAATAAAGCTCTGTTAAATCAGTTCATTTGACATAGGTGATCTATGAAGACTTCTCTTAAGAGACAGATTCTGAACTGGGCCACAAATGCTAAAATATATTTGCTAGCACGCGTGGGCAGAATAGCTATTGGACAGAGAGGCTTGGTAAACCAAAGCCTAGAGACAGGAGATGTAGATCATGTTCAGGGAATAAACTTGTATCACCAGAAATAAGATCCAAGGATGCAAAGGACAGAGGGAAGGAGAGAGATATCTGCAATGGGAAAAGAGAAATGAAAGATTAACCAGAACTGAACTTTGGAGAACTTTGCAAACACAGAAATCCAGTTGTTTATTCTTTCCTGTGGACCACATGAAATCTGCAAAGTTGGTTTGAAAAACTAAATTGTGTTCAGTATAGGGTTAAGTGGAAATTATTACATGTAGAATCCTTGTATCTGTGAAAACATTGGTAGGTTTTGGAGCAGAACAGATTTGCATTGGAACCCAGTCCTACTAGAGTGGTCTTGGGGAAGTCGTTTTTAATCTCTTTTAGCTTTATTTTCCTCATCTAACTGGGAATAAAAACTTATTTTGTAGCGTTGCCATGGGATAGGGGGTTGGTTTGAAAACATATGCACTTTGGACAGCAATTCTGAGGGTGGCAGGGACCAGTGACTTGAGGCTGCTGTAATGATCTGATGAGCATGGGAAAGGCCTCTGCAAGGATGAGACTGTGGGAATGAAAAGCAGAGAATGCATGTGGGATGCAAAGAACAGAGCTGAACAGAATAGCTAGATGAGGGGAAACAGGCAGAGAGGAGAGGGAAATATAATAGAAAACTAAAGTTTAAAGGTAAAGAACACAGTGGCACTCTTAACTGAGGTGGAAGTTATCGAAGGAGGAAGATGGTAGGGAGATGGCAGAGAAGGAAAACATGTGGGATTTATATTAGGCGCACAGAATATCCATGTGTGGTTCCCCAGCAGGCATTTAGAGAGACCATGAACTCTACATCCACTGCAAAGAACACTGTGCATTCTCCTCAGACCTGAAGTTGTTTCAATCTTCTCTTGAACTTTTAGGTCCTTCTCTTAACATGGTTCATGACATTTTCCAACTAATGAGATGGCTTCTTCACTCCCTTAAATAAGCCTGTTCAATGAACACCTTCCTCATGGAATCCTCCATGATTATGATTATCTCCAAAGTATTCCAATCACATACATTGCATTATATGTTAAATTGCTTTGATATTCGTGTCATCTTTGTTATTGCTCTCACTTCCTTTTCTGCAGGTTAAACTAAAACTTCCCTTAACATAGGCTGTAAGCTCTTTTAAGAGTACGGAGCCAGATTCAATTTTCTACTACACTTCCAGTAACCAATTCAGAACTCTTTGCAAATAGTGGGTGCTTGAAAATAATCACAAGCATCGTTATAATAAAAGCTAATGTTTCCTAAGCATCTAGATTGTGCTAAGCACTGTCACACATACCAACTACTATCTCACGGCAATCCTACAACATTAGTTTTTTACTCCTATTTAGATGAAGAAAATAAATCTAAGAAAAGTTAAAACTTCCTCAAGACCACTCTAGTAGGGCTGGATTCCAATGCAAATCCATGCTGCAAAAAGCCCACCCAACTTTTCACAAAGATATAAAAATTCTATAGGTAATAATTTCCACTTAACCCTATACTGAACACAATTTAATTTTTTTCCTAAAGAAGACACTTTAATATCTTACTATGTCTCACTGTTGCACCATATACAATAATTATCTTATCCCACAGATGTACAGAGACATTTATTGTGACATTAATTTAGAGATTAATAGAATTCTGCTTAATGGTATATTTTATGTACCAGGTTTGAAATAAGGGTGAACATTACAGGAGGGCTATACCTAAGTAAATGAATATTTCCTGGCATATTATGCTACAAAATTCTTGTGTAAGCCAGTTGTTTGTATATATTCCCATTAAAATTACATTGTAAATAACTAATGTCTTCCCCTACATTGCTTTATTCACCCATGATGTATGACATATAACTTATAGCATATAGTAGTTACTTACATATGTTCCCTGTCTTTCCTTCCCTGTCCAACATAGACTATAAGCTTTCAGAAGGCAGTAGATCATGTGTCTTGCCTTCATCTTAATATATGACCTCAATATCTAGCACTGCCCTTTACTCAACGTACAAATCTACTCCTCCATTTGTCCTTTGATTCATTCATTATAGTATGTCAACTATAGGCTAGGCACTGGATGGATGCTGAAGATAAGGTGAGTAAAAGAGGCAGGTACTCTGCCCTTATGGAGCTTATGACCTGATGAGAAGGATAGCAGATATTGACAAAACTATGGTTTTAACTATGTTAAAAATTGTTGCATGTGCTATAAAGAAAAATTATGAGGAATGTCAAAAGCATAAATAAAAGAGACTTAATTAAGTGTGAGAAGTTAGAAGTGGATAACAAGCTCCAAATATGTTTCCAATGTGAATAAGGCGAAATTAAAACTATTATCTTTCATCTGTAATCTTCATCCAACGTTGTTGATTTTGTTCAAAAAGTATTTTTCTCTTATAAAATAGATGATTACATGTTTTCTTCCCCTGCTTGCATCTTTTCCTTTATCTCCTCTCTCCATGGGTTATTCTACTTTCACTCTTTTGAGAAATGATTTCTATTTTGGTATTGATTTTGAAATCATGCATGCCCAAACTTTCCTTCTCCAAGCATCCCTGTATCTTCAAACTTTGTTCTTCTTAATAGAGCACGTTCATCCAACACACACACACATATAGGCTTTCTACATGAATGGCAATGACTAGCACAAGTCTCTGTGCAATAGATTCTTGAATAAATGGCAGCATGGAGAAGAACTAGGTATGAGCTATAAAGTTCTGGACCCAGAGAAAAATCTAGTACAGCTTATATCTAAAAGGAGCTGGACACCAGGTCCTTATTTTAGGAATGAAGAATGAACATTCTTTACTAGACCCCAGTGCTTTGTACACAGTTTTGTTAGCACTTACTTTAAGATAATATAATTTTTAATTTATTTGTCTTTTCTCCTCTATGAGCTCTCTAAGGACCAGAATGGTTTCCAGTTGTTTGTATCCCTAGTACTTAACACAACAGCTGGTTCATAATAAGTGCTTAAAGATATTTGTGAGGGGAGGAGAGGAGAGGCGAGGGAGAGGGAGAGGGAGAGGGAGAGGGAAGGGAAGGGAAGATGAAGGGGAAGGGAAGGGAAGGGAAGGGAAGGGAAGGGAAGGGAAGGAAGCAACCTCAATAGCAATAAAGAGTTAAAGGATTTGAGTCAATAATTAGGCAACTCGGACAATCTTTACGGATCACAGATGTATCTACTCAGAAATGGCTGGATTTGATTATCTCCAAATTTCTTCTAGCATTGTATTTCATGGCTGTGAATGTGAGGGGGGTGTATGTATATGCATTTTTCATGGTGTGTATGAATAGCATTGCTGTGTAAGTAAAAAGCAAAACATACACGAAAATTGATGACTGCTTTAACAAAAGGTTTGACGCCATTTTTGTAATTAATCAATATTTCAGATTTTTTCTTTGAAAATCTGTAGTGCATAAATCCTGACTTCACTTGTCAGAATTCAATAATCTAGAAAGGGTCTATTAAAATCACAAGCAAGAAAAGGAAAAGAGAGAGAAACCCATTTATTGTAGACTTACACTGAGCAAAGCACCCTGCCTAAGTTATCTAAAGTAATTCTCAAGACAACCTTCTTAAGTTACCATCACCCTTTTCTGACTGAGGAAACTGAGGTTCTGCAACACGAAGCAATGTGCCCAGCCTACAATGCTAATGAAAGACCTGCCAGTCTGATCTGGTTCTGTTTGACACTTAAAAAAAAAAAAAAAAATGCTCTTTCACTATGCAAAACTGCATCTGATGATAAAACACAAGCTTTACATTTTCTTTACATCACAAACCACGTCAATAAATAGTTTACATACGCAGGAACACTGTTTCTCAGGCTTTTCCTTCAAAGTATCCTAGAGACAGAGAGGAGAAGAGACGTGTGCCTTTGGGACTGGCTGTAGTCATCTGATGCATCTGCTGTAGAGACCGTAATGTTTGAATACATGTGTTCCTTCAACATTAGTACATGATTTTATTCTCTTAAATAAGAGATGTAGGTTTGTTTTAATATAGAAACAACAACCCCCTTCCTTGAAATCAGAAAGTAAAACTGACACTCCAGGCACTTGCGTCCTGTTTTTCAATGGCTCACAGAACCCATTCACACTCTGGGACACCATTAGGAATATTCACATCTCCAGTGAACAGCCATAGCCCAGGTATTTCATGAGACATAGGGAGTTACAAGTATTTGCCCATGGCCAGGCTGAAGGATGTCTACTCTTCTTGCAAAAAATTCATTTTATTCAAGTGTCCAAAAACAGTGTCAACTGGTTTCTTGAACCTTAATAAATAAGGGCCCTTGATCATTTTCTTTTCTCTCTCTCTTTCTTGGAAGAGAGAGTTTTGTTTTTAAGTCTTAAACATAGTAAAAGATGGAAATTAATATTGTGGAAATCTTGGAAAATGTTTCAGAGTATTAGAAGTTCAGTTATCCCTCTTGTTTCTACTCATCTAAATATGAAAGCTTTGAAAACTGCCTTTTTACCATGGATATATTTTCTTTAATTCAGTGGATCCTAGACTGTCAGAGCTAGAAGAAATCTTATCATTTACTCCAACCTCTTTTTCTATATGTGAGGGAAGTGAGACTCTGTGAATGAAAATAACTAATCCACTGTGACAGAATGAATTGGGAGTAGATCCAGGCCTAGAACTCAGCCCTCATGCTTCCCACCCAGGGCTCTTAGCAGAGCAGATACTTCCAATATTAGTCATAACTGGGCTTTCTAAGAGAATATTCGACCTCACATTTGAATTATATTTGGGCAAACTTCTGAATTAGAACCAAGACTTTATATTGCCAGTTGGACAAGATTCAGCAAAACACTCAGTTGCCATTTAGAAGCTGAGAGATATAAAAGAGGCCAAGATGGGTTGGAAGTGCCTACTCTCATTCCTATCAATGAGTTGGCATGGTTCACGAGTGGCAAAGTCTGTTCTCCAGCAGAGCTGAACTCTGCAGTTTCACTGGCTAATCCATTGCTTTCTAATTTGATTTGATAAACAAAATCCAAAGTGAATTATATAATATCAATTTTAAAAGAGTATGCCATGGATTTAGATGTTGCTTATCTAACCCAATGTACTGTCTAACCTCAGTACGAAGTTTACAGTTTTTATGATTGGATTAAAACAAATAAGTAGTAGTGGGTAGTGGGCTCAATAAGTTTTTGTCTTGTTGTTGTGAAGATTAAATGAGTCAATACATGGAAGCCTTTTGAGCAGTTCCTGGCACATATTATGATCACAATAACTGTTTGTAAAGGGAGTATTTTAGGTTCAAGTGCTTGAGTAGAGAAGGGCAGAGTGATGACACTTAGAACTAGGCTGCAGATGAATCAGAATTGTTTCAAGGGGCCTCAGGGAATTTTCTGCTCTCTTTCTAGGATTGCTCCTCAGCTTAGATCAGTTCCTCAAACTCCAGGAAGAATTACATTTACATAAAATACCCAAATGGCCAAAGGCATCTTCTAAGACACCAGGAATTCAGAGACATTTCCTACCTGAACTGCAGTTCTGCTCGCTTAGCAAGGTATAATTGCAGAAAATTATCTGAGACTTCTATACCTACAATACCCACTTAGGCAAGACCCTGAGGTTACACCGTAGTTTTTAAGTAAAGAGCTCAGAAGCTCTCCTAAGATGATTCTTGCTAGTCTCCTCTTAATTGAATTAGTCAGTTAATAGAATCAAATCACCATTTTCTGCAGTGACTGCAACCCCTGAAATTTATTATGATTTGTCCTTTATTCTGGACCTTTTGGGTTTCTGCAAATCAAAACTGGTATCATCAAACCGAATTTCCTTTTATCTTCTTCTGAAGATAAAAGGGGAAGAAAAACACATAATCACTAAAGTTCACACCAACATTTAGACACATAGTATTCACATATTTTAATGGAAGATTTTGTTTATATTAATATAGTATCACGTTCTTTCTTGGTTTCCCATGGCCTTGATGAAATTACCTGAGAAGCTCATCCCTGCTAAGTTTTTAGGCAGATACATTAAGAATGGTTTCATGGTTTTACTTGTTTAAATGAAAGTGCTCTAATGAAGAATAAATTTATCTAACAATTACTCAATTTCTTCTGTTTCAATCTCATTTAAAAAAAGTTAATATTGCAAAATCAATACATGCACATTGCTGAAATTCAACATGTACAGAAAAATGAACATTATGTTTCATGGATTTTTCTATAAACTGTGATTCATAATTAGGATTATATTGCCTAGAATACAAGATGTACTGTTTTCAACTGCACCGACAGATCAGGCATAAGAATAATATTATATTTAACATTGTGTCCCCTTTACCTGAGATCTGTAAGGTTTTTCTGGTGGGGGCTGGGGGCAGGTCATTCTTGAGCATAACTCTGTACTCATTACATTCCATCAGCTCCAAATATTCTGTTTCCTGTCTCCTTATAGAAAGAGCCTAATAGCTGTTGTGAGTAGCCTCAGTGGTAAGCAATGTTCCTACACTTTTGCAGAGTCATGTTGGGGTATGCGTAACTATTTAACTGAACACTGATAAGAGTTAGGATAAGAGTCTATTTAAGAAAGATGGTTCTTGATTAGACGGACAACAGCACAAGGTCATCTGCAGGCAGAGAGAATGACCAGGACACCCGATGCAGCCGATGCAAACCCCTCAAGGAGCTCTTTTTCTAGCAGGTATTGGCAGGGAGGCCAAATGTATAGTTTATCTACCGAATCATCTGATTTAGGAAAGAAAAAGCAAATAGCCAAGTAAATTCTGAAACTTACAATTTTCCAGGGTAGGTAGAAGTCATTATGAGTCCAAGTAGTCAAGCAGATTGCAAGTTGAAGGCTGACAGAAGACCAAATAGGTAATAAGTAGGTTAATATGAAAGAAGAAACAGAACATAACTTTAATCTCTCATCTAGGTGATGATCACAAGGTCAGAAACAAGTTTCCTACTGTGTATGTGTGTGGTGATGGAGAGAGCAGAGGATGAAGGACAGTGGGGCAGAGGAAAGGGAAGGAGGCAAGTTTGCACTGTGTTTTCAGTATAGAAGAAATAGAGCCTTGAAACTTGCTAGATGACATTGTAGCTATAGTTCAATCAGGGCTAGGCCTTTGAGAACAAGGGTGTTACAGAAAGTGCTCAGAAAGAGGGTGGTACCAGCTGTTTTCAGGGAGCAACTTGCTTTTTAACAAGAAAGCTAAAATCACTGCCCTACTGATGACACGGTGCTGGGTGATATGTTCTATTGGTGAGAATATGGAACCACAACACAGAATGGGTACCTCATGATCTGCCAATGACTTTCCATGAATCTTATTTTTCAGTAAATAATCTACCTGGGAAACACACACCTCCTTTCTATTTCACAAGATTATTATGAAGATCTCCTTATTAAAACAGTACTTTGAATTCCTGGTAAACACTCTATTAATACAATATGTAATTATTTATTTCCATGGGCCAGTACGTCAGACAATGACTTTTAGATGCATTTTAAAGCTGAATTTAATTACCTGAAACTTGGAAATAGTCTGTTTCTATCTGGACAGATGCCAGGGCAACATATCTAGCTGATAGAGGCTGATTTATTCCAACCAACTCTCCCAAGTGAGTATCAGCTGGTTTATAAATACCAGCTAATTTTGTTGCAGGTTTCAACAAAATTAATTACAGTAGATTTAAATTAATTGTGAAGTTGATAAAAGAATTCCCAAGGAACCCTCAAGTTTTAAAACGTATAACACTGCCGCTGGTAAACATCAGACAGCCATGACTCTAGAAAGGTCCTGTGTCCTGGGTGTTACCCTCACTACCTAAATGATAACTGAGTAGGACATTCCTACACTTTCAGGCTATCTTCATTAAATTAATAAATAAAACACATCTATTCAGCGAACAAATATTTAGGGGGTATCCACAATGTGCCAGACAGTGTGCTGGATATTGGAGATAGAAGTATAAACAGACAAAAATGTTTAGCTGATGAAAGCATTATACAATCGTCTACACAAAGTTTACCTTGTAACAAGGACATAGCTGTAGAAAACTTATAAAAGTAGGGGGCTGTAAGTTAGGCTACTGTCTAAGGTGGCAGAAACATATGGCTCTCTGTTTGGAAATCCTTCATCAGGTTTCTGGCTTGGTGGGTTTGTTATAATAAGCAGGCTATGGAAAGAAAGTATCAGCCCAGCAAGTCACCCGATGAATCAAAAGTGTGCTTGGACGAAGCGTGCTTAAACAAAGAGACCATTGGCTCTGCTTGGAATAGTTTACACTATAAGTTCTTAGGGGAAAATTGACAATAACAATAAAACAAAACAAAACTCAATCAGTACATGATTTTCTACTATCAATCTAGGAAAGAAAAACAAGTGGTATGCCACTGCAGTTTTATAAATGTTAAGCCCAATTCTGTTTGACTTTTCCATCACAGGTCTAGTAGGTAATGGAATAGAGGATGTGATAACTTAGATGACACCACCCTGGGTCAGTCAAAGAAGAAATGAATTACACCCAATTGAACTGCTGCAAGAACAATGGGAGGATTCTCCTGAAACATGTGACTTGCTCTAGATACCTACCTGATAACTTGAAGCAACTGAAGATTTCAGTAAGGTATAGAGAGAGAGAACGGAGAATACTGAGAAGAGAGTAGCAAAAATGCTTAAAGACTAAATATACCTAATAAAAAGGAACATGCACAAAGCAGAAATTTTAAAACCTTGCTATTTGGGGATGCCTAAAAAATGATCTAAATAAGTAAACATTCTAAAATATATGATATATTTAAAGGAATCTGGTTTTAAGGCTTTCAAAGAAACGCAGTGACTAACTGCTGACAAAGTTGTCCAAGCTTGCTGGACTAGTTTTAATGAATAGATGAGACTGATTGTAATTAGCAGCACTCATCTGTATAAAATGAGTATCTGATAATTTATTTAAATTGGCTCCCCCCTTCCGTAAAACGGTCTGTAGAAGTGATTTCCTTTAGAGTGAATTAAACTTAATTTTGTTTAGAGGCTTTTTGTGGATATATTGAGATGTGTTCAAAACTAAATGGAGGCATTTTGAGTTGTTGTAAAGAAGAGGTTGAAAATCATTTATTTATAACCCTATTTATTGATCTAACAAATTTCAAGATTTTACAATAAGGAAAGTAATTATAAACTAGATCATCAAATCTTATAAGATATGCTGAGTATATCTGAATTATAGTTTAAACAAAATGCCAAATACACCAAGAGTGAACAACCAGTAAATACAGAAAGACATGAGCAGAGAGCTTTTCCTGATTAATTCTTTGGGCAACATAATTCCAGATAAAATGTTGCTAGGATAGAAATGCATAGACAATCACCTTACTTAAGGTAAAAAAGTACAAGTTATTTAAACAATCCTAAAAAGGCAGATTAATAAAATTACTAAAGTGCTTTTTTCATCTTTTGAAAATAACTTTTATTCATTTTGTAACAATGATATACTTTCATAGAAAAAGGTCACATAATATAAAAAAATGTAGAAATGTAAAATGATGTATTACCTCAAATGCTACCACCTAGAAATTACCATTATTGATACTGTTTCAAAATGACTCTTTTAGGTATTTATGCATATATACATACACTAATATAAACACATAAGGATACATAACTAGGGAAATGTCTTATACACTGTTCTGTAATCTTTTTTTTTTCCCCACTCAACAACATGTTCTGGGCATCTTTTCAAATAAATTAATTTACATCATTAATTAAATGGAACTACAAAATCCAATTATAAAATGAGCCATCATTCAATTAAATAATACTTGATGAATATTTAGGTTGTTTTCTTTATTATAATTCCTATTATAAAGCATTCTGCTGTGAATATTTTTACAGCCATAATATTAGCTACAGTAAGTTTCTAGAACTGGTACTGTCAAATCGATGCACAATTAGCACTGGAATATATTGTATATTAGTGCACAAGAGCGGCCCATTCTCCAAATCTTCGTCCAATTTGTTAAGTGAACAATGGTTCTTTCCCTCTTCCTTTGCCTTCTCTAATCTGCTCTCCCCTCTCCACCCTTCTTGTCCCTCTACTCTCTTTCTCCCTCCCTTCCTATCTCTTTACTAGCCACTCACATTTTATCTTTTGTCTATTGCCTATTCAGCTTCTTTGCCAACTTTTCTATTGAGATTACGTTTTTTACCCTTACTGATTGGTAAGAGCTTTTTATATATTAAGGATATGAATGCTTTATTCATGATGCTATTGCAAATATTCTTTATTTTCATTTTTCTTTCAAATTTACCATATGTTGTTCTTTTGTCACTAAAAAGTTTTGTGGGGTATACGATTTATAAATCTTTTCCTTTATTGCTTCTAATTCTTAAGATGTTTTAAAAATGGACTTTCTTACTCAAAGATTTTACACTCTATCTTGATTTTTTTCTGATTCTATTTAATTTTTACATTTCAGCCTTTCATCCATCTTTACTTTCAGTCTAATACAAGAAAGGAATCTAGCTTTTCTTTCTTCCTAATAGCTAGCCAGCTGTCTCACACAATTTACTGAATAATCTATGTTTTTCAGGCTGATTTGAAAGGCTCTTTTTGTCATATATGACATTCTCTTTTACTTTTTAGTTTATCTTAGATTCTCTGTTCTACAGATTCATTATGTCAATTAAACCACATTGTGTTAAGTATTGAAGTTCTCTAATGGATCTAATAATTGATTAAAAATGCTTTATGTTTTTTTAATTTTTGACATCTGTCTTAAGGTACATGTGTGTGTTTGATTTAATCATGAGATAAATAATATATGCAACAGTGCAAGACTATCTGTGAATCATTTCAGTTAAAAACTTTAAGAGGTTGACCTAATAATTTAATAGTTTATTTTCCTGCATTTATGATGTCGTGACATATACAGGTTATCCTACTCACTCCTCTTCACCAGGATGGAACACTGAATGTATGCAGACACAGGCCGGGAAAATCAGGTATATAGCATTTACTTGCTATTCCCTTCTTTAAATCATCCATTGGTGGACTCATATCTTTTAAAAGTTACAACAAGTAAGGCCTTCTTGTCTATTATACTTTTCTCCAGTTTGAAAGCAAGAATGGACCAAGGTTATTTCAGAACCCTGCCCCTCTAGTGATCTGTGCTTTGCATTTGATACTTTTTGTCTTCCTTTCTCAGGCTCCCTGAATGAAACAGCAAAAGGGATTTTCCTGTAAGGAGCATCTTTCTCTGAAGTGACAAGGAAGCAGCATCTCTCACAGCTGGCAATGCATGCCTGCATAATACCTGGATGCCAGAAGTGCTCCTGAAGAACAAACAGGCAACCTGTTTCCTCCTCAAGCACCAGCAAAAGCTGTCAAAACCACAGGTGCACCAGGAACCACCCCTCCATCAAGCTGTGTACCTTCCTCTTTTAGTCTAGCATTTGCCAGCTAAGGTTGACTCTGGCCTTGGCAACAGAGACAATATATCTCTTAGGATTTAAGTCATACAGATAGGGTTGGAATTTAGCGGTTTAATGCCTGCCTCTCACATTGCCACAGTGTCAAAGACCCTGGGCCAGGTAGTGTAGCATTTTTACTTTAAAAAAAAGTACGGATAGGGTCATATAAGCCAATTATGCAATTTCCACTCCTGCACCAGGTCTTTGAATACTTGCTTTGAACTCTACAGTCTTTGTATAACTGACGATTGGTGGCTCTAGAGCTAAAAGATAGAATAAAATGAGTTGCACTTACTCTTATGTTAAAAGCATACTGAGACTGATTAATTTTATGTATTCTCTTCACAGATGACTTGCAGGAACGTTAGTATATAACTTGGTCTTAATATTTATACCTTCAAAAATTCCTGACCTCAACTTTTCAATGAGCTGTCTCATGAAACTATTAAGTTGTCTATTTTAAAAAAGCATGCATGTTTTCATAGATGTAATATTATATCTGTAGTCCAAATTTTGTGACATTACTTACTATGCAAGAGATTATTCCATTGTGGAAAAAAAGCTAGCCATAATTTGATTCAAGGTGTTAGAATGAAATATAAGTATATAAAGTTAACTCTGCATGTTTTAGTACTCTATTAAATTTTGTTAAATTAATTAATTTTTCACATAATTTGTCATGGGATAGAAAATAATGTATATGTTTAATGAAGTTATGGCTTTAATAATACCTTATGTGGAAGCCAAAAAATGAATAAATTGCTTGTTCAAGGATATTTCTTCTTTACTAGGAAGACAAAGCTCAACATAGTAGAGTTATATACTCTATTTATTTTGGTTAATCAAAATCTAAACTCCATTCTTTAACTAACTTCCCAACTTAACTTTGGCCTTGTTACTTTAGTAAAGATTTCTTTTTTAAATGAGGTTTATGCTAATATGCTAAAAAATGAAATCCTAATTTTCACTTAATGAAAATATATTTTCCCTACCAGGATATTTGAATATGTCTTCTTTACAAACCAACTTTAAAAAGATAATACTTTCATTCCTGTATCATTTGAACCAATATATGCTTCTTCATCATGCTTTGTCAATATATTGCCACCTTGTTTCTTAGTTAATTAAACAACTCTTTGAGGAGGTAGAATCCTTTTATCATAATCTATCTCTACTTCACGCTTACTATGTTAAACTACAATATGCTGAACTCACTGAAGATTCAGGCCTTTATACACCCCATAACCCAAATACAATATGTGATATTATATTCATAAAATACAATGCACGGCATTAGGGACTTAGAAATCCACCAACAATCTTTCTCTCAAACACATATCTTAGTCTTACATTGTACGGTTTTCTGCCATCAGAGGACCTTGAATCTATGGGTCGTGTTCTGTCTGTGAAACTGTGCTCTCAACCTAAGCAGATGAGCCAAAATCCAATAGAAAGATGTTGCCGTGGGAAGAAGGCAGATACTGCTACTTTGGCGGCAGAGTCCTGGGCCAGCCCTCTCACAAATCGCAGCACATAGGCAGCCATCCCTAAGCAGCCTGGCTCACAAAATGTTTCTGCCCAGCCAAAATCAGAAAGAAAAAAAATAAAAAAAAAAAAATTGAAGCTTCCAAGACTCTAAAGAGAATAGAATGCTATAATTATCACCTCTCGCCTGGTATCTTCCCTTTGCCAGACGTGTATATTATCTTGGACCTAAAAAATATATCGAATGCTCCTTTGGGGTTGCTTGACCTTCCGGCGGCTTCCAGTCAGAGGGGTACAGGAAGGCTGACCATAAGGCAACCTTAGTTGAGTTGATGAGCTCTCTGGGCCTGACATCTAATTCATTAATTCGTTATGAGATTCCCAAGTCAACTCTGAAGACTCTTTTACCCTTGTCTAATGGGTGGTTACTTGAGCCAAATCTGGATTGCTAGGGTAATAATGTCAATGAAAAGCTAATACAGGGCTACCCATGAAATTTCCCATCCAGTCGAAAGCACATTGTTTAAAAGTAAAGTGATCAGCATGGGATTGGGAAGAGGTGATGCCAAATGAGACCACTCTGTCAACCCTCAGCAGTTAGAGAACTTCAGTAGATGTGTATAATACGTCTAAGGCCCAAGACCCCATTCCTGAGAACTGGCTGGCACAGAAAGTAGAGGAAAGGGGACTCTATACAAACACAGACCTACTGCAATGGGTCCCTCACGCTAGCTTCAGTTTTAGCCAGAATATAGAGGGTTACTGAAGCCACAAACTTATTTCACAGATTCCCACATACCTTGTGGAGTTTGTTGGGGACAATAAATCCAGCTGCTACATTACTGGGACATAGCAATTAGCGCTATGATAAGATAGGTAAGTGGACCCTAGAATGCAGTTTCTTTAAAAAACAAACAAAAAACAAACAAACAAACAAAACCCTCCTTGTTTTGAAGAAAGGATTACTGAGGGGGGAAATGGGTATTCACAATTTTTAAAGTTCTGAATCCAAGAACAGCTGTCTTGTTTCTTAGAACTCTGCTGATTAAGCAACATCACTCTCACATTTATTAGGTAAAAGGGAATCAAATCCCCTCTGGGGTGATAGCGTACAAACTTTTCCCTGTACTTCCAGTGGAATTGACTGATTATGATCTACTTTCAAATGATAAAGTGTTTTCATACATTAGATTCACTCCTCTAATGTTAACTGGATTCTGTCCATTTAACCTAGGGACTAAATGGTATTCTCACATCTTTGAGAAGGCTGCCTTTGAAACAAACACTCAAGGACAGGCCATTGAGTGCACAGCCCTAAGTCAGACACCATTAAGGTAGTTAATATTTATAAAGAGTTCTCACACTAACAATAAATCTGGCCACACTTGTTCAGATTCTGGCTATGATAAATCAATGTTACTCCCTCCAGTTTCCCTCAGAAACATCAAAACCAGCTTCACCCCAATGGAGCATATTTGTGAATAAAATTTCCAGGTTAAGGCATAGACATTCCCACAATCAAAAACTTCCATTTCTACCTAAGATGGAAGTGGAGAAACTCCCCATTTTAATTAGCTTAAAACTCAACAGCAGTAATGCTCTGGCCTCTTTGCCAAAAAAAATATATAATTTTCCTAAAGACTGAAGGAATGGTCTCCGTTTTATCTCCTTTCTGCTTCAGGTCCTCTTCCTAGGTCAATCTCACCTTTTTATCTTTTTTTCTCCTTCTGAATAAATGTTTACATTCCTTGTCCTTATTTGTATAGAGTGGGCACGTTCGTTCCGTTAAAAAATAAGTTTTGTTTAGTTTTACTTGTTATTATATTTTTCATGGTTGGAGTGGAGGACGGTTCCTCTGTGGACCTAAGGCTACGGCAGCTGAAGTGGGCAGGAACAACCCTGCTCTATTCAGGGCTGTCAATATGATATAGTCCATTGATGTTCCTGGCTGAGTTAAGAAGAACACTAGGTCTGAAAGATTTCTGAGCAGAGCTAGCCCTAGGCAAAATCGAAAAATAGGAGAGAGGTTTGTTTGGGGCTCAGTAAGAAGAGACTTCTTATTCTGTTTTTCTTCCTAGCTCCCCTCTGCCTCCTTAGGGAACTATGGTCCTCGTGGTCTCTCTCTTAGATCAAAAACTCTTCTGAAGAAAGAACCAGTAAATTTCCTCACCTACAACAATCCTTATTCTCTTTACTCAAGTATGAAAAATAACAGCCCATTTTCTTTTCAGACCTAATTAAGACCCTCACTGAGAATCTTAAATTTGTTTTTTTGAGGAATCTTCATCCATCAGAGTCTCTCTCTCTCTCTCTCTCTCTCTCCATCTTCAATATCCCTTTCTCCACTTGCTTTGTCTACTTTTCACAGACACGTTCCCTTATCCCATCAAACCTACAAGCAACGAAAACAGATCAAACAACCAAACAACACATACAAACACAAGCACAGGGCCCCTGGCTTCCTCAACCCCAGTAAATGGCCGCCTTCTCCCTTCAACCCCCTTATGCAAGCTCTAGAAACCATATTCCACAAACACTGCCTCCACCTTCTCATGTTGTTCATTCCTTACCACTTTCCCATCTGAAGTCTCCACTTCTTTTAAGAGGTGTGTTCTTGAAAGACTCCAAGAGGCCTCTAACAATCTAATCCAATTGTGAGATTAGACGTTGCCTCTAATCTCTCTTGAGCATTAACTACTTGCTTTGTCTTTAGTGCTCTTATTTCCCCCCCCCAGACTCTCCTCCCCTGTCACTGTTCCACCAAACTGCATTTCTCTTTACTTCCTAAATGTGTCCCCTAAAGCATGTCATGTCTCCCATGCTTCATTGCATGTAATCTTTTCCTTAGTGATTTATTAATTCCCCTATTTAAATATTATCTCTTTGAATATGGGCATGAAGTCTGTATCTCTAACCCAACTTACCTGCACACCTCTATACATGGTTTTTAGTGCCTATGGCAAAAAAATTACTTTGGGACACAATCCATTCATCAAACACCCCAAACTATATTACTACTTCTCCTCTCTTCTCCTCTTACTGTCTCTTGCTATTCATTTTGCCCTCACTATTTCAGGCATCAGTTCTGAATTATACAGCTTTTAATCTCAGATGCTTCCTTTTCCCTATATTGTCACATTCTGTGTGCCACCACAGCCTTGGCAGTTGACCTGTAAAACAAGTTCCTTTCCCCACTAGTATCACTGTAATCGAGACACATTTTGTCCCTTACCATAAATACTTGGTCTTCTTACTTCTACACACTGCTGACAGATTAATCTTCTTAGAATACAGCTATCATCTTATTATCCTATGCTTAAAAACCATCATTAGCCACTCACTACTTTCAATTACAACCTAATTACTTTACCTGACACCTAAGACCCTACGTGACATAGAATTGAAGCAGCATGACCAAAATTCTAGCTAAATAAAACTACAGACTTCTTCAAAAAAAAAATGACCTAGAATTTTCTTAATCTCAATGGCTTTGCTATTATTATGGATACCTAAGAAACACTGCTTCCAAGTCCACTTAAGGAAGTGATTTTCATCATTCTGGGCCAAGCTAAGTACCAGCTTTGTCATAACAGTCTCTCTATACTTCAAAATTGGATGGGATCGCTCCTCTGAGCCACTGAAATATTTGTACGGTCCCTTATAACAGTTACTCTGAAATGAAGACGTGAAGTGAAAGTGAAAAACTGTAACCATAAGCACATGAGGAATTATCATAATGTTGTTTAAAAAATGCCCTAGCTTACTTAAAATATGACCTTTGTACATTTCATAGCATATGACAAATAAATGGATTTTCAAAAACATAATAGACACTCAGTATTTTGTTGAATCGTATTTAATTAATTTACCCCAGAAATAAATTTGCACGACTCGGTTGAACCAACATACCTTTCAGTGATATTTACATTGAAGCCTGCTTTCTAATTATGCAAAGGACTAGCAGTCCTTTATTAAATAAGTGGGTGTTATTAAGTGGGTTGGGAAGTTATACTCTGTTACTGCTGAGGTGTTTTTAGTGTGCAAAGGGGCTCCCTGAGGGTTGCTAAATTCACCCTAGCTTCTTCCTTCTCTTGGGCTTAAGGCAAGTGCTATTTCTAGTTTAATAATTTTGGGGAAAAGCTCTCCCAAAGATGTTCATCTTGAACATGTCTGGCATGCAGCAGTCGTCACAAGTGTGTCACATGTGATACCAGCAGGATGCCAATATGTAGATTGCAACCTGTCGGTTCCAAGTGAAATATGTGACTGATTCAAGCTGAGTCCAATTTCATTGTCAGTAAGTCAGCAGTTAAATCCAGGAGAAATGAATAGAGGGCATCAACTTCCTTCCATTTTCTATAATCCACTTTTAGTCCACTTTGTTTGTACTGACTTAAACTGTGGTGTGTGTATGTGTATGTGTATATGTGTGTATATGTGTGTGTGTGCGTGTGTGTGTGTGTGTGTGTGTGTGTGTGTGTGTGTACAGGCTGAGAACAGGTTGGCTGGATACTATTTGAAATGAGATTAGAAAGCACTGTAATTATTTTACTCATGTAGAAATATGCAGAGAGTTTCTGACCCCTTGTAAACAATGCAGTTTGGGGGACTTCACAGAGGGGTCAGTTCTTCTTCGCTAATTAGTGCCTCATTAAACTATACTAATACTGAAACTCTTGTTAATGCAGAGGCTGCTTAAGAAATCAACAGAGAAATGCCCCTAATAATAGTATCTTAAAAAAACTTGCCCCTGGTTACACCCTCCTCTCATCACTTTTGTTTCAAAACACAGCCAGGACCACAGGGCATAGTTTTCTTCCCATCTTGCCCTGTACAGAGCAGCTGCATGTTTAAATCTCAAATGTACCATGCACTGCATGCTGATTTAATGCAGAAAAAGGAAGGGCTGCGATCCCAAATCTAAGTCCCTCTCAATATGCTAAGAGCACAAGAAGCAGAGAATGAGAAATGGGAAATTCTCTACGGGAAGACAAGCTTGGGCACCTCGAGTTCAAGCCATCGGCCGGGCTGCCGTGGTGGGTTTCAGTTCTGCATCCGTGTATGAGAAAAGCAGTGGTTTTTAGAATAAGCAACACTACATCACAATAGATTAAAATCAGCAACTGCCCTTTCCCTGTGGAAAGCAGGAGATAAAGAGCGCAGATGACTTTATTTTCACTTTTTTAAGCAGATGGGCTGTGACATTTTGTACCAACTCAGGCCAGGTCTCCTGGATAAGTGCTTTACGTTCATCTGACTAAAAGCCCAATGACAGAGATGAAGTGACCATACTTCAGGGAAATGTCTGCATGGGGGCAGAGTGGGGTCTAAGAGTAAAACCAAGGGTAAGGACAAGAAAAAGCAGGAAGGGACATGGCGGGTGGCTCTTGAGTCTGGGTGGGTGTTTGATTGTGAGACGCCTGATAATACAGTACCTAAGGCCTCATTAGTGTCCTCCATTTATGACAGGATGGAGGGCGGTAAACGTGTTGCTGGAGGGGATTTGAGCAGAGCCCCACCGACCCAAGTCATGGAATCCTCATGTTTCCGGCTAATATAAAAAGTCTGCTCCTGTAGAAGGGAAGAGGCAGGAAGGAAATGACCGTTTGTGTGAGCAGATAATGATCATTTATCTACTCTGTGAGTCTGTGTGTTCTTTTGTCAAACACAGCACTCACTACCATGTTACATTTATTTAATTTAATTTCCACCACAACTCTAAAAGGTCAGCATTACGAGAAGGAGCTGAGACCACCCCCTCACCCCATGATAAACAGTCACATTTTATGGGACCCAGGGAGAGGCGATGAATTGCCCGTATGGCTGCCAAGGAAAGGAAACATGTGTGGTGATGCTGGCATTCCAGGGAGCCTGCTTCTAGGAGGTCAGAACCCAACAGCTACTTGTGTTTGCCCATTCCCAAGGTTGGAGGAAGCTGGAGAAACAAGTGCTATGTGAAATTTGTTTAAAATTATAATTACCGTACCAGGGTGGATCCTCTTTTCCTTAGTAAAACATAATCAGAGTAGCATGGCCCATGTCTATTATATATTAGGTCCAGGGCAATATTACAAATAGAGACTTAGTTATCAAAGTAATACCATCATAGGGCTTCCCTGGTGGCGCAGTGGTTGAGAGTCCGCCTGCCGATGCAGGGGACATGGGTTCGTGCCCCGGTCTGGGAAGATCCCACATGCCGCGGAGCGGCTGGGCCCGTGAGCCATGGCCGCTGAGCCTGTGCGTCCGGAGCCTGTGCTCCGCAACGGGAGAGGCCACAGCAGTGAGAGGCCCGCGTACCGCAAAATAAATAAATAAATAAAATAATAATACCATCATATCCTCCTAGAAGGCCAGGTCTCCATTTAGAATCCTCAGCTACTTCAAGTTCTATGTTGGAGGCAGGTGGAGCTGGAAAAGCCACCCTGACTACTGGTCCTTGTTTATGGATTTCTCTGCTTTTCATCCTGTCCTGGCTTCAGCACTAGAGTGCATTTGGGAGGGTCCCTTATCCCCACGTTCACGCTCTTTGACAGCCCCAGAAAAGACGCCAGCGCAGACCTAGGAAATGGGTCTGGGATTCTCTGAGCAGGGAGTTCTGGGATGCCAGGTGCATATAGGGTCACAGAAGGTACTCTTCACCCTCTAAGGAGGGATGTGGCCGTGGAAGGACCAGGCAGAGGAGTGTGGGACTCAGCACAGGGTTCATCCTCCCTGGGTCTAGGAAAGAATTCATAAGACTGTTAATCTACCTCAGGCAACCAGGTTGGGCCTACAATCAGAAAACTGCTCAGCTAAGAAATTCCTGAACTTCTATAAACATGAAACAGCAGAAATTTACATTTATGTCCCAGGTTGAGAAGACAGAGTGTCACGTATCATGGATCCTATTCTTCTTAGCCACAGACAGTAACTTAATCAACAGAGAAGACATTTAGTCATGGATAGAAAAAAAAAAGTTTCCAAATCATATCTGCTGTTCACCAGTTACTTGTATGATTTTAGGTAAACAACTAAATTTGTCCGAGTTCCAGTTTCCATAGCTATAAAAATTAGGGCTAACACTACTTATTTCTAAGTCTGTTTGGAGGATTAGATAAGCTATGCTGTACAAACACAGCTACCTCTGTGTTTGAATACATAGTAGATGCTTAATAAGTATTATTTTCCCTTTCCATCTTCCTCACTCTATTTTCTTAAGTTACATTTCCTAGAAAGCCCTTTTAATTAAGTGATAAATATTTTTCATTCTAAGATTCTTGAGGGTTGACAGTACACATTTTGTATCTATGTAATTACCTTTTCCATTAAGGAAAAACTATTTTCCGTGTTTATTGCCATATACTTACTCTTGTCTCCTTTTGTTTACCCTTCCCTTACTAAAATATATAGAAATGTAAATGCAAGATCAAAGTACGCACTGATCCAAATTTTTGCAAATTAAAAATTATTCATTGTACATGTGAGACTGTAACATCCCAGAACTGTTTTCTATACATTTTCCCCTTTTCCATTTCTCCCTCTCCTCTCTCACCATGTTTTTGTCATTTCCAAAAAGAGAACAAATTAATTTAATGCTGGGAAAGAGAAAATGGGAAGTGGTATGACCATGGCGGGAGGCCACACACAGAGCTAGAGCGGGACACATGAAGCAAATCGGTGTCAGAAGGGGCGGCCCTGCCCCTGCCCCATGTGACATCATCACCACCTTTCAGATGTGGCGCCTTATCTTACTCTTGCGTTAGAATATGTATTTCGAGTGATCAGTCTCACCGCTCAATATGAAGAGACAAAACGCTACGGCTTCTATTTGATCCTTTAAAGTGTAAATCGACAATTCTTTAGGTCCCTGCAAAGCGGAAAATTATTGAAAATATAGAACCCTGGCCTCCTTAGACCTTTTAACTTTGCTCCCATACAAATCGATGCTTCATATTCATCTGGGAACCCGAACCAGTTTTTTATGGGGTATGCATTGTGCAGTTTCAGGCTGTTAAGCTTTAGTTCGGCTTGAGTGATGTCACTCACGCATAAAGACATGAAACAAGGCAGTGGAGAGATACAGATACATCTTCTGAACTGAAATGCCCACAGAATCCAGCAACTGCCACTCCTTACACCTCTCCCAGAGGAAATGGCAATGGACACATACATGCCACACAAGAGGTAAGGGAAGCAAAAAGAAACCATGTTCACAAGTTCACTTGGGGATAAGCAAGAGATAATCACATACAGGAAACAAATTGAAGGTTGAGCAAGACGCAAAAATCAAAATGGACAAAAAACAGGCATTGCTAGACATCAGAATATAAGAGGAAAAGGCCTAGGGAGAAACCTCAGTTGTACAAAGCATAACAGAGTCATAGAAACAGTCATCTTTCAGAAGAAGGGGTGATGGCCTGTGATTACCCTAAGGATGAGGTAATTAAAAACACAGAAAAAAATGAGAGGAGATGAGGAATTTCTCACTCAGTGGTGACTGGAGAGGCAGGATTTGTCTCTTGCCACTCCAGAGGGATGGAATTCTAACTCCCATGGACACAAAGTGGGGATGAAGGAAAAGTAGAGAGACCAAATTAAAGACAGAGAGAGAATGCAGCCGCTGATGAAGACAATATTCTTTTCCTTTCTCTCGCACGCAGATACACACAGACACATAGATACACACACATTACAGCAATATTCATGGACTAGCTGGTGAAAGTTGCAGTCAGCAAGGGTATTTCTGCCTGAATGGCTTGTAGGGTGTGATTACTGAATTAAATCTAATGCGAGAGAGAAAAGAGGTAGATGATAGGACAGAGTGAATTATAGTGTGGGTCTCTGAAAATTATAGGAGGTGTGCACCTTGGCAGTATTAGAAAATAGAAATCTGTGGTCCTTTCTCCTTCCATTTTTAGTGATACATGGGTATTACTGGTGGACGTTCCCCACTAAACCGTACAGAATTCCAGGAAGAATGTTTCTGAAGTGATTTCTCAGAATCCACATTTGGCGTGTGTTTATTGCCCTTCATATTAGCTGAAGCACAGAGCTGGAAAGAGTTTGGATTGGTTGAAAAGAAATCAGATTATGACCAGAGACTATTTAAAAACCTAGGAAAGGCAGTTCTCAGCATTGATCTTGAATTTCTTCATGCCTTGAGCTTGGCGTGGGCTTAGCGTGCAATGTGGTAGGGGGCTGACAAGCTTTTGCAAGCTGGGGTATTTTCTAATCTACCTGCAAAAGTAGATTAGGCAGGTTCTGGGATTGAGAAGAAATGAGGAGATTAGGGATTAGATTCTCTTTTCTCTTTTCTTTCCTTTCCTTTTTCACCCATTCATTCTGACTGGCATTTAAAACACTTACCCTAATTTATTTCTATCCTTGTAGATCAAGTTGATGTCATTTAGTCTGATTTAGCCTACTTAGCTCAATAAATTAATTGGTTAATAGAACATCTGTATGCATCAGGTGACAGGAATGCTCACAGGCATGTAATCAGACCACAGCATGCATACACACACACACTCACACATAACACTCTTGTTAAGGACGACTGTGTGGGGTTGTATGAAAATTGTTCAGCTCACCCCCTAAGAGACTGCAAAGGTAAGGTTTTCCTGTTTTAGCTCTGCACTGCAGCTCTGCCCTTCACATTCAAAGTTCTGCTTGGTAGAGTTCACAGGCCATAGCGGTTCAGGAATTAATTTCCATAATTATCTTTTTGACGTCCTCATTATAAAAGGCATCATCCCTGGATGGCAAGAAGCCAACCTGCTGACCCCAACAGGACAGTGCTCTGCACAGACACCCACATCAGCATACGATTCTTTTGTCTCCTTCCATATCCCAGGAGCCAACTGCAGGGATGCTGCCTTTCCTGTAAAATGGGATTAACAGTGAAATAGTAATGTGAAATCCTAACCCTATGTCACAGAGGCATCATGGTTCCATGAGTAGGGTATGGACTTGTTTGTGAGAGAACCTTGAATTTAAATCCCAGCTCCAAACTTACTAGCCCTGTCGCCATGTGAAAGTTCAGGGGACTAGACTGAACCTCAGTTTATTCCTCTACTAGTAGAGGGTGACCATGTTGACCAGCTAGGATTGCTGTAAGGTTTAGAGATCATGACGTTTCTCCATAAATGGTGTATTTGTTAAAAAACTAAGGGCTATATGTCGGGAAGGTTAATTTAGTTGAGATATTTCGAAAGAAAGCCTTCTAGAAATGTGGAAACTATAGAGCTAAGTGATGCATGATGATGTGAAGGGCGTTTTTGTTTTGCCCTTTATTTTTGAGTCTTGTGAAGAAGGGTAGTTATAAGCGCTTATTACAACCACGTTTATGTAATACTTTATAGGGGATGAAATTCTTTTCAATATATTTTACTAAATTATAGTTTACACAGAGAGTTTCATTTAATCATTATGTGGTTTTATAAGAAATATATTCAGTCTTTGGCCCTGGTGGTGGTTCCTGGCACAGAGCTCCTAAAACCCTTGGGATTTTCTGAGTGATAGGAGTGTTGTCTTTTGTAATTCATAATGAGCCTCTTTTGATCATACTTTAGTTTATTCTAATGAGGTGACTTAGGGTAGGACACCTAGATAGCCTCAGATAATCACCGAAAAACCAAGTGATTAGAGGATTGGAACTTTCAGGCCCTTCCATTGACCTCTGGGAAGTGGTGTAGGTGGTATGTGGAGTTACATTTCTTGCATGAGGAGAGCTAATGGCTTATGAATTGGCAAATGCAGCCATGTGTCAGGAGGGTGGCGAACCCCAATTCCATGGAGACATAAGATCTTACACCTGGGACCCTCCTGGATCTCACCCTATGTACCTCTTCATCTGACTGTTCATTGTATCCTTTATCATAAACAGCTAAGCGTAAGAAAAAATGACTTCCTGAATTCTGTGAGCTGTTAGCAAAGTACTGAGCCCTAGGAGGTGGTCATGGGAAGTCCAGATTACAGCCAGTCAGTCAGAAGTATGAGAGGCCCAGGACTTGTGACTGAAGTGGGGGGCAGTCTTATGAGACTAAACCCTTTAACTTGTGAGATCTAATTCCAGGTATTGAATAAAAAGTGCTTGAAATGGAATTGGATTTTTGGACACTGGGTTAGTGTCTGGAGAATCAGAGCATTGGTTGTTGGTGTTGAAAAACACCCACATGACAACAAATTTGTGAGGTAGCTGATAGCTGTTATCTCCATTTATCCCATGAGTAAACTAAGGCTGATCGTGGATAATACATGGACCGAGGTCACATTTTAGATTTGAGACCGCAATCCTCTTCATTGGACACCTGATGCTAAATATGTTAGATGACACCACACCAACTCTTTGGTGGATAGCTCCACTTCAGTAAGCTTTCATGAAAATAATAGACCCTCGCCAGTCTAATGGGATCATTATTTATGGGAACAAAGGAATGGTGAGTGGTCAAAGTGGAGATGATTGGGACAGACTTTGTAGAGAAGGGAAACACCTGAACTATTAATACAAGGAGAAAAAAAAAAAATGTCATGTGAAGAAAACAGTGAACACAATTGCTTAAGCAACCAGGTCCAAACCAGTAGGCATTAGCGATAACCTTAGTGGAAGGAAGGGCAGGGCACTGGGTCTCTGTGACTGTGCTCAGGCTTTTGGACTTGGTAAGTTAGGCAAATGCAAGTCCCTGCAGGGTCATTCACTTTTCTTTCATTTATTTATTCATACATTCATTCTTAGGTGAACTAGTCATTATTGTGTACCAGACACACTGCTGGATGTTGTGTCTACAAAGAAAAGTAACAGACCGTCCAGACCACAGGAGTTTCAGGTGTAGTGAAGTGACAAATATGTACAGGATATTATTTGACTGGTACCAAAGATGAAGGGGTAAGCAACATGGAGTGATCTGTGAAGGCTTCAGAGAGGAGTGAGCATTTGATCCAGGTCACAAAAGACGACTAGAAGTCCTCTGGGGGCTAGTGTGTAGGAGAGTAGGTAACCAACTGGGAATGGACAGAACCTGGTGGAACAAAGGCCACTTAGACCCATTATTGTAATTCAAAAGTAAAGCGATTAGAGCCTAGGGTAGAGTTATGGCCGTGGAAATGAATTGTAAAGGGGAAGATCAGTAACATTTAATAACTGATTAGATTTGGAGGTCAAAGAAAAGGGAGTCATTGCATAAAATTACGATGATGAGACTGGGGCATTGAGAAGATCACAGTGAATCATCAGTAATTAGGAGATGGGGAAGGACTGTTGTGCTGCTTCTCAGTGGATGGTCCTTCTCTCCACCTGGAAAAGGGCTCCTAGACCTTAAAAGCCACAGCATAATTCTGGCCATAATCTATCCCTCCTGAATACAATTAATGGGCAAGGGGACAAGAGGAGACTGAAAGAGAACAGGAGCTGGTGCCTGTCAGGCACTCAATCCATGTGTGCTCAGTGGAATTTGGCCTGAGAGGAGTGAGAGGCAACGTCATCAAGAATGACAAGTCTGGGGGAATTCTGAGAGCAGCACCGCAGTGTGGCCAAACGCAAAGACTGTGGACTTGCTAGACCATCTTGGGTGGAGTCTGAGCTCCAACCCCCCAGCAAGTGAGAAATTTAGGACAAGTGACTTTACTTCGTTCTGTCTCAATGTCTTTGTCTGTAAATTGGAAAGCACAGTGCTCTTTACCATATGGGATATTGTGAGAATTGTGAGTTAGTGAAATACTTCAGTGACTTGACTATACATTTAAAGTGATTAGAAGAGCATTTGGTACATAGGAAGTGTTCAAAATGTTCTGCTGTTATCATCGCTTACTGAGGAGCACATTGTTAAGGTCAAGGTAGGGACCAAGAAAAAATGCACGCTGAATACAAGCAATGGATATCATTTTATAGAAAGTCATTTCATTCAGGTGGTAAAACAGACGCCTATTTCTTGGGGTCAAGAAGGAAGGAGACAGTAAACTAAGTCAAACATCAAGGAGAATATTCACAAATCAAGCCTCGAAGCACAGGACAGGATTCACAAGAACGGGGTTGCGGGGGACGAGAGGGATAGTTGGGAATGTTTACACTGGCTCAAAGTATTTAAAGAAAAGTAGCAAAGCTCTCTGAAAAAAGACATCACCAGAGAAAGTACTAATGCTACTGCTGTTGCTACTATTACTACTATTACTAATAATTATTATTATTTCAAGCAAGAACCATAGTACCTCTTAAGGGAAAATAAATGTAAAGGAGACAGTCATCACTGAAGTGGGCAAAGGATGCATCTTTTCTGATATCACATGTGAGTCTGAAGAAGACATCCTGTACATGGCAAATATAAGCATATAAAAGCATCAATAAATTCTTCCATTTAAATGAATAAACCAATAGTAATAGGAAACTGATCTTATGAGTTACCAGTTAAAAAATACAAATAAGATCAAATCTATAAAAAATGGACAATAGCATTCACGTGAAAAATTAGAATGCCACAAAGCTAGAAGCAAACATACTCTTTGCGGTACAGATGATAATGGGAAAAGCCACATATGTGACATGCATTTATGTCCTTGAGTCTGAGAGTAGCCACAGCAAACCTTATCCTGGGGTCTGCAGTCCTTTGCCAGGTACTGTCTAAAATGCTCTCTAGTATTTCCCCTCTTTTCTGCTGACAAAATCGAAACGATCTGAAAGCATCTCCAACGAGTACAAGAGGAAAGAACACAACTGTTAGCAAATGTGCATTTGAGTGCCACACTCCCAAGGTTTTCCAAGTAATAAAAACCAATTAGATAACACTCAGCAGCTACAGTGAGAGAGAACAGTTCAATCTTAACAGTACTAATAGGGTTTTTAATAATAGATAGGTTTTTCTCTGCAGAGCTGGGGGTGGAACTAGCAGAAGTTATCAACTGCACAGCATTCTGCTGAACAATACTCAATGCAAAAATGTGACATTAATGCAGTTGGTCTGTCAGTTAAAGTTGGTCAGTGAGAGCCAGGGCAGGACTTCCAGAATGACCATAGGGAACCCTGCATAGGTAAGAACTGCAAGAAAAAAGAAATCAAGACTTTTTCTTAAATACTATGGGCAAGGTTATAAGCTACCTCAGGAGGAAACCAGGGAGGTCTAAGTCTGAAGAAATTCAATGTACAAGTTAAGGTGCAATTCTCTGGATCAAGGAACACTGGAGACTTTCAGGCTATTAAGATGTAGACTTTGATTCTAAGTAGAACGACTTTTATCTGTAGGTGGAATAATACTGTACAAATCTTTCATACCTGATGGTAACCAAGTACCTACAAGGTTTGTTTTGTTTGATTTATTAATTTTTTACCACATTCACTATTCAGTAAAATTATTTGCCTAGTATCTCTTTGCTTGAAACACAAAGTAGGTGGAAAGTATTTGTCTCGTTGTCATAGAAACCATCATTAAAATAATTCACCAACTCTACTTAATTCATCATTCCTTCCTCCCTCCAAACCATCAAAAGGGGGCTCTAAAAAGAGAAGGAAATAGTGTCTTAGAGGAGGCAACAAGTGAGGGAGAAGGCTCGGAACCAGTTCCTCTGTGGGCTTCCTACATGCAAACTGGCAAGAGCTCCAGCCCCTTCCAGCCCTACACTTTCCTTTCTTTTCTTCCACACCATTCTTTTACATCTAATCATTGAGGTTTATGAAAGGAATTCGCTCAGGGTGTGTGGTTATAGTGCAAATTTTGTATGATCAGATCAAGCTTGTGAATAATACATTTGTCTGTTAATAAATTCTCCAGGGCATGTCCTCCTGGCTGAGTCTCTGTAATGAAGCATTTGACTGTAATTCAGTTAAGAATGCGGGAGATGTAAATATATGTGGGTGGAGAGAGTATAGAAAAGACTACAAACCACAGTGAAACCATTTCCTCCTCAGGATTCAGTGTTGCATTCTAATGCTACTTCCGAAAGCAGCTGCTGGTTGGCATGAGGATGCATCCTAATAGCATTTCAGAGATTTCAGAGCAAAGGGGAAAACAGATTGACTCTGACCAAAAATACTGGATAAGGCAACATAATCACGTGGAAAAGAGATGGACTGCAGTCAAGAGATCACTTCTTCTAGCTCTGCCCTGGCAACTTCAGGACCCCGGACAACACATTTCTCCCCTCTGAGCTGGCCCATCTGCAAAGGGAAGCATTAAGATCAGTTAACCTCGAGTGAGGAAACAAGATGGCGGAGTAGAAGGACGTGCTCTCACCCTCTCTTGCGAGAACACCAGAATCACAACTACCTGCTGGACAATCATCGACAGGAAGACACTGGAACTCACTGAAAAAGATACCCCACATCCAAAGAAAAAGGAGAAGTCACAATGAGATGGTAGGAGGGGCACAATCGCAATAAAATCGAATCCCATAACTGCTGGGTGGGTGACTCACAGACTGGAGAACACTTATACCACAGAAGTCCACCCACTGGAGTGAAGGTTCTGAGCCCCACGTCAGGTTCCCAACGTGGGGGTCAGGGAACGGGAGGAGGAATTCCTAGAGAATCAGACTCTGAAGGCTGGTGGGATTTGATTGCAGGACTTCGACAGGAATGGGGGAAACAGAGACTCCACTCTTGGAGGGCACACACAAAGTACTGTGCGCATCGGGACCAGGGGAAGGAGCAGTGACCCCAGGGAAGGCTGAACCAGACCTACCTGTTAGTTTTGGAGGGTCTCCTGCAGAGGCGGGCAGTGGCTGTGGCTCACTATGGGGACAAGGACACTGGCAACAGAAGTTCTGGGAAGTACTCCTTGGCGTGAGCACTCCCAGAGTCTGCCACTAGCCCCACCAAAGAGCCCAGGTAGGCTCCAGTGTAGGGTTGCCTCAGGCCAAACAACCAACAGGGAGGAAACCCAGCCCCACCCATCAGCAGTCAAGCAGATTAAAGTTTTACTGAGCTCTGCCCACCAGAGCAACAGTCAGCTCTACCCACCACCAGTCCCTCCCATCAGGGAACTTGCACAAGCCTCTTAGAAAGCCTCATCCACCAGAGGGCAGACAGCAGAAGCAAGAAGAACTACAATCCTGCAGCCTGTGGAACAAAAACCACACTCACAGAAACACAGACAAGATGAAAAGGCAGAGGGCTATGTACCAGATGAAGGAACAAGATTAAACCCCAGAAAAACAACTAAATGAAGTGGAGCTAGGCAACCTTCCAGAATAAGAATTCAGAATAATGATAGTGAAGATGATCCAGGACCTCGGAAGAGGAATGGAGGCAAAGATCGAGAAGCTGCAAGAAATGTATAACAAAGGCCAAGAAGAATTAAAGAACAAACAAACATAGATGAACAATACAATAACTGAAATGAAAACTACACTAGAAGGAATTGATAGCAGAATAACTGAGGCAGAAGAACGGATAAGTGACCTGGAAGACAGAATGGTGGAATTCACTGCTGTGGAACAGAATAAAGAAAAAAGAATGAAAAGAAATGAAGACAGCCTAAGAGACCACTGGGACAACATTAAACACAACAACATTCGCATTATGGGGTCCCAAAAGGAGAAGAGAGAGAGAAAGGACCCGAGAAAATATTTGAAGAGATTATAGTCGAAAACTTCCCTAACATGGGAAAGGAAATAGCCACCCAAGTCCAAGAAGCACAGCAAGTCCCATACAAGATAAATCCAAGGAGAAACACGCCGAGACACATAGTAATCGAACTGGCAAAAATTAAAGACAAAGAAAAATTATTGAAAGCAGCTAGGGAAAAATGACAAATAACATACAAGGGAACTCCCATAAGGTTAACAGCGGATTTCTCAGCAGAAACTCTACAAGCCAGAAGGGAGTGGCATGATATACTTAAAGTGATGAAAGGGAAGAACCTACAACCAAGATTACTCTACACCGCAAGGATCTCATTCAGATTCGATGGAGAAATCAAAAGCTTAACAGACAAGCAAAAGCTAAGAGAATTCAGCACCACTAAACCAGCTCTACAACAAATGCAAAAGGAACTTCTCTAAGTGGGAAACACAAGAGAAGAAAAGGACCTACAAAAACAAACCCAAAAGAATTAAGAAAATGGTCATAGGAACATACATATCGATAATTATCTTAAACGTGAATGGATTAAATGCTCCAACCAAAAGACACAGTCTTGCTGAATGGATACAAAAACAAGACCCATCTATATGCTGTCTACAAGAGACCCACTTCAGACCTAGGGACACATACAGACTGAAAGTGAAGGGATGGAAAAAGATATTCTATGCAAATGGAAATCAAAAGAAAGCTGGAGTAGCAATACTCATATCAGATAAAATAGACTTTAACATAAAGAATGTTACAAGAGACAAGGAAGGACACTACATAATGATCAAGGGATCAATCCAAGAAGAAGATATAACAATTATAAAGATATATGCACCCAACATACGAGCACCTCAATACATAAGGCAACTGCTAATAGCTATAAAAGAGGAAATCGACAGTAACACAACAATAGTGGGGGACTTTAACACCTCACTTACACCAATGGACAGATCATCCAAAATGAAAATAAATAAGGAAACAGAAGCTTTAAATGACACAATAGACCAGATAGATTTAATTGATATTTATAGGACATTCCATCCAGAAACAGCAGATTACACTTTCTTCTCAAGTGTGCACAGAACATTATCCAGGATAGATCACATCTTGGGTCACAAATCAAGCCTCAGTAAATTTAAGAAGACTGAAATCATATCAAGGATCTTTTCTGACCACAATGCTATGAGATTAGAAATGAAGTACGGGAAAAAAACATAAAAAACACAAACACATGGAGGCTAAACAATACGTTACTAAATAACCAAGAGATCACTGAGGAAATCAAAAAATACCTTGAGACAAGTGACAGTGAAAATAGACAATCCAAAACCTATGGGATGCAGCAAAAGCAGTTCTAAGAGGGAAGTTCATAGCTATACAAGCCTACCTCAGGAAACAAGAAAAATCTCAAATAAAAAATCTAACCTTACACCTAAAGGAACTAGAGAAAGAAGAAAAAACGAAACCCAAAGTTAGCAGAAGGAAAGAAATCATAAAGATCAGAGTAGAAATAAATGAAATAGAAACAAAGAAAACAATATCAAGGATCAATAAAAGTAAAAGATGGTTCTTTGAGAAGATAAACAAAATTGATAAACCATTAGCCAGACTCATTACAAAAAAGAGGGAGAGGTCTCAAATCAATAAAATTAGAAATGAAAATGGAGAAGTTACAATAGACACCGCAGAAATACAAAGCATCCTAAGAGAGTACTACAAGCAATTCTATGCCAATAAAATGGACAACCTGGAGGAAATGGACAAATTCTTAGAAAGGTATAACCTCCAAGACTGAACCAGGAAGAAATAGAAAATATGAACAGACCAATCACAAGTAATGAAATTGAAACAGTGATTAGAAATCTTTCAACAAACAAAAGTCCAGGACCAGATGGCTTCACAGGTGAATTCTATTAAACATTTAGAAAAGAGCTAACACCCATCCTTCTTAAACTCTTCCAAAAAATTGCAGAAGAAGGAAAACTCCAAAACTCATTCTATAAGGCCACCATCACCCTGATCACAAAAGCAGACAAAGAAAGAAAATTACAGACGAATATCACTGATGAATATAGATGCAAAAATCCTCAACAAAATACTAGCAAACAGAATCCAACAGCACATTAAAAGGATCATACACCATGATCAAGTGGGATTTATCCCAGGGATACAAGGATTCTTCAATATACGTAAATCAATCAATGTGATAAACCATATTCACAAATTGAAGAATAAAAACCATATGATCATCTCAATAGATGCAGAAAAAGCGTTTGACAAAATTCAACACTCATTTATGATAAAAACTCTCCAGAAATTGGGCATAGAGGGAACTTTCCTCAACATAATAAAGGCCATATACGACAAACCCACAGCAAACATCATTCTCGATGGTGAAAAACTGAAAGCATTTCCTCTAAGATCAGGAAGAAGACAAGGGTGTCCACTATCACCACTATTATTCAACATAGTTTTGGAAGTCTTAGCCACAGCAATCAGAGAAGAAGAAGAAATAAAAGGAATACAAATTCGAAAAGAAGAAGTAAAACTGTCACTGTTTGCAGATGACATGATACTATACGTAGAGAATCCTAAAGATGCTACCAGAAAACTACTAGAGCTAATCAATGAATTTGGTAAAGTAGCAGGATACAAAATGAATGCACAGAAATCTCTGGCATTCCTATACACTAATGATGAAAAATCTGAAAGAGAAATTAAGGAAACACTCCCATTTACCATTGCAACAAAAAGAATAAAATACCTAGGAATAAACCCACCTAGGGGGACAAAAGACCTGTATGCAGAAAATTATAAGACACTGATGAAGGAAATTAAAGATGATACCAACAGATGGAGAGATATACCATGTTCTTGGATTGGAAGAATCAATATTGTGAAAATGACTATAGTACCCAAAGCCATCTATAGATTCAATGCAATCCTTATCAAATTACCAATGCCATTTTTTTACGGAACTAGAACAAATCATCTTAAAATTTGTATGGAGAAACAAAAGACCCCAAGTAGTCAAAGCAGTCTTGAGGGAAAAAAACGAAGCTGGAGGAATCAGACTCCCTAACTTCAGACTATACTACAAAGCTACAGTAATCAAGACAATATGGTACTGGCACAAAAACAGAAACACAGATCAATGGTACAAGATAGAAAGCCCAGAGATAAACCCATGCACCTATGGTTAACTAATCTATGACAAAGGAGGCAAGGATATGCAATGGAGGAAAGACAGTCTCTTCAATATGTGGTGCTGGGAAAACTGGACAGCTACATGTAAAAGAATGAAATTAGAACACTCCCTAACACCATACAGAAATATAAACTCAAAATGGATTAGAGACCTAAATGTAAGACTGGACACTTTAAAACTCTTAGAGGAAAACATAAGAAGAACATTCTTTGATATAAATCACAGCAATATGCTTTTGATCCAACTCCTAGAGTAATGGAAATAAAAAACAAAAATAAACAAATGGGACCTAATGAAACTTCAAAGCTTTCGCACAGCAAAGGAAATCATAAACAAGACGAAAAGACAACCCTCAGAATGGGAGAAAATGTTTGCAAATGAATCAACGGACAAAGGATTAATCTCTAAAATATATAAACAGCTCATGCAGCTCAATATTAAAAAAACAAACAACACAATCCAAAAATGGGCAGAAGACCTAAACAGACATTTCTCCAAAGAAGACATACAGATGGCCAAGAAGCACATGAAAAGCTGCTCAACATCACTAATTATTAGAAACATGCAAATCAAAACTACAATGAGGTATCACCTCACACCAGTTAGAATGGGCATCATCAGAAAATCCACAAACAACAAATGCTGGAGAGGGTGTGGAGAAAATGGAACCCTCTTGCACTGTTGGTGGGAATGTAAATTGATACAGCCACTATGGAGGTTCCTTCAAAAACTAAAAATTGAATTATCATATGATCCAGCAATCCCACTACTGGGCATATACCCAGAGAAAACCATAATTCATAAAGACACATGCACCCCAATGTTCATTGCAGCACTCTTTACAACAGCCAGGTCATGGAAGCAACCTACATGCCCATCGAAAGACGAATGGATAAAGAAAATGTGTTACATATATACAATGGAATATTACTCAGCCGTAAAAAGGAACAAAATTGGGTCATTTGTAGAGTGGTGGATGGATCTAGAAACTGTCATACAGTTTCAAATTTGTATGGAGAAACAAAAGTCAGAAAGAGAAAAACAAATATCGTATGTTAGCACATACATGTGGAACCTAGAAAAATGGTACAGATGAACTCGTTTGCAGGGCAGAAATTGGGACACAGATGTAGAGAACAAACGTACAGACACCAAGGGGGGAAAGCAGCGGGGGGGTGGTGGTGGTGTGATGAATTGGGCGATTGGGACTGACATGTATACACTGATGTGTATAAAACTGATGACTAATAAGGACCTGCTGTATAAAAAAATAAAATTAAATTTAAAAAATAAAAATAATTAAATAAAAAATAGTACGGCAGTTCCTCAGAGACTTAAACCCCAAGTTAGTTACCATATGGCCCAGCAATCCTACACCTCCAGGTATATCTAAGAGAATTAAAAACATATTGTTCACACAAAAACTTGTACACAAATGTTCATAGCAGCGTTATTCATAGAAGCAAAAAGTGGGAACAACCCAAATATACATCAACTGATATATGGATAAATAAACTAGGTTACATTCATACAATAGAATATTATTTGGCAATAAAAAGGAATGAAGTATTGAAATAAAAAAAGATCAGTTACCCTCAAGGTTCCTCAATACAGAGCCCTCAGAACAGAAGCTGTGAGTGAATGAGTGAATGAGTAAGTGTGTGTGTGTGTCTGTGTGTGTGTGTGTGTGTGTGTAAATTTTCAAACAGTAAAAGAGACAAAGTAATGCTGATATTTTTTGAAATTTTGCAAAAAAGTTCAGCAATGTTTTATTAACTAATGCTTTAGGACTAATACGTTTCCCTATAACTACAACGATCTATAATTTTAAGAATTTCTTCTGAATATGATCATCACACAGTAAATAAGATACATTTCTTATTGACTATCAGTTCCTTAAAGCCAGTCCTCGTGCCGGCATTTACAACACCCAGCCCATCCTTCGGAACATACTAGGTGTTGAGGAAAATATTTTGAGTATATGAATAAAGATATGATCAAATAGGAAGATATGCTTATGAGCAATTTAGACATCTTTATTCATGAGGTGGGAAAATGTGACTGTTTGCAATGCCAATCAAACTTACACGAAGGTGACACTGGACAAGGAGCTACTGTCTTGGGTGGGCACCAATGTTTCTAAGGCTTAAAATGTGCCCTTTCTTCTCCAAACATAGGCTCATGCAAAGACCAGTGTTTCAGGTCCCTGAATCTTCTTCCCTCTCAGGGACAACCAACACATTTTTTGCTCTGTCGATATCATGGTCATGGGAGCTGGGGGAAAACTGTTTCTATGGTTAATCTTGCAACCATTGACTCAGCCTCTAACATGTAAAGCTCTTTGTTAGGATAAGTAGAGAGTGCCAAGATACAGTAACATAATTTTAGCATTATAGAACTTGGATCTCTTTGGAAAGATAGAACATAACATATAAAAACTATAACTGGTCAGAAATGCATGTATCAAATTAGTAGTATTAATAACTCATGATGCAAAAATGGGAAGGGATAGTTATTGACCAACTACCATGTTTCTGGTACTAAATCTATCCCTTTCACCTGTATCATCTCATTAAGTCCTTGCATTAACCATGAATGGTGCATAAGATTCATTCCAACTTTCAGATGTGGTAAGATCTAGAGATGTTTTAAGTGACATGACCACAGTTACACTACAAGTAAGTGGTACAACAGAAAAATCTTCCAATCTACTGACCTGTATTTAGGATGGATACAGGGAAGTTCAGGGATAAGGGTGCTTTAAAAGATGGCGAGAATTTATAAAGATGGATAGAGATGAAGGGAGAGGGCCATTCACAGGCTGAGATGGGAAAGGGACAAACTAAGTGTATCTAGGTAGACTCTGGTGATGACTCTGAACTAAAGAGTTTGCACTTTATCTCATATGTAATGAGTTACCACCAAAAGTTTGTAAGCTAGGGAGTGACATATTTAAAGAGGTTAGGGAAATATAATTTGTTGTTTCTGTGCTGCACAGAGGATGACAGCAGGTGGACAGAGAGGAAAAATGTACTCCTTAATTGACTAGACATAAATGAATTAGCAGCTGAGAGCACATCGTTATCTAGGACCAAAGTTAGAATCATCATTTCTAAGCCCTGGGTTCAGTAAATGAAGACTGCTGCTCAGCTGGGAACACAGAATTAGAAGGTTGAAGCACTGAGTTGGGAGGCTTGACAGGAAGCTGGTAAGGACCTCGTCCACTGTGCATGAGGTGCAAACACAGAAGAGTCTCTTCATGCAGTTGTATTCATCTGAATTAACACCTGTATCGCAAAGGGTATAGGCTACAAAGAGCAGTTGTGATAAGTGTGATCCCATTACACAACATCTTTAAAAAAAATCCCTGCAAAAACACAAGAAGAATCCAACAGACAAAAAGAACTATCAGAAAATCATTTCTTTCCTAGGGTGAACCAAGGTCAGAACTTTGGGATCATTTATATTTTAATACTCAGAAAAGAACATGCCACTACGATAAAGCTGTATTATTATAAAATATATTCTGTTAGTTTTATTAAAGATAAATTAAAAAGGTATACATAAAGAAAGAGAAACTTGAGGGGGATAAAACCAAACATTTTCCATTGCATGTTTCCAAGGAGAACGGGCATTTATAAAAATAATAGCCAAGCCTTAGTGGTTACGATTTGTCAGGTGCTATATTAAAACTTTATGTTAACTAATTCATTTCATCCTTACAACAACATTATGGGACAGTGCTGTAGTACTATTCTTATACAGAAAGTGACAAACTGAAAGGTTAAGGAAAAACACCCCCGGCCATGCAGCTAGAAGGTGGCAGAGCTGTGGGTATTAGACCCTGGAAATCTGCCTGCCAAGTCCATATATTTTTCTTAATCACTATTCCCCGCTGCCTCTTTGGCATCATTCTAAACATGCTGATGTGCTCACTGGAGCTAACAGGTTAGCAATGAACCACCGGGATCAGGCCCAGGTGAATCAGCAACTCTGGACCCAAGAGGAAACAGTGAATTGTCAGCTGAGGTCTGGTGGACTGAGATAACTGGAACCACACACTACAAGAGGCAGTGTGATGTCCTACAAAATGCTTGAGGCCTGGAGGCCAATGGCCACGCTTGAGTCTCAGCTCCCTTTCAAGGCCTCTATCAAGTTACTTAGACTCTAATACTTGCTAAGCTACTGCAAAGAGATAAAAACTAATATCTGTATCATAAATGTGTCATAAAGACTAAATAAGTACGTGTGAAAACATTTAGTTATATCTTCAAAAAACATGAATTGACTATAAAGTGTTCCATGTACACTGTTGTTCCAATATTTATTTTAAATGCTTTTGTCTTACCACAACTTTCTCAAACAACATCTTCTCACTCACCACTGGATAACTCTTCATGGGCACCATGAGTTCAGGTGTCCCCAAGAGCATTCCAAATGAGCCAGCACCATATCTCCCTTCACACGGTATAGAGGCAGAGCCCACCAGCAGGGAGCTGCAAAACTGCCACTGACCTCTGACCTAGGCTTCCTATGAAATTGTGGATGCTCTACTGGAAAACCTGGGACTTGCAAGTTTTTCTTCTTAAATCAACCGTTTAGAAAATTGTTAAATCAAAGCTTTGTTTTTCTGTATTCACTCAAGTATTCTGAGTTAATGATCCTTCTTTCATGTGTCAACGTTTGGGGAAAACAATAAAATAAATCATTCTATAATTTGGGCTCTGAGCTGAAAGAAATTGAAAATATATGGCTTCCTGTCTTGACCATCAATTGCCTTATTTTCAAAAGCTGATTGACAAGAATAAGCTCCTAGAGTTCCTCTAAGTCCATTAGGCTGGTACCAAATTACATTTTGTAGCTCATTTTCTCTTTTGTGGGGGGAAGGTGTCATCAGCATCACAGGGCAGTATATAATATTTTATAACTTGAAAGTGGCAAAAATCAACCATCATAATTAAGTTGGTGAATAAATGAATTAATCTAGAGAGACTGTTTTTCAGGAAGGTCTAGCCTTCATATCTGTCCTGGTGAGTACCCTCTTCCACTGGCCAGGACAGAAATAATTTATTGTCACCTGAATGTATGTACCATTTTGTGTCTAACCACTATAACAATACAGTAGCCCCAGATTCATGTATTAAGGTAATTTAAATATTTTACGCTTTATTTTATTAATTATTACCCCTCTCCCATTTCTCAATCTAGAGGAATTGGGTGGGTGGAGAACTAGGGGCACTTACAATACCCCAAATTCTGCAAACTTTTGTGTCGTAAATCACAATCCTTTTATGTGACTTCCTGATTTAAGTTAATTTTATACTGGGATTTATTCATGAATATTCCTCCAAGTTCCTGAATTTGCAGTCCCTCAGGGGACCACAGCCACAAAGAAAACTGATACCCCAATGTCCATGCCTTCTTGCCAAGAGGACTGGGGAAGGGCAGTCACTGCTCTCATTCTCCTTTAAGAAATAAACATGGGGAGCATGTCTACTTTCTAAAAATTAAGAACCCTCCCTCAGGTGAACAGCTGCCCCTTCTTTACATACAAGTATTTTTAAAGGTGATCTAACATGCCATGAGTATAACTAGGCTTTTCTCTCATCCCTTCAACTGTGTGGGCTGATGTACACTGAAAGCTCGCGTCATTGGTAAACTGAAGGGAGCAATATAAAGTTATAAAAAATCAACTTGAACTTAATTTTTAATATAGTTACAGATGAGATTTGGGAGGAAAGTTTGTGTGTGTGTGTGTGTGTGTGTGTGTGTGTGTGTGTAGGAAATTGTACACAGTACACTTTTATTATCTGGTGTGTCACCTGATTACTATTGAGAAACTACTGGAGGTAAAACAATCATTCCAAGGATTTATACTAAAATTATATAAATATTACAAACATTCTTAGTTAAAATATCAGCCCTAAGGTATCTCCGAAATTATATACTTATTGGGAAATATTAATACTAGCAAAGGAGTCAGCTAAGTTATTTTCTGCCGGGGATCTCCTGCCTTTGTCCCTTGCCCTCTACATCATGGCAGATGATGAGAAATATAAACCACTGAAGGCTGAACATTTCCTTATTTCAATATGAGGCTAAACACTGTTTCCCCCTGAGGTCTGGAAATGATGCTGAAAGAATTGAGACACGTTCGGATTTTTTTTTTTAGCACGAAATCATTACGGTGTTTTTGTCATGGAATAACTTGGCTGGCCATGCTATTTCCTAGATGTACCTATGTACCACCCCTACGCACGCTTTACAAACACTACAGCTGCATCCAGAGTCAGGAGGATAAGATGAGCTCTCTCAAGTCTACACACCTTTGGACAAGGATGACTACTTTTACCCAGCCAGTAGCTAAGACATTTGATGACACGCACTCTTGAAATATCAGTTGAGCCATCCCTTCCTTCTTTACTGTGCTGCTGAACCGTTATGAGAACCACGTAGAGTTTTCAAGGAAGAGGCAGAGAGGAAATGGATTTTGGTGTCAGGCATAAATGGTGTAAAATCTTTGCTGGCTAATTAAAAGACAGAATGAACTAAGGCAAGTTAACTCAAATTTCTGATTCTCAATTTCCTGTTGTTTTAATTAAAGTCACAGTAAAAAAAAAAAAAAAAGCCTACCCTTGGGTCTAGCTTTTGGTAGGCTCTCAAAAAACGGTGCTGCTACTAGTATGACTACTACGACACTCCTATTCTATTGCAATATGTTTTATTATCATGATGATGATGATGACTACATGCACCCTTTCCTGTCTTCATAATACTTCTCCTTTATCATAACATAGGTAGGCATCTAGCTATCATTTATAACCCAGTCAGAGACTACATCAGCCATTTGCATAATTATAGTGTCACTAGTCCCTGAGTGTCCCAGTAACTGCTTAACAATGGTTAGAGAGCAATTTCTCTATCACTTAAAGATTCTTTATCTGTTATAATGAAAGCAGTCAGGTGAAAAGCAATTTGTACTGTGGTATTGTAAGTTTTCTTTTTTTCCAGGCATTTACCAGGAAGCCTTAGAAGTAAATTCTTTAACCGAACAAGATCCTGAGTGTGGAGCTGTACAAAAAGCCCAGTATCGTTCAACTCACTGAAGCTTGAGGAGAGAGGTGAGCTACCAGGGATTGGAATGAAACAGGACATAATGAGACTGATGCTTTGGGGTCAGTCCCTTATACCCAACACCTCATTAAGTCCCTATCAGAGGGGAAAAGGTGCAGAGACACTTTGAGAATAATAACCTTTTTATCTTGCCTTGTTACAAAATTGGCCTTGTGCAGGGAAGGAAAAGAACGAAAGGAGTTTTTCAACTTAAGACCCTTGTGTGAAATCAAGTCAATTTTTTAAAAAGCAATTTATTCAACACGCTCACTGCTCAGCTCATCACACTCACCTTTCCCTATACATTTCTCATTTTCACTTCCTATCGTTTCTTCTTTCAAGAGTTAGCCAAGCTATATGTTCCAGAGAAAACTCCCTGGAACATGTAGCCTGTAGGACAGATTGGATGCTGCCCTGTGCCTGTTGGTTCTTTCCTCCTCCCCTCCTCTTTTCCACACCCCTTACCCCATTTCTGCTTTTGGTTTGCCCTTCAGGCCTCTCTTTTCTCTTTCACCGCCTGTGCCGACAGACTTCTAAAGATGAATTCAGGAGCAGGTGTGATATGTGGAAGTCATTGCTCTCACAACACGTTGGCCACAATAAGCCAGCTGTGGCACCAAACAAACAAACAGACAAAAAAAAAAAAGGAATGGAAGAGCAGCTGCGATTATATTGATGACCCTGGTTACCATGGCAGGGGTGGCAAACTCTAAAGCCTTAGGAATAAAGAAGTGTGAAAAAAAATTTTGTAACCAAAAGAGAATATTTGTAACCAAAATTTTGTAACCAAAGAGAATATTTCCTGCAATTTTTTTGAGGACATAATGGGAAATATTCAGGAAGGCCAGGAATAACATGGGATGGTGTCAGGACACGTGTGAAATTCAAGAACAGACAATGATGTCTACTTTATAACTTTGGAAAAGGACAGATCTGCTCAGCCCCTCAGAAGGGGCTGAACAATTCCAGAGATAGATTTGGAGAAATCTGGGCAAGATTTCTTAGGCAAGCAGGCAAGTTAGGCAAGCAGCCTAACTACCACCAGTTTGGCCCTTTAGACCCAAGGACCTAGTTTACTAAGAGCTGAGCCTACTTTAATGTAGAGAGACAGGAAGTTTATGGGTTAAGAGCAGCTATTCTGGGGCCAGACTGCTGAGGTCAAATTCAGGTTTCACCTTGGGCAAACAGATACCTTGTCAGTAAGAAAGGGTTAAAAACAGTACCTACTTCCTAGTTTTGTTCTGATATATAAGTGGGTTAATACATAAAGTTCTTCCTTCAGTACTGGAGGTACAGTAAAAGTTTTTTATTATTATTAACACATTTATGCAGTGTGAATATTATTAGAGGAATGCAATTTATTTGCAATTTCTAAAATGGATGAAATAATTTCTCTCACATTCTCTAGTTGCTCATTTGCCCAATTAAAAATTTTGTTTTCCTGTTGCTAAGAAATCTGCTTAAACAGACCTCTTAAGGTGACTATTTGAGGGCCCTAAGCACCTATCACTTTCTGACTTTTAACTAAAAGATTGTTATCCATATTGAAGAATCTCTTGTCAGCTCATAAGTACCTGAACTTACAAAAGTTTAAGTAGGAAGGTGACAACTGTCAAAGACGAGCCATGGGCCAACCCAGGCAACCATGGTATCTGGATGGTTTCATTGTACCAATGAGCCTGATAACTTGTAGTCTGGCATTTTTCTCTTAAGCAATGACATACTCTCTGACATATGACAATAAGAAAATAGAAAAATATGCTCATAAATGCTGCATTAAATTTTAAAACTCCTTGATTGGAACTTTTTTTTTTTACCACTCTGCAATGCCCAACTAAACTCTTCAATACAAGCAGAGATATTAGCAAGAGCAAAAGCCCAGAGATAACAATGTTTCTATTTGAAATATCCTCCTGATAGTCTCTGCATCTAGATGTTAAAATGCACATCTGATACAGCCAGTGATGACGAAAGCCACAGTTCACTGAGCCATGTGACAGACACTGAGGAGTGAGCTCTGCCCTTAATCCTGACAACAATTCTATGAGGTAAGTCCCACTGTTGTCACGTGAAAAACTGAGGCTACATTATTTGCCCAAAGCCATACACAATAAGTAGAGAAATCAGGACGACACCCAAACTCTGTTTCACTCCAAATCCCACGTATTCAGGAAATGGCATCTAGAACCTCACCTTTCTCCAATCTCAGGTATGATACCCTGCATCTAAAAGATCATTTACTGTCTGTTTGTTTTCCCTGTGGATAACTTTATTGCTAATTCCTTTCTACGGCAACATTTATACATGTTTAATTACACTCTGTGATTGTCATACTGTCCTGTTTCATCTTTCGAGAACAGATATCCAAAATCAAATCCCTATCATTGCCAGGTAGATATATATATATATATATATATATATATATATATATTCTTTTTTTTTTTTGCGGTACGCAGGCCTCTCAGTGCTGTGGCCTCTCCCGTTGCGGAGCACAGGCTCCGGACGCGCAGGCTCAGCGGCCATGGCTCACGGGCCCAGCCGCTCCGCGGCATGTGGGATCTTCCCAGACCAGGGCACGAACCCGTGTCCCTGCATCGGCAGGTGGACTCTCAACCACTGCACCACCAGGGAAGCCCTGCCAGGTAGATATTTTGAAGGCAATATAATTTCTTTTTTTCTTTTTGCTAGACTTAAAATCATCATTAACTGAGGATGTAAAAACTAAACACTGGTCTCATTTCCAAAAGATGACGCACGTCTATGGGGAAATAAAAGAAATAATTTTCTATGTACCATTTTAAAGGGGGTGAGGGAAAATTTTGGAAAGATAAGGCCTCAGGCTAATGGAAGATAACAATGCCTAAAAGAAAAAATCAGTTAATTAAAACAACATTAAATATTCCCCAACAATCTTTTGTCAGTCAATAGGATAGGCCAGTGGAACTGCCACTGAGGGACCCATCAAAGCCTGTAATATTCTCCCAGAGTAGCTCATTACAGCCATCTTAAAAGGTTTCCAATGCACTCACCAACATCTTTTTAAGAATTCACTTCTATAAAACATTCAAATATTAACAACCTGCCATAGAGAAGATACCACTCAGAAGCATTCAATCAATATCTCAGAGCAATGTCCAGTCATCATAATTTTACATAGGTCAAATCCTGTTTTTAAAAGGCCTAGAAAGAAATCCAATTATATATAAGCATATAATATATGACAAAGCAAGCATCATGAAACAATGGGTAGGGAAAATTTAATTAAATAAATGATGCTGGGAAAAGGGTTTTGCATTTCACTTGAAAGAGAAGATACTCACATTATACCATATACCCAAATAATTATATTTTTAGGTAAAGAAAAATATGTAGCAGAACATACTTACAAAGACTTATTAGGTCTGTGAAGAAACTGAAATTTCTAAGACTTTAAAAGAAATCAAAAAGGAAGAAGTCAGTCTATTTTTCTACATAAAGTTAAACTTCTAAGAAAGAAAAATTGCAATATAAAATGGAAGATAGGAAAATTAAAAGGTTAAATTTTTAAAGTTTATATTATGTAAATGTCCCTTTCATATAAATAAAATAAAATAAAGATATCAATAGCTAAATGGACAAAGGCTAATCGGAAAAATTCTTTTATGCAAGAAGAGTTACTGGAAATGATAAACCTGACATCTCAAACATAAGCCCATACTACACTGAGATATCAGCTGATACTAATGAGAGGAGGACAAATACATAATGATAATGACTCTATAGAAAGTGATCTGAAACACGGCATACTCATGAATTGCTGCTGACAAACTGGGACAAGTTCAGGTGTCATAAAACTTTTCAAACCCTTCGACGAAGTCTGTCCACATTCAGAAATTCATCCTACGAGAAGGATATTGATATATGCCTATGTGTGTGTGTGTGTGTGTGTGTGTGTGTGTGTGTATGTGTGTGTGTGTATGTGTGTGTGTGTGTGTGTATATACATATATAAATATAAATATACTTACAAGGGAGATTTTTATTTTTTTTTAACAAGGGAGAGTTTTATATGGAATTTATAAAAAGAAAAAGAGAAGCAACATATCTATCAACCAACCTCAGATCATGTAGTACTATAGCGGTATTTATGGGAAAAAAAATCCACATATAAGTGGACCTGCACAGATCAAACCCATGTTGTTCAAGGTCAACTGTAAATGTAAAGTGCCTAGCTTAGTGTCTGCACATGGTGGGCACTCAATGTTTAATGGAAAAATTTGAACTTTTCCATCTGTTTAACACATACTTATTGAACCCTAATTTGTTATGAGAATGGTGCTGGGAGATGGAGATGGAGCTGTAAACCCAACAAACCAATTCCCTGTCCTGAGGGAGCTTACTTTCCCTTCAGCATAGGATAAGAAAGCAGAAATTATTCTTGGGAACAAAGAAGGAAGGAAGCACATACTTAATTCACAACTTTACTTGCCTCAATAAACAATTGCTCTGATGCATGGGATAGCTCTAATAACTCAATAACAACCACTGGATAATGATGCAAAACATTTATTGAGACTGGAAGTGTCAACACAGGCATAATCTACTAATATGTTCATTGTTGATGGACATTTGCTGGTTCATAGAAATTCACCTTGTCACCCATACAAATGTCATTTGCTATATAGCTTGCAAATTTCCACACAGTCAGGGATTACTTCTAAACCAGACTGCACAACTCCTTGTAGAGTAATTAATAAATATTCATGATGCTGATATTGCTGCCAATGATGACAAATCTTATACATTAGAAAGAGTATTATAAAGATGAGGATATTAATCTTATAAGACAAAGGCATTCTAACATTGGTTCCAATATCCCAGGAGCCTTTAAATATTACAGCATATATCTTTTTTTTTCCTTTGGTAGTTGTACCTCTGGGAAATATGGAGTCATGCCCCAGTAAATATCTGCATACGTTTATACTTTAAATATTTATCTACAGACTATATACACTTTCAATACATAACACAGTTTCTATATAAGCACATGGAATTGTTTTTTTCAAGTCATGGTTACATTAAATCTAGATTTGATTTTCATTTCAGACTCTGCAAAAATACTTTTTTACTTTGAATCTCTTCATATTTACTCTCATTGTTTTCTCCATCCAGACACACACTCATCTACACCAATATTAACTGAGTATGTACTATGTGCCAGGCACCATCCTGGGCCGTGGGCACAAAGTGGTGAGGGGAACAGACATTATTCCAGCTCTCATGGATTTTCAAACTCCTGGGAAAGATAAACAATAAATAGGTAAACAAATGCATAAAATAATTGTAAATTATGAGGTTTCTGAGAAACACTCAGGGTGTTGTGATAAAATTTGTCTAGGAAAAGCCACTTTGAGGAATTAAAACAATTAAGACCTGAGAAAGAAAAATGGATCCATCATGTGAAGAAATATGGGAAAGAAGGGTGTGTGCAAAAGCCCTAGGGAGAAAAAGAGGCTGAGGTGTACCTGAAGTACAGTGGCAAGGGAGAGAGAGTTTGGGTAAATTCATAAATGAAAGAATGAATGAACTGGCAATGATTTTTCAGTCAGTGCTTCCTAAGTAATTCATTCTTCACAAGTGTGAAAGTCACCAGTCTGAGCCCATAACCTCTCAAGGATGAGAAAGTCTAGAGACCCAAGCTAAGAATCCAAGCTAAGACTCTCACATCCTTCAGACTTTCTTCCAGTCTCTCCCTGCTGCATCCTTTCTTTCTGGACATAAATGTTCACCTTCTAAGACAACCTGTGATTGACTCATTACTTCAAATTTGGGCTTATAACACTCCTTCATTGGGATATCTTCCATTAGGAATCCCACCTTAGCACTATGGTGTTGTCATTTCTTTTCTCTCAGCACATATGTGCTTTACACAGTGCCCAAATTTAGATACATGTCATTTGTAAGTGTTCATGTGGTTTTCATATTCTAAGGTTTATAAACTTCCTTAAATGATAAGGGGTGAAGGCAGGTTTTTTAACCTTCCTCGCCCAGTTCAATGGCCAACACAGAGGGAGACCTTGTCTCCCAGGTTAATAATCAATTCATAGTATCCCTAGGTTTTACTATATCAATGGATAGGTTGATAGATAAATGCAGAAATATAGAGTTATATATAGTATGTGTGTGTATATATATGTATATATAGTGTTATATGCAGTATGTGTATATAATGTATATTATGCATATATGCCCCTCAAACATATAATATATAAACATATATATTTATTTATCCATCCATCCATCTATCATCCATCCACTCATCCATCTATTCATCTACCCATCTTTCTGTCTGACAGTATAAAGATAGGTGTAGTGAAACAGGGATACATCAACAATCAGCACTTAATTTGGGAGAATGCCTTATCACAAAACTTATGGAGGTACATGTATAAATGTGCTTTGGAGATGCTAATTTTTGTAATGATTGTTTGCAACTGCTTATGCCTATCAGTTATAGGGGTAAAAGGCAGGCAACCTGAAGAAAGGGTGTCAAGTGCTGTGAATAATAAGCAAACATAAATGGATGCTTTAGGAGAAAAAAAAAAAGAGAGGAATGGTCTGCTTGGGAGATTTTTCTTTCTTACTTGCTAGGGGATGGAGAGAAGAGGGAAAGTGTACAAACTAGCAGCATACAGCGGAAGACAGGTCCATATGCTGCTGGGATCTCTGCTACCCTTCCTGAAATCAGTGCTGCAAGGATTATGAGTGGCAGGGAGGCTTGTACTGTGCCTGGAGAATCTTAGTGAAGCTAAGCAGAGGGCATTTTCTGAAAGACAAGTGCAATAGCTGCTTCCCAAACAAGTCACTGAATAATTCAGAAAGAGAGAGACTGAAGAGTTGCAGGCTGTTTTTATACCAATCCTAGTCATTTTACACAATTCCTCAGATATGTTTAAAGACAGGAAATATGTTAAGAACTGTGAATTTGTGAACTCTAGAAACACAAATAAATCAGCACAATTTTCACATGGTGTTTTCTGATACTTGTTAAGATATACTTACCAACTTAGTGCTAGGTAAGCGTAAGTTATCCATGCTAGTGAAGCAAAAAGCCCATAATGTATCATTTTAAAAGAGAGGCTTTTCTAATTAAGTTTAAGTTTATTTAATACATTTTAGAGTACGTGTGTTCCATTCTGTTAACAATAACGAAAAAAATTATATATCCACAAATTTCCTTTCAAGAGACATTTTGGTGGGTAAAAAGCTTTTTGAGACCCCTGCTGACGGCAAAGGAGAATTGCACCCAGGTTGCCATTACTTACCAGAAACTGAAGACATAATTTTCCTCATTAGCCTGGTCACCTTTCTCAAATGTGGAAGATGCATCACCATAAGATGAATGCATAAAGGTGAATTCTTAAACGATGGCGATTTGCTACACACAGGGATTTTTATTTTGCTTCAGGTTTATAGGTCTTCTAAATAATTGTCTTGTACAATATAAAATTACTATTTTGATTTATTTTTTAAAACTATGAAACATTGCACAACCTAATGTGAGAACAAGAATATCAAGAATTCTCAAAGATAATGTGATATTCTAATAAAGAATGAGCAACAATGCTAATTTTATCTGAAAATGCATTCATTTCTCCAACAATTTTATTGAGGGCATACTCTCTGTGAGATACTATTCTACATGTTAGGAATACAGTTGTTTATATCAGTCAAGAACTCTGCTTTCAAGGAGTTACATTCTTTTGGGGAAACAGACAGACAATTATATAAGATAATTTCAGATTGTAATGAGTGTGCTAAACATTACAACGTGCAAAGAAGATAGAGTGATAAGGAAGTAACTATGTAGGGAGAATGGTTCAGATTGTTTCACTGAAGAGCAAAATGTGAACTGAAACGTATCTGCTAATTAAAAAAAAAAAAGCCTTGTAAAGATAGGTAAAGCAGCAAGTGAAATATCTGGAAGGTAAGACAAAGGATAATTATATAAATATAAAGATTATACATAATGGGAACCACGCTGGCTCAGCCTCCACTAGGTTTATAAATTGGATCTTTGTATTATCCTCTCTTCAAGGCATCTAGATGTAGTAAAAACATCAGGACAAACAAATCTTGGGAACAGTCCTAAGGCTGCCTAGGAGAAACCACAGACAAACCTCTCTTACGCGGCTGCCTCATCTGTAAATTATTGAAAAGCATACCCTCTCAAAAGGTTTTCTTGATAATAAAAACTGATATAGTATGTAAAAAGCCTAGACATAATGGGCACTCAGTAATTTTTCATCACCCTTTCCTCTGATGCACGGGTTCTCTGGGCCTCACCTCACTAATAAGTCTCAGCTCAGCTACGAGAGGCAATGAGACGCAGCGAGTAATAATATCCAAAGGGCAGACAGGCAGCTAGGTGTGAAGTACAGTTAGTGAATACCCAAGGGCAAAGATGCCACTTTAGTCTTCTTTGTAAACCCTAGACATAACACAGGGGCTGACATATAGTAGGGATAAATACCTGTTAAATAAAAATGACACCCAGAAGTAACTAGCTTTAGGTAATCTATATAAGATAGTCCACGGCCCTCAAGTCATAGGAAAAGAAGATGAAGACAATGATCTCAACAGCTCCCAAACACTCTCATGATTTATGAGACTATGACCTCATTGCTTTAAGCTGTAGAAACAATGATATGACTAGGTCAGGTACAACCACAAATCCTTAAGAAATGGCTTTTGCTAAGAGGTCTTTTATAATAGGTACAGAAGGCTATGGGTATCGCAGCATATCTACAGGAATATTAGTTCAGCGTTTCCCAAAGTCTGGCCCATGATGACAAGGAAAAACCTTGACATATTTTCATGAAAGTAATTTTTTTTCAATGTAAAGGACTTCCCTTTATTTTGAGATTATTACATCAATTTTATTTTTGTGAAATCCATTCCCAAAGAGGTGTGAGAACTTATGGCACAGTTAATTAAATGAAGAGTGGATCCAAAGAGGGAGAAGTCTGGTTTGAGTTTCACGGGTTGGGGGGGCAGGTTCAAAGATGAAGGGCAGAAAGGACTTAAAAAAGAGTGGAAAGGCAACTGATACAGAAGTTACATTATAAAACACAGGTCCAATGCAAAACTGACCATGTAAAGACTTGGACATAGTAAAGCTCCCCTCTCTTCAGGGGAAGTTGGGAGACTGTGAGCATTTGGGTAACCATGGAGTCACGTCAGTCAAGAAAACAGACTAGTGATCAAAAAATGTTAGCCACTGTTGTTGGTGGAGATCATGTTAAAATTATAGTTTCTGAAACAATATTCCCTGCGATGGACTCCAGCCCCATCATTTCTTAGCTGAGAGATTTTAAGCAAGTTACTTGACTTCTGTGTATCTCAGTTGCCTCAATTACAGAAATGAAGATGATTAACCTACCTCAAGGGGTTTTAGGGAGGACTAGGAAAGTGAATTTATATAAAGCCGTTAGAAAACATTCACCATGTATAAAGTGTTCAAGTTACTATTGTAAATCAAGGAGGTTCTTTGCTTAAACCTTTTTACTCTCTGAGTTATGGATTTAGGTCAGTTCTCCATCACAAATATGTTTGAATTACTTCTTCATTTCCCCCTTCCTATTCCCTTTTCCTTCCCTCTCTCTTTCCCTCTGTTCCCTTATTCACTTTCCTTTTTCTTCTCCTCAGTTTTTGTTTTTGTAAGCTGAAATCCATGTTCAAACCAGAGGCTCTTCAGGGAAGAGCTTTCTCAAGGGAATGAAAGGTAACGACTTTAAGCCAAGAAATAAAACTGATTTCCCAAGAAGTACAGTCCTGTGATACTTTTCTGAAAAAGGCAACATCTGTGGCCATTTGTCCTGAGATAACTTTGCCCTATCAAAATTGAATCAGAAAGCTGCTAGGGGCCTGAAGCAGCATGTCTGCCCTATGCCCCCATGAAAACACTAAGATTGCCATTCCCTGTAGGAGTAGCATTCGGCTACCTGGTTGTTTTGGGTTCTCAAGTAAAACTCCTAGTGGTTAATTACATAATATATTGAGGATCAGTGAAATTAGTTAAATCATTTGGTGAATGTGAAACACAACATAGTAAGAAAGACAGGGATACATATATTCAATGTTTTAAAATATATTTCTAAAGCTAGGGTCGATGGCCCTGTGGAGGAAGAGAAGGACTAAAGATGCAAAGTACCAGAAGAGAGAACATAGGTCTCAAGATGAAAGCATTTTCTAATGGACTCATCCAAAGAAAGAATGGAGACCTTCCTGGAAATGAGGGAAGTATCCTGACACAGGTTGGATGATCACTAGATAAAGATGCCACACAGGGCTCAACAAGACTTAAATTTGAGTTCAGGTGACCTCTGAGCCTCACAAATCCTATTCTGTGTTGTTTGATATTCATTTGTGAAGGTAAATCATTCATACTAAATCTTAAACCCAAAGTAGCCAAATAATTGAAGAAATTCTGAACTATGGAATTTTCTTCTCTTCAGCAATCTAAGTTATTCCTTTATTTTTTTCTACTTCCCTCTACACATATGGCCCAGCTTGGATAGCTGAAAGTAATTTACAATTCTAGCCTCCCTAATTCGAAATTCTACAAGTCCAAGAGAGTAACCAGATTATGAAAACACTTGATTAATAGTGCAAATGAGCAGTTAAGTATTATAGTTTAAAAACTCAAGTCAAAAATATTTCTCTTCCTTCAGGAAGAAATATGAATGTTAAAAATGTGGTGCCTCGCAGAAGCAAAACTCCATAATTAATCTATAGAGCCATCTCCACTGTCAGAAGCAGAAAGGCCCCAGAGGAACTACTTGTCCTATAGAATGATGATGGCGTTGGTGCTAACGATGAAGATAAGAAAGACCCTGAAAGGTATGTGAGAATCTCTTTTAGAATCCTGCTTGGATTCTGATTACAAGAGTATTTCTTGAGTACTTACTACTGACCATAGAATACTGACCAAAATCACCTGAATGATTTCTATTAATTAATCTATTCATCCCCACAATAAAGAGGTAAAGTCCAACGAACTGCTAAGTGGAGGATTAAGACACGAATGGAGGCCACCTAACTGCAGTGTACAGGTACATATCAACCTAGACTACTCTCTTCAACAGCCTAACTTGAGGTATGGCTAAAAAAGTATCCTCCTCTGGGGATCAGACACAATACCTGCTATCTATTCCTGGAGCAGTCATTTATTCATTGCGTAAATTTGAGCTGCCCTGGCCAGACAACATCTGGAATGCTAAGTTCAATTCTCCATCTCAACTTGAAGGATACTGACTAACTGGAAAATACTCAACGCATTTTATCAGTGAAGATTAAAGAAAATATATAATCCCTCCATAAAGTCTCAGGTATTAATCACTTCAGTATTAGGGGAAAATTCATTGCGTTTATATGTGTTTGTGTATGATGAGTCCTTCAAAAATCAGTTGACTATGCTAGATCACTGTATTAGTTTGACAGAAGATGTTTCTGTGTGTAATCACTTTATCATGATTCCATTTTGTAAGAATACAGGACAAATGAGGATCCCTTTCTCTCCTAATCCTTAAAGGTATCACACATCAAACTTCTCCAGATTTAGGTAGAACATTTCTACACATGATTATAAGTGTGGTTTCTACGGACTTCCTTCAGTCTCTAGTATGAGAGGAAATGATAAAACCCATAAAAGTGACCAATATTTGTACATTACTATAAAGTTTTAAAAGCACTTTTACATTATTGGTTGAAGGTTTTTGTTTATTTTCAGTCCTAAAACTATGAAAACACATACTTTACTATCAGTTCTACTATACTTCCACCCCTACCTTGACCTCTAGAAAGCCAGCAGAACTGAGAAAAATAAACCCAGTTTGGAAAAGACAGCATAATGTAATGCCAAGATGCATTCCCAGCTCATCACACATTTTCCTGAAAACAATCAATACATGTAGCCTGAGGCAGACAATTTCATCATACATATACTTTCTGAGAGCAGATCATTATTACCAGGAACCGTCTCCCTTACTCAAAAAGACAGAAAGTATGACAGAAATGATATACACAGAGTTAGCCCCAGGGGAAATTGCATGGTAGGCAAAATGCCTCCTACCTCATTATGTAGTCCTCTTTCCTCTTTTCCTTTCCAGCAGAAGGACCCCTGCCTCCCAAACTTCCCCAGATACCCAGGACCTTCGTGATCTCACTCTCCATGACCTGACAAAAACCACTTTGAGAAATAATTTTATAAACTCATTCCAACAAATGTGTAAATTTCCAGCAGAGGTTTTAAGAAGTATCAAAGCCTGTACTCAAAGGATTCAGTTCAGAGGGGTGTAGACATTAACTAAAGAATAGAGTTTTGTGGAAGCATATCTTACGAATCCAAATTCAGTCTCTCTGAAGGCTTCCACATAGAAAAACATAATCAAAAGAAAGGAAGTAATGAGGACTTATAAATTCTCTTGGGTGACACTGAAAATGTAAATATTTTTCACATGGTCTTTGCTACTCTCCCATTCTGGACTGTCATAGAGGAGAGGCAGTTGAAATGAAACCAGAAGATGCTGGAGATGCACCCAAATTACAGATACATCTTAGCACAGATCTGCACAACACTGAATTACATAATGAAATGAACAGTGCTATACAGTTGCCCGACGGAAGCTTACTCAGCATAATCAAATGGTCAGCAATTATGTAAAATCTAGTGCCTGTTGTCATTATGGCCCTGGATACACAGACCTAGGGTCTGTCACAGAGCTATTCTGCAAAGGGATACGTATCACACCAAGCTGGGAGACCACAAAAAGAACACATCCCTGAAACACACAAGTTCCCACAGCATCATCAAATACCAGAGTAGTCACAATATATTAAGGATATTCTATGCAACGTTGTATAAGGGTCAGTGTGACACAGTGGGTGAGGGTGTGGCCTTGTAGTCACACAGATCTGCCTTCAAATCAGGTACTGCCACTCTCTAGCTGTACATATAAGACTTGTGTCACTTCTCTGACTGCTGGTTTCTTCAACTATAAGATGGAAAAAACAATAGAGTCTATTTTTTGTGAAAGTTAAATGAGATAAGGTGTTTATGTTACCTGGGATATAAGTCTTAGGAGGTTAAAAATGATAGTGAAATGATTATGCCGATAATAAAACTGGTATCAACAAAGTAAGTAAGTCAAGAGGTAAGGAAATTTTAAATCATTCAATCTTGTGATCAGCTTTTATAGTGGTTTAGAACACAGACTCAAAAACCAAATATTTTGGACAAATGACTCAATTTCCCATGATTAAGTTTCCCATCTAAAAAAGAGATCAATAACAGTACCTCACTGATAAGACGTGTTGTAAAGATTAAATAAAGTAACACATGTAAAAAACTTAGAATGGTGCTTTACACAGAGGAAGCACGAGATAAATGTTAGCTAATATTTATTACTATCCTTGTCAACAGTGGAGGTAAGAACATGGCAAAAATATGGAGATGAATCTTGGTAAGAAAATCACAGCTCTCTAGAAGAATGGGTAGAAGTGAACGCTAGAATGGCCTCATCACTTTCATTCTGGACACATCCTCTTTTTCATTCATTGGCTCACTTGCCCAGGTTGCAACCACAGGAGCCCAGCTGAGATTCCAGTAGTCATACCCGAAAAGTTGCTTCTTTAGGACACAGCAGGTTTGGTCATTATGAAATCACAACCGGAACTTTTCCACTGAGAGCCTATGACTAATAATCTAAAAATATAACCATCCTTACTCTGCATAATACTTTTGAAAACAAAACCAAGTTTGGCAACAAAAATTATTTGTTAGGTGGTGGCCCACATGTGCATGGAAATGGTAAAGACACAGCAACAAAAAAAAGTGCCTAAAAGAAGCTATGGCATTGACATTTCCAAAGAAGCTCAGAACATCATTACCATCACCACCGCCACCATCATCATTATCGCCATCATCATCTTCTTTATATCAGTTACCATTTATTACCTATGAAATTTTGTTCTTAACATACTCACCTGGACTTCAGAAAATAACTACCATTATTCCCATTTAATCTCTTTGTTCTTTTTTTCCCCTTAAGACAGAGGTACTTTGGGCCTTTCCACTTCTGAAATTAAAAGCTACATAATGCACAGCAATACTTCCATCCTACATTTTCCATATATAGCAAGGCCCATTTTGACACACAATAGTAAACCTCTGAGTGAGGCATTCAATTAACAATGGAATAAAATGAAATGTTTATTTAGTTTATAATAATGGATCACAGAGGACCAATTCCAACAGTGACCTTCAAGGAAAGTTGTTCAGACTTTCCTGCAAGACCATTCCATTGTGCTTGGTAATCAGTAATTTCACACCTGGATATTGATGACAGGATTCAAACAGGAAATCAGCAGCCCCTCAGAAAATCTGTCCCCATCAGGTGAGCAGAGGGGCTGGCTCGCTGAGCTCCATCAGCTAGGATAATTGTTATGAATAAGGAGGTGTATCGCTTCCCCGCAGAGGCAGGGGTGCCCGTACCAAATTACACACAAGCTATATACAAGTCAGTCCATTGGAACATTGAAGATACCCTCAGTAAATGCAAATAGCCAAATACAACGTGGCTAATTCAGAAAATGAAAACTGAATTTGGAAAGCAGAATAAGGAATTGAATAATCGCAAAGTGCGAAAAGCGAAGAAAATGGACAAGCCCAGGCCAGAAGCCGAGAAAATTCACTGCCAATTTTCCAGGAGCAGTCACTGTTCAAATATTTAATAACTCCCAAGTATTCTTTTCCCTCTTTTTACTATTTATCTGCCATCTTGCCAACTAAATCCTACTCTACACTGTAGTGCTAAGAACTCATTTTCTTCAAGTCTAATACCCCTAACCTCCAAGTAGGTTTGGATAATGCAATGGGAAAGAAGCCATGAATTTTAATACGTTAGACCCGAGAGCACACCAAAAATCATACCAATTCCATATCGTTGAGACTATCTTTTAGGGAGGAAAGGGACAAAAGTATCAACAATACAGAGAGGTGTACCTCAAATGATAAAAGAAACACATACCTGGAGATTCTCTCAAAAATTTTTAATGTAGATCAAATGAAGAAAAAGTCTTGAGAGAAGAATGTTCTTTAATGGAACCACTATGGATATTGCTAGAAAGGGAATAATATTCCCCTCAGTGCTTCTCTGCATAAAATCGAGATTTGAATAGGGTTCACTTACCTTAAAGAAAGGTACAACTAAGCATTATATGGAGATATAGACACAACCATTTAAATATTTCTTAATCCTAGATTATTTATAGGTTATTTAACACTTCAGGGTTAAGACTCACGAATCAAATAGAGGTGATGGAAGATGTCGCTTTGTGGAATATTCAATGGAGAAAGCCATCATATGCAGAGGCAGTCCAGTGATCATAGTTCTGTTGTAAAAATTGGTTTCACTTACCTAGACAAAATAAAAAGAGAAAATAGGAGGAAAATGTTTAATAGAATTCTTTGAAAGTGAAAGGTTGTGTTTGTTCATTGCCACCCTTTTCCTCTCTTTTCATAGCCTCTTCACTTCTCAGGAAAGAGCCTCATCAGTGTCTCAGTACTGATATCAAAGATCACATGGACGCAGTGGAGAAGATGATGCCTGTCCTCGGCAACGGACAACAACGAGGCCCACCCTCTCTTTGCATCTTGCTCTGCAGGTGTCTCAGGTGGGAGAAATGACAGACTATCTTAACTTGCTTTCAGAATGGAAAGGCGTGGGTCAGTGCTCTTTGGATTAGAGGCATATCTGCTCCTTGGGTGTTTCCTCCCAATCCTTCTCTCCTTTGCCACAGGATCTTTGCACATGACCCCCCTTCTTTCCACTCTCTCACCCGACCCCACTCCATCTTGCCATTCAGTTCTGCTATATACACAGTTCTCTCTTGCTATCCAACCTTTGGTGTTCTGTTTAGAAATAACCTCCTTTAAGAAGCATTTATACATCTTTCAAGCCCAAGCAAACTGCTTCTTCTGTGTGCCTAGCTCCCTGTGTTTACTGATAAAACAGTATGTCACTGTCCTATAGTTAACCGTTCACTTGTATGCACATGCTACAATATGAGTTTCCAGAGAGTAGAGTCTGCATTGTACCCCCTGTTTTTTCCATTGTTAGCAAAGCATGAACTGGGATATGGCCAATTTCAATAAAGATTAGAGAACGAAACAATGAACTAACTAATAAGTAAAGGGAACCCAAGTCAGAGCAAAGGAAAGACAGAGGGAGCTGAATGCCTACGGTGACTACTGAATCTAGGTTTATGGGAGAGACCTAAATTTGTTATACCCTGTTTCCTTCTTACTCAACTTCAGGTTAGGAAAATGATCACAAATAAACATAGGAGCTCTGGGCTAGAATACTAAGTATGTCAAGGACAAAACATGGTACTTGGTGCTAGGTCCACTTGAGGATCCAGAGGAGGTAAAAACATCTGAGTGACTCTCCTTGAAATTGTCCACATCATGTGTCTGTCTGTGACCTTACACAAATGACCTTACTCTCTAACCCTTACTTTTCTCAAATGGAAATGGGAATTACCATATTTGACCTATCTACACTACCATTTTTTAAAAGATTTTATTTTGAAATAACTGTAGGCACACAGGAAATTACAAATTAGTACATAGAGCCTCCTGAATCCTTCTCCCAACTTCCTCTAGTGATGACACCATATATATATATGTAGTAGATATCCAAAGCTGGAAACATCACCCTTCGTTGAGAGAACCAAATGAGATGATGGAAAGAAATATCTAATTCACTGTGTTCTTTTTAAGGTTAATTATTCCTTATTCAACATTTATTATTAAAGTCTTGCTCTATACTAGGTGTTGCACTGTACACTTGAGATAAACGTGTGATCAAAAGAAGCTTGTTCCATGTCTTAATGGAGTTTACATAGAGTGGGAGAACACAGAAAGATGAGATGATTAATCCTATGAAGTTCAATTTGTGTAAGCATCTAGAAGTAGGGATATCTAATTCAGAATAGAAAGAAGGATGTTATACTCAGATAAGGCTTCCCAAGGTGAATTTTCCAGTCTAGACTTCTTCTGAATGATGAGTTGAAATGAACCAGAGGAAGTATACACAGGTTGAAGGAAAAGTACATGTAAAGGCAAAAAGAAGGAAAAAATCTGGCTTATTTTAGTTTGAACAATGGCCATATCTGTAGTATGACAATTTTATGATTCAAAATAATAATTCTGCATGACTGTATGAGTGTCGTAGTAAAGAGAGAAACCTAGAAAGAAGGAAGTTCTGGATAAAATAGGGTTTGGTAAGCCAGGATAAGGATTTGAGAATATATCTGAAGAGCAATCAGGATCCAAGAATGTGTTTTAAACAGGAAAGCATTATAATCAAATTGGCATACCCTGAATGCTTAGAGAGAAATGGATATGATGGGGCCAATGTAGAAGTGGAAGCAGGGAGGACAATTAGAGGTTGTAGCCTGAATGCTGGCGAGACATTACATCAAGATTAGCCAAGACAGTGGACAAGGGGATAGAGAGAAGTGGGAGAATTGCTTTAATGACAGAACTGACTTCATTTGGAGATAAGCTGTGTATAGGTGTAAAAGGGCGGTAATGATAAAGAAGATACCCACGTTTCTAGCTTGATCAACCCATGATGATATTGATCAATTCAAGTGGAGAAGCAGCTTTAGGTGAGCTATGATAGTGAAAGTACTTTGTAAACTGTAAAGTGCTACTAAAATATAAGTACAGTTGTTCCTAGGTTTCCACAGTTGGTTCCAGGACTCCTGTGGATACCAAAATTCATGGATGCTTGAATCCCCTATTTAAGATGGCACAGTACCTGCATATAACCTATGCATATCCTCCCATATACTTCAAATTATCTCTAGATTACTTATAATACCTAATACCAGGTAGATGCTACATAAATAGTTGTAAATACAATGTAAGTGCTATGCAAATACTTGCCAGTACATGGCAAGTCCAAGTTTTGCTTTTTGGAACTTTCTGGAATTTTTTCTGAGTATTTTCGATTTGTAGTTGGTTGAATCTGTAGATCTGCAACTGTTGGATCTGGAGGGCCTACTGTATTTTCCTGTATACATGCATGCATAATTCTCAAGATGATTAGAAAATAAGTGGACTACTTCGAGAAAGCAATGTCAGTGCATGGCTCCTACACAGCATATCATAATTGGTTTGTGGTGCCTTTAGTAATGCCAGGACAATTCATTAAGAGAATCAAGAACAAGCAGGTGTTTCCATTAGAGCATGCGCTAATAAACACACACACACACACACACACACACACACACACACACACACACACACACACACACACACACACACACACACACACACACACACACACACACACACACACACACACACACACACACACACACACCCAGCCAAACTAGGGCAGAATTAAATTTGCTGAAGCACCCAAAGAATCCATTCAAGAAAACTGTAGTAGAGAGGCATTTTTCATTCAAGAATGGAAATTAATACAAAATGAAAAGGAAAAATTGCTCAGGACATTGGTAATTAAATAGGCCATCACACTTATTACTTCTCAGCATATCATTTAAGTAAATATCAATCAACAGACCCTACACTCTGCCATTGTTTGGTAACTTAAATGAAATTAGTGATGTCATCAGTCTCAAGGTGCCAGAGATCAATTAGACTATTGTTTTTCATTAAAATGATTTGTGATTTGTGTACTGTCTGATTCCACCTACTTGATTATGTGTTGCTTGAGACTTGGGGACATATCTTGCTTATCTCTGAATTCCCCAGAAGGCACAGCAGAAGGTCTTGCATGTAATAGGCACCCAAGAATATTGTTGAATTTTAGAAACTTCATTAGAAATGAAATGCATTCAGTTATATAAAATGATTTATTTTCAACCTAATAGTACCAGTGGTGATTACTTTAAGAGAGTGCTAGTGTTGGTAAGGTACTTTGTCAACTTTTCAGGAAAATGCCATTTCTCTTAAGTCGACAAAAGGTAATTTATCTGAGGGAAGTAAGGAGACAAAGGAGTTGCTTTGAATAAATTCCAAGAAATGAATTTCTTTGAAGTAATAGGCTTATTAGTGTTACTAATTCATAAAATATGCCTAACACAAGATCTCAGAAACATTCACGCCATTGTGTTATTTTTGGAAGTTTCTCTTAAGCATTTATTGCCAACACCCTTTTAACTCATAGCAAATCATTAATGAGTCACACTTTGGGGAGGAATGTGTGGAGGAAGCCACAGCCAGCAATACCACATTATTATTATTATTATTATTATAACTTTCATTATTATCGGTGGGTAACCCCTCTACTCCTCAGTTGACCTAACTAAGAGATGGTTTTCATGTTCCCTCCATCTTAGCGCAGTGTGATTTTAAAGGACCTTGAGATGAAAGTCTTGCCCTCTCTAAACAATTTCTTATCAGTAGAGACTGAGGAATTGATATGACTCTTCGTCTTGCCCCAACTTCCACTTTACACTCACTGGTTTTCTGAGATGGCATTACCAAAACCCGAGGGCTGGAGAAGCAAGGCAGAGGATCACAGTCCTGCAATTAATGCAGACGTGCTGCTGACCTGTGGGTACAGGCTTGGAAGAGAGTAACAGCAGAAACGGCACGGGCACTGTATTGCGTAAATCCACCATGGCCTGCATTTTGCGCTGCTTTGCAAAATGTGTTTTATATCCTGATGATATCCTACAATTCCCCTGATCTCTGAACAAACTGCGATCTGTCTTTATGAACGGGGTAGAGGTAGATATTCAGCACTACAATTCCTTGCTTTTTTGGGGGGAGAGAACACCTGAGATGCCCACCAATATTCTTTACACCAGGAAGTCAGGAGGCCCTGACCCAAAAAAGGTCTCTCAAATGTGGATTGGGCGTTTAATGGGCATCTTAACTAAGTTTATTACAAGTTCACATACTGTCTGGATAAAAAACTTGGAATCAAACACAACTGGAGTAGGGGAAACTGTAACTGATGCAGGTTAATCTCTCCCACATCTTCAGAGAATGGCCCTGCTCCCACTGTTTCACATTGTATATAGGTTTTCATGATGATAGGAAGGGAAGAGCTATGAGGAATTGCCAAGATACTGCCATGCGAAGAGGTCTGAGCTTATAGAAACTTATGCAGAAAACTCATCAAGTTGGGATTGATTGTTACTGAGCTGCTTCCTCTCCAGGTACAGGCATTACAGGTACACCTCCCTCCTCCATTCTGCAAGCAGGTGTTTCACGTTTATGAGATAGCTGCCTCACTTAACTAACCCTGTGGCTTTAGGGAGGCTCCAGCACTTAGGGATGAGAGTAGTGTCCCAGTTCTAGGAACACCTGATGCCTACATTATGCAAAATGGCTCTGCAGAGCAACACTGATGGACCTAGAGATTATCATACTAAGTGAAGTAAGCCAGAGAATGACAAATATCATATGATATCACTTATGTGTGGAATCTAAAAAAAAAATGATACAAATGAACTTATTTACAAAACAGAAACAGACCCACTGACACAGAAAACAAACTTAGGGTTACCAAAGAGGAAAGGAGGGCGGGGGAGGAATAAATTAGGAGGTTGGGATTAACATATACAGACTACTATACATAAAATAGATCACCAACAAGGACCTACTGTATAGCACAAGGAACTATACTCAATATTTCATAATAAGGGAAAAGAATCTGGAAAAGGATATATATATATATAATATATATGTATATTATATACATAACTGAATCGCTTTGCTGTATACCTGAAACTAACACAACATTGTAAATCAGCTATACTTCAATAAAATTTTTAAAAAATGGTTCTGCAGAGGCACTCCCATAACTCAGTACACTAAAAGAAACCACTTTTGTCTTATCCATCCTACTTGACACGTTTAATATTTTTTTATTTGAGCAAACAAAGACGAGAATACGATTTCAAGGCTGAAAGCTGCAGCTAGTTTTCAATGTTAGGAGGCATCAGAAACATAGTTTAGTGTAATAATCTCTCTGTCATTAGGTACAGTTCTCTGATAGCAAGAAAGAAAATCCTTTTTTCCTAAAATTAGTCTGGAGCTTTTATTAAGTGGCCTCATATCCTAAAGGGAGAAGAAGCCAATTATAGCAAGGATGGGAAAGAAATATCAAGTATCCTTACCCACTGTTTACTCTTTCCTTTTATACAGTATCCCACTGGACAGGTCACTGTGTGTGAACAATTATTGGCTGTAGCAACAAAAAGTCAGCTGACCTAAGGAATGGCTTTTAGGGCCATGTGACTGATTATTGCCAATTAGTCATCTGAAGAGGTTCAGTGAGAAATATTACCCCTTCTCTTATCTAGAATGGTACATTAAAGATCCTATCTGAATTCAAAGAGGTTTGAACAGAAAGTTGATAATCCTGAAAGCCCCATGCAAAAACATCAACACTGTCAACATTGTGAAATGGGACACACGGATCTAAAGCTATAGCTATGGTAGACGTTCCAAGTTATTTCTGGAACTACACCTATTCGAGATGAGAAATCATTCTTTGTAAAACTGAGTATAACCAAGCAGCCTATCTATCTTTTGAACGGACATATACAGCCCAGAAACATTCACTAGAATGATATTTTGCTTAAGTGACATAAAACTGCCAATGCATGTGGTCCCCATAGTAGAAAGAGGCTTTGGTTGCCCACTCACACTCCCGCTAGGAAGAGAAGTTCTGTGCAAGAGTACGAACCTGAGCCAAAGGAGCCTGAAAGACGGCTTTCCTCAACGAATTGCTCCAGCCTTAGACCCTTAAAAGGGGTTCAAGGTACAGCTCCAATCTGAGCCCCCCATACTCTAATCGCATTTCCTTGCAATCAAAATGGGAAGGAGATTATGTCACATGGCTGATTACCGATATCTTCAAATATCTGCTTATACCATACTGTGTTCTAGCCAGGAAAACCTCCCTCTATTTCCTTTCCACTTCCTAACTCCTTTCACTCTGCCTTCTAGAAATAGCTAACAGCAAAAGTTCCATTTCATAATTGTATTACTGGCTGAAATATTAATTGAAATGAAAACAACATTTTAATGGGCATAAAAGTCACTTGGAAATGAGATAAAATGTTCTAAGCACTGCCTGCCTAGATGCAGACCTAAAAAAAAGCACTCTGACAGTTTGATTATTCTGCACATTAGTGCAATCTAGTTGGCTCCCGATTCCTAGAGTACAGTTCCCTATTTGCATAAATGTCTCTCCTGATTGTTTGCTGTTAGTTGCATTTATGGGAAAAGCCCCAAGGGTTATTCTTTCCCTCTGATTAATCCCACGTATCATGTTACTGCAACACTGTCTCTCACTGGCACAATCATAAATGTCTTGCTCCTTCTTCATACCTGGGGTGGAAAGAGGGACCCAGAACTGTGGCTCAGTCCTCCAAATTGAGTCCTTGTAGAGGCCCATCAGGACCTATATACCTAATCCCTGCTTTCTTTCTGACCTTATTCTCTACGATCTCCACCGCCACCCCACCATTCCTCTGCCCATTCCACTCCAAGCACACTGGCATCCTTCCTCCTCCGCTGACTCCCCAGCCATGTAACACTATAGGACATTCGCATTGGCTGTTTCCTCTGATTAGACCAGTCTTCCCTAGGATATCTGTACACCTAAACTCTTTCACCTCCTCCAAGTCTTTGCTAAAATGTTAACTTTCCAAAGAGGCTTACCCTGACCACCCCTATTTGATCCTCACACCTGACCCCAGCCACTGTTTTAAATGCCCAGTCCCTTAACTGGCTCCACTTTTTCTTGTATTCCTAGTACTTTTTACTTATTAACTTATTAGTTAATTTATTTACGTATTTCTGCCTCTCCCACTAGAATTTTTATATATATGAAAGAATATATATATATATACACACACACACACACGGTGCGGTATGTGTATCTATATAAAAGGTATATGTATATATAAATCATGTATATATAAATTATGTATAGAAAAAGTACATACACACGCATATATGTATATATGTGTGTGTGTGCATGTCTCCATAAATACTTGTTAAATGGATTAATGAAACGTGGGCCTCTTAGTGAATCTGTTGCTCTCCTTCTTGAAACCTGTAAGCCTTCCAAAGAAAAGATTATCACTTGCCCTTCCCTCTCCTAGAACTTGTCGTTCCTGCTTTCACCCAACACTTATTTTCCTGACCCTGATTTTTCTCCTCTTACATAGTATCATTAGTTGTCCTTTCTTTCTTTATTATTAATCAAATCTTCAAATCTCACTGTCAGTAACTGTAGCAAGAAGGATGTATCACTGACAGAAAATAAGATTAAGTCTTTAATGTGTAGAATTGAAGGAAATCCAGATACTATCTTTTCCGATCTCATTACCCATCAACCAATCAATGGGAATCTCTTCTCACTGACCTGGGATTCTAACATACCCATCACCCAAGCTGGAAAACATCAAAGATTAATATTTTCCCTTGCATGCAAACCATGTAATTTAGTAATAGCTACTCAAGCACCATTGGCCTGCTAATTAATCTATAGATTTTGTTGTTGTGCCTTTAATCATTTCCACTGATAATGGAGTCACTTTAGAAATACTCATTCTCTGCTCAGACTCACCAACTAAATGCTACTAGAGTCTCGTAGTAAAAAAAAAACACTGAAATATATCGACGCCCTGCCAACTTGCTCTCTTTCTCTTCCTTTCTTTTCCATGTGTCAGCTGGTGGTACTATGCAGACAGAATACAGAAAGGGGAAACTAGCAGCTAGTAAATGTAGTTTGTGTCACAGGTGAGGGTGAAAAATGATTCCTCATCTTAGTCAAGAAACAAGTCTGTCCTACTCTCTCTGAATGGAAGATTTAACTGTCCTCTGACTTCTCATCAGTAACTTCAAATCAGCCTGAAAATAACTATTTGGGACCTTATTCCCAGAGTCCTCTTTTCTGAGAACACATGATTGATTTTCATCTTCTACTACCAAGCAACAAGTGATGTATGTTTTCTGATGGGACCATATTTGCACGTGGTGATTCACACAGGGTCTACTGAAAGTTTCTAGTGATCCTATATGAATTTAAAAGGTGTTCAGTTGTACCCACTGCCCGAATAACAGCTTAAGTGCTGGCTTCTGTTTCCTGTCCTGATATTTATCTCTTGTGTGCCTTTGAAAGTGTCAGTTCACCTCTCTGCACCCCAGTAGACAGAATGGAGAGATCTGTCTGTTTCTCTTTCTCACAAGGGATATCGATGAATTTATGTTTGGTCACATACAGTTCATACCAACTGTTATGATTTACTCTAAAATAACATGGAAAACTTTATTTCTTATCCAATGTTTGAGAGAAAAGGAACTGAGATGTTAAATGATACAGCTGGTCTAGACCTCAAGTTACTGCAATCAAAACGAGTAGCTCTATCAGGCCAGGTTTATACATCATTAGCAAACAGACTAGAGAAAACTGTGCTTACTGCATAGTCTTCCTTTATAGGAATGACTTTTGCACCCACTGAGATTTCCCACCAATGTAGAGAGGTCACCTGAGAGTGTAGGCAGGAATATTAACCCTGCTTGCCTTGAAGCACTGCTAGCAAGGAAAGACCTACCCATTCAGAGGTCACCTGGGGCTCTGTTCATGAGATAAGAAGAGTATTCTTTAGGAACAGTTTGGGAGAGATCCAGTATTACATAACCAATAGCTAATGTGACGGATTTTCTAACAATAGACAAAACATTCATTGAGTACTTTCCTTTGCAAGACAGTCAGTTTATGAGGTTATATCTTTACATCAAATATTATTTTTCACAATCAAACATACTTTTAGAACACCCTGATAGAAATGTCTCTTTTGACATTAATAATGTCTTTGACTTTGACATTGATCATTTCCAAATGTTAACTTTATCCCCCCAAACAGAGTTTCAACAGCACTGAATATATATATATATTTTAAATGTGTCTAGAAGAGATTCTGAAAAGAGAATTCTGGAGATGTCTTGAATATTATAAGAGTTGGAATAAGAATATGCCCTACGGTAAGCATGTGTTTTCTTATGCTTTCTTCCCTCTTGAGGCAGCAAATTGTGAAAAGTGAAAAACATGACATGTTAGAGCCAGACTTTTAGTTTAAAACCTTCCATTGGGGTTTATTAGCCATGCTGACAAGCAAGTTGTTTAACCTAACTGATGTTTAACATCCCTATCTTTAAAGTGAAGATAAGTGTAGAGCTCAGCTTATAAGGTTATTGAAAGAGAAAAGGATTTGATCTATGTACAACACTGGTATAGAATCGGGCATGACGCAAAAAACAAAACAAAACAGGTGTGTTACCTATTTTAGGTATTATTATTACTAAAGTTCCTATTTCAAAGGCACAGAAGACAACTTATAAAGTGTCACACCACAAAAGAGGTGAAGGGATCTATGACTAGAAACTATTTCTTGAGGCTCCAACCAAAAAGATGTATTCTTCACCACAGCCAATCTGCCTGCACTTACATATCCAAGAACCTCAAGAAAATCACACAATGGAGACTCAGATGATAATACAGTGCAAGGGATTTAGTGGGTGGAAAAAAAGCCTGTCTCTTACAGAAATAGCTGTGACACTAAACACTGCTTCAGAGATATTTGATCTTTATTTTCCATAGAAGCTTAAGATAAGTGACAGGGCTCTGAACCTGCAGTTGGGCTTTAAAACTGTCAGGATATGGTGTTTTTGTATTAATGTGAGCATCTTTCAACAGCTCAAGTGGAATAAATTATTACTTATCCTACCCCCTGAATGTCAGTGGTTTGTGAGCACAGAAGGAAGCACCTATGCAGAAACACCCCACTTCATGTTCCAGGGAAAGCAAATACATCATCAGATCACTATTACCGGACTTCACCTTAATAAAAAAACAGAGTGAAAATGATATAGCTATCATTTATTTTTCCAACTAAATATAGAGTAGTCATCATCTATGGTTTCTATAATTTCATAACAGAAGACACATGGTAAATTAGGAAGGTCTGCAGGACGGAATTTATTTTCACTACCATATGTAATTGCATACCAACTGTTTATAGTTATCATTTTGCCATTGACCAGTGAAAATGTTATCACAAACTTGTATTTGGGAACAACTCATCTACGGGCCTCTTTGACATAATCCAGGGAGAAGGATTAGATTGGCTTTGTCTAGGTGCTTCAGCTTCCTTATTTCTAAAAAGGACACGATTATCTTCTCACCACATCCAGTGACTTTCTCTCATCCTCCTCAAATGTTCTGCCACATTTTTCGGCCAGCCTCTTCCTTTGGTTTTTGCATTACTGCACCAACCTTGTTCTCTCAGGCCATGAATTACTTTCTCTGTCTTCCCTTCAGTAACTCCAGTTCTTCTTGACCTCAACTGTGGACTTTCTCTGGGGTGTAATCACTAACTCTTGGCATCCCTTGACTGCTTTCTCTGAAAGGGCCTCATGTATTTTTTTGTTCATGTTATCCTTAATCAAATTACGTCCCAATCTTTCTTTCCAGCACCAACTTGTCTCAAGGTTCCCAAACCTATTAGATATGTCTTCCTTGGTAATTTACTATTACCTCAATCTCATATTTATAACCACTTGAATTTGCTTCCCAAGATTATCCCATTCTAGCCAATGGAGAAATTTTTCTAGTTCACTGAAGTTGAAATTTAAGACAAGCCTGTGTTTCTTTATCCCTCTCACGCCAATATCTAGTCTACTGCTTCTCCATATTTCTTCTTAATGTCCTATGTTTTCTGATCTAATTACTGTAATTTTATGGCACTAGCTCATAGCTACTCATAGTTGCCTCTTCTCTGCATCACTTCCATACTACTGGGTTGGCCAAAAAGTTCATTTGGGTTTTTCCATAAGATGTTATAGAACTTTTTGGCCAACCCAATACCTTCATTAAAAAGCACCTTCATCCTTTAAATATTTTGATTTTATTAAATCAGTTTCCTAAACAAGAATTTACATCGCTTCATTTTTGTCTTTCAGATCAAATACAAGGTCCTCATGCTGGTACTTTAGGTCCCATTGGACTCTTGCAGTCATATTTTCCAAGGCTCACAGAGAAGACTGACTTTTCTCTGGTCAGTCTGCGCATACACCAAGCTCATTCCTGCCCACCACTCTCTACTCAGCCCTTTCTCACATCCAGAACACCCTCATCCTTTCTCTGAACCAAACAAATCTGATCATGGATTTCCCTTACCTCTATCAATTTAGACTGCCTTCCCTTTTCCAAAATTGTCAGCAAATTTTATTATTAGTTCTTCAGGGTCTAATAATTTTAAGTTTGCTATTAATTTTATAAATATTATTCTTATAGCTATTTTTCTATTCAAGAGTGGAGTCAAATCTTATTTCTTATTACATACAGCATCTCATTTCAAGCTGGGTTTCTATATGACAAATCTCCAGTTTACTTATAGATTACTAGTTACAAAAGTATTTGTATCAAAAAACTGGGGGTTTTAGTGATTATTTCCATTTACATGCATCTTGTATAGAGGGATGAGGGAGAACAGAACAGACCAGATAGGAAGTGAAGACAAGGCAGCTGGTTCTCAACTCAGCTCTTGATTATCCGAGGGGCATTCCTTAGTATGGATGGATGTAAGAAAACTGTGTCAGATCATCAGATACAGACTCACATATTATTGAGCTGTGGACTAACTGTACATGGAAACTTCATTTTTTTTTAAACTTCTGTCTCTCTAGTATCTAGCAAAGAATCTGTTCAGGTTGGGCTCAATAAATTTAGCTCCCTCAAATGAATTCAAGTCTTCATATCAAGGTAAATTAAATCCCAGTTTCTAAAGATACTTGCCATACAATCAAATGTTTATTATCAATATACTTGTATATCAGAAAAGTTATATACAGGTATACTGATAATGAATATTAGATTATATGGGCAAGTTGTGTATGATCCAGCAATCCCACTACTGTGTACATATCAAGAAATGAAATCATTATCTCCAAGTGATACCTGGATTCCCATGTTCATAGCAGCATTATTCAAAAGAGCCAAGGTATGTAAACAAACCAAGTATCTGTCAACAGATGAACGGATCAAGAAAATGTAATATATATAATGGGGTATTATTAGTCGGCCCTAAAAAAAGAAGGAAACCCTACCATTTGCCTCAATGTGGGTAAACTTAGAGGGCATTAGGCTAAGTGGAATAAGCCAGATAGAGAAAGACAAATGCCACATGGTATCATTTATATGTAGCATCTAAATAAATGGCTAATTTATGGAAATAGAGTAGGTTGCCAGGAAAAATAGGGAGAGGTTGGTAAAAAATGCGAAATGTCAGTCTTAAGATGAATAAGGTCTGAGGATCTAACGTATAACATGGTGACTATAGCTGATAACACTGTACTGTAACACTGAAATTTGCTATTCTCACACAAAAAATGGCAAACGTGAACGGATGGATGTGTTCATTAACTCATTGGAGAAGAATCCTTTCATAATGTATACCTGCATTAAATCATCATCACCCTGTATACTTTAAATCTTCCAATTTTATTTATAAATTATACCTCGATAAAGCTGGAGAAAAAAAAATGATGGAAACACAAGAAAGGTAATTAACAGAACACTAGAGCCAGAAAATGTCCCAGATGTCGAGAGGACAAAGTGGCAAATTTCCTAAGTTCAGGTCAAAAAAATGGACAATTTCTGACAAAATTCTAGGAAAAAGCATTAAATGATAAATTTTGGACATGTGCTTGTTAGTGAATTCAACAAATATTAATTAATGTATCCATGTGTTTCTGGGTACATGTTGGTAACTAAGAGACAAGGTGTTGACTCTGCTGAAGCTTACATTATATCGGAGAGACAATTTGGAAAAAGAAATTTAGAAAAGAAATCAACTATACTCCAATAAAAACTAATTAAAAAAAAAAGAAATCAGTAACCTCCAGGTGGCAATAGGTAACTCAATAAAGTAATGTCAAAGTTCAGAAATGGAGCTCTTGAGTAGCGAAAGCAAGTTGTATATGCTGGATCGTATACAACTTGCCAATATAATCACCGCCACAGTCAGTCAGTCCTCTGTGCTACTGATTTCTGCAGAGAATTTGACTTTGTCTTCTACGATATCCTGAAAAATAAGATGGTGAAATGTGATCCTTGATTCTAATTGCACTGGAAAAAGGTTCTTTCCCATTCAACATTCAATACCTTGTCAAATTTGCAGGTGACTCAAAGCTGAAAGCAATATCTAATATAGCAGAAGACAGGAGCTAGACTCACAATAATCTTGACAGGCCGAAATACTGGGCTGAAACCAACAATATGAAATGTAATAAGAGTAAATATAAAATCCTATATTTAGCTATAGACAAAAATTTTTAAACAGGATGCAGAAAGCAATAACTTATGAAGAAAAGTAACATGATAAACTATCCAAATTAGAAACAGTGTTCATCAAAAGACAATATTAAGAAAATGAATAGGAAAACATAGGCTGGAAGAAAATATTCACATAGCATATGTCTGACAAAGGACTGGTAACCAGGATACAAAAAGAACACCTACAACGCAATAAAAATAATTGCAACTCACTTGAAAATGAAAATGTGTCAGACGATGTATCAGATAATAATCGCATGTTGATTGTGGCATCGTTTGTTTATTACCAGTCATCCTTGCTAGAATGGATGTTGTTCATCAGACCAACTGAGCACCCAGAGTACTGCCTGGCACATTAGAAGGATTCAATAAGTACTATTAAATAAATGAAGTTACTGAGTTTAGTTCCAGACCTGTTAAATCAGTAGAAGGATGCCAAGCTGGTAATGTACAGCAAGAATCTAAAGATCTGTGTCTGCGGTTAATAAAAAGAAGTGGAACTAGAGGTAAGGTTTTGGGTAGCATCAGAAACAAGATATTTAGTGGTTTGAGAGTGAATGAGCTCCTCCAAGGGAATAACATATGAAGCAAAGGGCAGGTGACTGAGGATGAAACCTATCTGGTTGATTTCTTTATCATTTCCCCTTGATCCTTTATCTTATTCTGTTTGCATCTTTTTATCTCATTCTTCCTTGTAGTGGAAACAGGGTGCCAGCTTAACTAGCATTAAATGAACTACAGCCTTAAGCGTGTGAAGTGATGATAGGCTCCAGGACAAGCTTGCTGTTGCAAATCCTGGCAGCACTTGGCTTCAGCATCTCTCCTTTTGTGCATGGCTGGGAAAGATAGGCAGCAAACACAGGAACAGATTCTTAGATAGTACTGTTCCAATGCCACAAAAACACCAGGAACTCGCAGGGCCTCTTTCTTTCACAGCCAAGAGATCCATTATTCTATTTAAGATGTTCATCCTGTAAGTATTTATTAAATGCGTATTATACATCAGACATTAGGCTTAGTAATAAAGGTCGCTGCCCTGATGGAGCTCATGTTCTGGTGGGCCAAGAGACCATAAATACGCAAACGAAAAAGTAATCGATTACCAATTTAAGATCCCATTAAGGGGTGTAGGGGGAGCAGTGCAACAAAGAAAATAGAAGAGGGGATGATCGAGTAGGCACCCCCTATGACATTTCATCTGAAAACCTAAAAGATGAGATAGAATCAGCTTTGTGAAGGGATATGGAAAAAGTTTCGGGTAGAAGCAGCAGCATATGAAAGGCTTGAGGTAGAAATTACTTAGGGTATTTGTGGACCTGAAAGCAGCCCAGTAAGACGGGAGCAGAGTGGAAGACAGGAGAAGTTAGATTTGTGACGGAGGCAGGGACCCATATCCTTCAGAGATCCATGGCTGTGCCTAGAAGCACTGTCAGAGGATAGTCATTGGGAAACCACAGATGGGTTTAATCACAGAAGTGGCATGGTCCCAGGCAGTGGCCTTAACATCCCAACACTAGACTTCCAAGTGGATGGTCCCTACATTCTTTGCTGGCTCGTTGATATTTGTTTTGTTTTTTTCTAAGCATTCTGAGCCTGTTGAGGGCTTTCCTCTTACTTGTATGCCAAATCAGTCTCTATATTACAAGTTAGAGAGCTCATCAACCAAATCCTTAAAGGAGGAAACTGAAAGGGATTTGAACCATGTAGTCATGACAAAATAAGAAAAAATAGGTCAGCATTTAGTACACGTTTTCTCTTACTTTAACAAGTCATTTTAAAGAAAAAAATTTAATAACCTGTTGTTTATGTCCTCTGATGAGTGAAAGGCAACCAACTTTATAAAGGGGTGAAAAGGAGCATAAGACATTACATTGGTTTTGACATATTCCTAACAGAGAAGGTTGTTAAATACTAGAATGAGTTCCCTAGAGCTTCTTCCTGAGGCCATTAGAAATTACATACTCATTTGTCTGGAATAATTGTGGAGTTGCCATGTCTAAAGTAAAAAAATGGAGTGGGTTTTCTTTAAAGTTTCCCCTGAGATGAATCGTCCAAGAGTCTCCAAGAGACTCTCATAGCTAACAGGTTGTACAGTAAAGAGAGATCAGAACCTGTAAAATTAGTAGGTGCTTCGTAGATATTAACTGACTTCTTGGTTGAGAGTAGATAGATAATATCGTTAGGGAGGATAATACCTGAATAATGGGTGAATCTGGTTTTTACCAATAACCATTTATACGTGCGGCACATCCCACATAATAGTGTGAAATGTTCTTAGCCACCGTGAGTCAGTCAAACTGAATTTAACGTGCTGTGAAGAACACATTACACATGAAAGGTGGGGGCACCAGGGTCAGACAAGTCAGAGTTACCAGGAAGCAGCCAGTGGAAGAAGAGAGGGCCAGCCACAATGCGGAGGCAATTGAGTGCTGGGGGTAAGCCTGGCCAAGCAGCACGGTAAAAGAAATGAGAAAGGCAGCGGAAGTCGAAGATGGAGCCCAAGTAGCCCCCTGGGAAGGAACGTGCCCACTGGCACAGGCACTACATTGCCAGCCAAGCACAGGATGGCTCAATGGAAAACATCTAAATCAGGTCAGTTCAACCCACTGGCAGCAAGGCAAGCCAGTCCATGCGGAGCCAAAGGCAAAATCAGATATCCAGAGGAGCATGAGATGGGCAACACCCACAGCGTGGGTTTAACGGAAGCCCACCAACTGGCAAAGGCGACGCATTTGAGCAGAACAGGAGGTTGGTGTGCAAAAGCCAAGAGACGTGATTTGAGCTGTGCCAAGTGAGCAGAATGGTCTCTAAGGGACTATCAGCTTCCTACCAACCAGGAGGCCTATGGCATCGTGAGGGCTGTGTACACACTGCCAAGTGTGGTGGAGCAGGGACCATGGCGGTAGGCACGGAGGATGCACAGAGGAAACATCTAAGTTACTACAGTGGAAGCCTAGAGGCCCCATGCATCCCGCTGCCCAAGAGCCAAGCACAGCCTGAGAGACTGGACGAGCACTGGAAGCAGTAAGGAAGTCGTGGTTCCAGCTCTACCTTTGCCAAGTGATATTGGAGAGAAACTCTAACTTGTCTGGGGAACCCAATTCCTTCCTGTCATCTAGGAACTTCATATTTCCCTCCCTACACTGAATCCCAGCCCCGAGCTGAGACTGGGATGACCCACGCGCTCACAGTCTTCCCTGAGGCCATCGCTCCTCTCTGAGATTCCCAGATGCCCAGTCATCTAGGGAAATGCTGGTTTTGTCTTTCTCCCTAATGCATGGTCCTCCTTCTGCTTTTCAGTCTATGCTCTTGCATGCTTTCCCTACTCTGTATCATCTAGAATTGGGACACCTTTTCTCAGAACCCATATCACCTCCATAAGCACATCAAGCTCTAGGTTGGGTTATTCCAGTTTGGCCTACTTCTTGAAATAAATTCATCGTGCTGCAGGGTCAAGATACAGTGTTTTAAAATTCTCCATTCCAACATCTACCAGGAAGCCTAAGACTAACACACAACATAAGCAAAGTCACAGTCTGAAAAATAAAATTATTTCTTATTACCTGGGTATATTAAAAGTTCTTTTGCCCGTTTAAGACTACATGCTATCAAGGCAAAGGGTTCCTCTTCCTTTATTATTTTTTAAATTAATTTTTCATTGGAGTATAGTTGATTTACGATGTTGTGTTAGTTTCTGCTGTACAGCAAAGTAAGTCAGTTATACATATACATACATCCACTCTTTTTTAGATTCTATCCCCATATAGGTCATTACAGAATACTGAATAGAGTTCTTTGTGCTATGCAGTAGGTTCTTATTAGTTATCTATTTTACATACAGTAGTGTGTACATGTCAGTCCCATTCTCCCAATTTACCCCTCGCCCCCTTGGTAACCATAAGTTTGTTTTCTACATCTGTGACTCTATTTCTGTTTTGTAAATCGATTCATTTGTACCATTGTTTTAGATTCCACATACGAGCCATATCGTATGATATTTGTCTTTCTCTGTCTGACTTCCTTCACTCAGTATGACAACCTCTAGGTCCATCCATGTTGCTGCAAATGGCATTATTTGTTATGGCTGAGTAATATTCCATTGTATATGTGTACCACATCTTCCTTATCCATTCCTCCATCGATGGACAGTTAGGTTGCTTCCATGTCCTGGTTATTGTAAATAGTGCTGCAGTGAACACTGGGGTGCATGTATCCTTTCGAATTATGGTTTGCCCTGGATATATGCCCAGGAGTGGGACTGCTGGGTCATATGCCAGCTCTATTTTTAGTTCTTTAAGGAACCTCCATACTGTTCTCCATAGTGGCTGTATGTGAAAAATGCTCATGATAATCTGAGTCTCTCCAGTAGCTTCCATGGCAAAGATGAAACTCCTCTTGATAAATGTTACATGTGATCACCAAAGGAAAGAACTTTCCAGAGCAGTAACGAACTCACTTCTATAAGCACTAGGGGAAACATCTCCTATTATTCTCCCAAAGCAATCTCCGCTGCTCTCCTCCCTGTCCTTCCCTTTTGCTTCACTTCTCTTAGCTTCTTTGTATGCAGCATCTGTACTAGGTTCCTTCTGCTGCATCCTTCAATATTGCCAGAGTCTAAGAGCTAGAGGCTGTATAGGTCTTTGGCAGAACAATTCTCTGAGGAAACTAGGGAAGTTCTAGAATGGAAATGAAAGAGAAAGTGGCCAAGTTTACAAAGGGATCTCCATGTGGGAACACTGTTTACGAAACCTTAACATTCAAATGACCCAAGCCAATGGGGGCTGTCTTAATGCCATACAAAATGACTGGACCTGTATATCAGGATTCCCTTCATATGGCATGACTAGACAAATAAGCCACCATGAATCAGATGAACTACAATTTAGTTATTACCTGATATGGCCACAGTTATATGGATAAACTTCAGAGGTCAAGAACAGTAAGAGAAGGACCACCATGAGTGCAGAAATGAATTCCCGAGGAGTTGAGAAGATTATAATCTAGGGCACTGAAGATTTTTCTTTATTTGTACTCTTTTCTCTTATCCTCTACACTACCTATCTCTTGTGAGCTGACAAAGCCATTACTTAAGAGATAGGGCTTCAGGATTGCATTCTGAAGTTCCCTCTGAAATCTCTGAGAGTTGAGGTAACATGAATTACTGTCAGGTTTGCTTCATAATAGTACTAACAATAAACGTCAAACTACGGGCAGGATACTGGGTTTCTAAAAGAATTCTTTCAAGAGTCATGTTAATATTTTATGTTACTAAGAGCACAGATACAAAGATTCTATCATTATCCACCCCATCCTTCTGATGTCCCCAAATCTTGTCACAATAGCCCTCTCTTATTGTAAGATCTGGAAGGGCCCAACTTCTGCCCCAACTTTATTCCACATACCAAATTCACCTCAGACCTATGCTAGAAAGTCTACCCAGAACGACAGAAACCATAAGGAGGTCAGTTACTTGACTATGGGCTCCGTCCAGCACAAGCTTTGAGGTGGGGGGGGTGGGTACCAGAAAATCCCAGGGCTTGCCTTCCCTTCTGCATTGATTTTCAAGAATCAATTGCAGGGTTTAGCATTGGCTGTAGAAAATATTGGGGAAGAGATAAAGATGGCCAATGTGGGTGACGGAAAATGGGTGAAGAACTCAGGAAGTGAGAAGTCACAGGAAATATCCTGTACGCCTATTGTGACAAAGTAAAATGCGTACATTTATGTACATACATTTTGTCTTTAATACAGCACCATCCTTTAAATTCTTCTATGACTTCCATCCCCCTAAAAATTAGGTCAGCACCCTGATCAGGCATCTGGGCTCTGCATCTAGCTTTCTTCCCAGAGTTAACACTGTTCTCACACCTCCTTTTTGCCTGGCCCTCTACATACGTGTACAATGGCCATATGGACCTTTATCCAGTTCCTCAGGAATACCACACTTTTATTCCCTCTGGGCATTTCCCTCTGAAATCTTCTCCATTAGTTGACTAACTCCTATTCACGCTTCCAGGTTCCACTTAGAGTTCATTTCCCTGATGTTGCCTTTGTTTTTCTATCTACCCTCTACTCCCATAGTGCCTCTCCATCACAGTACTGATAGCAGGTGCCAGGCTAATGCCTGTCCCCTCTGGAGTATAAAGCAGAGATGACGTCTGTCCTATGTACCTCTGCATCTGCTCGTTATTTTGTAACGTTCTCATTAGAGAACAGAAGCGGTCATTCCCTGCGTGCCTCAAATGCCTCAAAAAATACCCATTGACTGTGATCAGATAAAATAATCTAGGTTAGAAAAACAGCAGTCAAGCCACCGTGTCTGTTGGGGCAGAGGCAAGTCTGTGTTTGTGGAGTGTGATGTATAGGAACCTTACATCAGGGCAGGGGCTGGCTACGGCTTGGACTTAGGAAACAAAAGAAAGAAACTACAAAGTGCTGAGAAACCAGTACAGGGGTAATCAGATTATTATTTAATCTTATCTTCAATAGAGAACAAAAAGTATTTTGCTGAAGACACCCTTGTGACTGAATTCTGCCTCTCATTTCTGAATGTTCACTGTGATTTAAAAATAACTAATTAATGAATTAGAGTGAGGCAAGAAAAAAGAAGATGCTCCATTCCAACTAATTTCCTAAAACAGCTTATTATCTAACACGCTGTTTTTCACATAACAGGTACTCAGTAAATATTGGTCGATTGAATCAATGCTGAAACATATGCCGTATACAATTAAAGTTATCAATAAAGTTAATATATATTAGATCTACTATTTGTTCTAGCTTAATGATACTGTCACCTTATCAGAATGAATACAGATTGTTCTGATAACGCTATTCTTCTTTAACGGTTTTCTTCTTAAGGTCTGTATTACGTTCCAAATCAAAACCAACTGTAGCCAAGCATGGTATACAGAAACCTATGCCTTTTGGCTCAGTGTCACTACAAAATTCCAAAATTAATTTGATATATTAGGAGCTGGTAAGTGAAATCAATATAATTCCGAGTGCTGTTATGTCTCTGGAAAGGAGAAATGTCAAAGCGGTGGCAGTGTTACAGTAGGCATTAGCTGTAGACGGTCTCAGAGTCCCTGCAGTAAAGCAGTACAGGACATCTAAACGATACAGCGTCACATAATGGAACATATGCACACACGTACACACACACACACACACACACACACACACACTTGACTAGGAAGGAACACAGGTGATTCTGACTGCCTCTCGGAGGGTCTCTCTGCCTCAACTTTGTCATCTGCAGATTTAGATCTATACAAATGTTGGTTGGTTGATTTCCAGGGAGTGTCTCTTGTTTGTGGGACCCATTGCTACAGGGTCACAACCCTACTCAGAGACCCATCTGGGGCATTTCACCATGGGACACACTATTCCATGACACGTCCAATCCCCAGGGATATACCAGTCGTCATCCGGACACTGTATCCACAGAGACTCACTTTGCTTTCTAGGACCTACCTCAAGCATCTTACTTGAGGATACCAACCAGCTGCAGGCCCCACGTCCCCAGTGCCAGAGTCAGGTATACCAGGGTGAAATCCCTCTCCCACCGCTACGGCCAGTCTCTTCATTGTATATTCCCTGCATACAATGGTACTCCCACTGAAGCAGATTTACGGGCCTGGAAAGCTGGCTTGAGAATATCACCATGCTTGTGATCTCTATTGTAACAAGCACTGCTGTTCCATGACCTCGGATGTTTCGCCCTGCAGGACCCTGGTCCCACTGGTAACAACCAGCATCACTCATACAAGACCATGACGGCATGAAATAACGTGCATACATTTGAGCTGGCGGGCAACTGCTACCTTCTGCTTCCAGTCTCCAAGGGAGACTGCAAGCAAATCCGCTTCTCTGTCCCCCACACAACCCAAAACAGATTTCCTGCAGCTTCTTCTTAAGGGAGTGAAAGCTGCTTAGAGCAGCATGTAAATTCATGGCAAGAAGCAATAAAGGTGAGTTTTATACATTCCCATTATTGCTTCTACGTCTTTGCAATGTTTATTGACATGTCTGAACGGAGCACAAGCTGCAGTTCAGTTCAACTGCCTGTGAAAATGGGATATTTGTCAAGAAACAAACCTCGCAGTTTTTAGTGGCTCTGACAGTGGGTATTAGAAAAGATATTGATGGGAAAAGAGAGAGAGGAGACAGGCCTTGGGGAGAGCATTAAGGAGTATACTCAGCACAGATGCCTAGAGTGGAGGAAGAGGGGTGGGCCGAGGAGGTCAAATTGAACACTAAACACATTGAGTGACTACCGGCTGCTTCGGAGCATATGCCCATGTGTAGGGAATGTCGACAAAAGGTCCCTTTGTCCCCAGAGCAAGGCCTCTACAGTGATGCTTTCATTCACGATTTGAGGCCCACTTTGCTTCCCCCACTCTCCCACAGTCCATCTCTGATGATAATCCGGTTCTGAGAGTGTGTGTATGACTCTGTTCTTCAGGGTTCTCAGGAACTAAAAAGCGAGCACAGCGACTACTTAGCATATAACCCACGTTTAGTCCTTGAATCAGTTACTCAGTGATTCCCAGGGAATACACTCCCTGTGGGTGTGAGGCACTAAGTTATGTGCCAGGGCTGTGCACAGACCTTTCACTGAAGAAATCTGCAGTCTGGTAGCACAGCACTGTTGCACTCATGAATCATAGAGAGCAGCTCACACAGACCAAGGCACAAAAGTCATCTATGGTGTTATTTTTATTCTCCCCTCACCAAAGACCAAATGATTAGTTGAATGTCAGGGACAAGAGAGGCATTTAATAGATACTAATGCACATCCCAAATATGAATGGATTTCAAATGTTCAAGGCAATAAAATAAAAGCTACTAACAGCTCTTTCCTTCTCCTTGTTCAAATCAGTACTCGGGAATCTCAGCCATTCACGCCACCGTGGCATGGCCGTCTCTACAGTCAAACTGACAGATTCCCAACACACCTTTCCATCCTATACTGCCTGGCACTCGTGAACCAATCAGCCCCCTTCCTCCTCAAGCTCCTCAACAGGTGAGATGGCTTTGACGTCCAGATTTACTTCAGGGGAAAGTTTTGCTTTCTGGATAGACAATATAAGAAAGAAGAAAGAGAATAACACTAATTCATGGCAATTAGGTCATGACCATGGAATACATTATGCTTATGATGCCATAGTATAGGATTAAGATTGTTTTGTTTTGGAAAAGTCATCACAACCTATCAAAGTCAGAGAGACTAGTTGTATCCCTGGGAATCAAAGTTTTGAGGACCTCAACTACAAGTCGGCATTTGTTTCCGGCAACCCTGAGTTAACAAAATTCCAAAGTTACAATTTCACTTAAATCCTTCTATAATGTACTTTTCCACTTAAATTTTAATCTTCTCCCTTTCTCCTGCCTCTCTAAGCCCACAGCTTAGCATTTCATTTCAGACTTGCCAAAGCCCTGGATTCTTTGCTATCTTTTCCTTCCCAGAGCTCTTTGTAAGTAAATCAAGCCCATCTCCACGATACCATACATTACATTTGGGAGGTGGGCTCTCAGAGTGTAAGAGGGGAGTTAGTTTAACAGAGTTGCTCACATTACATAGGTATCAAGGCACTTATAAAGCCTACTGTTTGCTGATGACATCCAAGATCTAGTTTCACCTATTTTTCATGGTCTGCAAGAATGTTACAGTGCTGATAAAGTTCTAAACTTGTTTTGATTACTGCAATAGCACAGAGACTGTTCCCCTTTAGTTAGTACCCATCCCCTCCTTATAATGGGCACTATAACCTCTCCCTGTTTTTATGCAATTCACATTCAATTTTGAGTTTGGTTTAGCAAATAGAAATGGCTTTATTAATGTAACGATGTCTTAACTAATGCTTACCTTGGAAGGCATACATATTGGGTGAATATGTATGTGTATGTGTGTTGGTGGGAGTGTGCAAGAGTGTGTGTGTGTGTGTGTGTGTGTGTGTGTGAGAGAGAGAGAGAGAGAAATGGAAAGGAGGGAAGGAAAAGAAAGGGAGGGGATGGAGGAGAGAATGAGAGTGAGCATTGTTGATCAGAACTTACCTGGCTCAGAAAAGAGTAATTTACTGATAAATCATTATCCATTTAGAGGCAACCAGTGTCAGCAAAAGCTGCCTTAAATTACTCTATGTGCCGATGCTTTCAGATTTCTTATGCAAGGCAGTAGAAGGCAACTCGACTCGGCCACGTCACAGAGTCTCCCATAAACAGTAATAAATTTCCATAGATTTCATTTCACATCTCAGCAATTCTGGCCCTAACGTGATGAGCAGAAAAGGGTGAGGGTTCAGGGCCAGGTCGATGAGGAACAGTAAAACAGCATAACGCCTGCACTGGCCAGGCAGGAATACCTCTCAGTCAGAACACGAAAATTCAGACCACAGAGATTCATAGAGGTGAGATTCAACAGCGATAAGTACACTGGACTAGGAATCAGAAGTTATGGTCCTACCAGTTACCGACAGAGCTTCCTTGGGCAAGTCACCTGAGGAGATAACGGCTACCTAGAAAGTTGCTGAAAAAATGAAAATGAGATTTTATGCATGAATGAGCATTGCGAGGGGTAAAGAATGTTACCTAATTACAAGTCTATAAGTTGACCACGTACCTGTCATGTGCCAGCTACTATATACATGCCCAGCTCTCAAAGTGCTGATGATGTAACAGGCGTGGGAGAGAACTGTAAACACCCTTTTAGGAAACATTTTAGTCACTGCCAGAGGAGAACCAAGTGCAAAGGGCTCTAGAAACATAGAGAAGAATACAGTTTGTGATGGAAGGGAATATTATTACGTGGCTCTCTGACACATCATTAAGATGTCAATTTCCCTTAGGAATTTGTTAAATCACTTGCACCTCAACACTGAAAAACTTGTTTGCCTTTTGGCTCCCTTAGCCAATATAATGCAGGACCAGCAATTAATAATAAAAATAAACACTGTAGTAATTTTAATGTCTGGGGCCATTATATATTTTAACATGCTGGTAGTCTAGTAACTTGGTGTGAGCATCTAATTATAATTTGACACTGACAATGAACTCTCCTTTAGGGAATTGCTTTTAAAATATTGACTAAAAGTGCTTGTTCCCTGGTTAAGCAAGCAGATCAAAGGGACATGGGAGGGCATTAACTTACTCACCTGATTTTTATACATGTATTGCTATACTATGTATAACTATGATGTATATCCATATTATAATATTAAAATGATATAATATTATTATGTAAATATTGCTTAAGTTTAGAAAGGACCTTAATTATGTCTATCATTTTTCATTTTATGACCTTATTGATTCCTCAAGAAGCAACAAGTGTTATTCTTTCCATTTTACAGGTTAGGGAAGGAAGTTTGGGAGCGCTCAATGTGGAAACAGGCCCAGAGTCCGAGTCCCAGGACTCATGGTGCCTAATTCATTGCCAGCAATGTCCGTGGCTGGTATTTGCCATTAGCACTGCTCCTACAGGACAGATGTACTTGTTGAGCTCCTAGAACAGTATCTTAAATGCCTTACATACTCAATAAACACTATGAGTGAATAAAGTTCAGAGATTTGATTCTTGCAGTAAGCTGACTCAAAGAAGAAACCACTACTTTATAGAGCTGTCATTAGAAAAGTCTGAGGAAATCTCAATGTACAGTTTGGAGGAAAAAAAAAAACTAAATTAAATGTATCTAAAGCATGCTTAATTCTCTAATATGTATATAAAATTAAAATTTAAACATAGGTATAAAATACTCTGTATCTGGAATTTTTTGCTGGGGGTGGGGTGAAGAGCTATCTTTATAATATTAGCAAAATACCCATCTGTAAGGTGAAAAATTCAGAAAATATTATTAATATTTTACCTATGCAATGCCAAACTATACACATATTCGTTACTATTCACGTGACTGACTATACACTTGAATTTTCATCTGAATATTTTAAATTATATATTTGAATCCAAGCCTAGTGTATCCAGCCTTTAGTGTACACATACATGGAAAATATAGCTAGCAATTCCTATCCTTGTGCTTGTTTGTTTAACATATGGTTAGATAAAAACTGCATATATATTGGGGCAGGAGGGGAAGAAAGAGCCCCTGATGAAATGTCAAGAAGATGCAGGTCCTCCTGGAATATAAAAAGCACATCACGTGCTGTGTATCTGTAGACACTATGTCATGCTGGCTACTCTACATCTTAAGGCTTGCCTGTAAACATCTATTTTTTGTTATTATTTGGAACTTAAACGGAATCTTCCTTTAGAGAGCCATAAAGGACTTTTAAAGTATTGACTAAAACTTAAACTTTTTATGAGGTGTTTATCATCTTAAGAGCAAACCTGTCTCAGCTATACCATGGTTGACTCTTGGTAGCCTTCATGATGTATTTTAAATATACAGCATTTAACATCACTTAAGATCTGGTCCCATCCTTCCTCTTCAGCTTTAACTTCTGCCACTCACCAATAAGCTTCACGATCCCTACAGCCTCCACTCAGACCTACACTGCCTGAACACTCATTGCAGTAGATAAACCCACATGGCTAACAGGAATGGCCTTGCAGGTTTGCTGACTATTCAATTTTACTTAGTACCAAATTAACGACAAAAGAAAAAGTGATCTAAAAATAATTGGCTATTTTTTTTCTGTCTTAGAGTACATATAGTTGGAATTCAAAAGCATTGAGTTGAATGTGTTGGTTGAAAGAAATGATTTGGGGGGCAATTATAAAAGGGTCCCCCTCCCAACCCTAAAAAAGACATAACTATTTTTGCAGGGCTGTATAAACATTTTAAATTAAACAACAAACTATGCTGAAGGAGGCATGAGAAATGCTGAAAAAGGTTGAAAGAGGTAGGATCTACTACACTCTTTTTTTTTTTTTTTTTGATGATAACTACAACTCATCAGTCACTGACAAAGATGCGTAGTTGCTCCTGGAAATACCACCTGGTGCTTAAGAAAAAAGTCAGGCACTTCATTCTATTCCATCTTCTGCTTTACAGTGTTTGGATTTGTAACCACAGCTTCACCCTTTGCCAAAGGCTCCATACTGCATGCTGTCATTCCCACCGCCAGACTGCAAAGTCTGCCAGGATTTATGGCGACCACGCTGATCTCTCATCGCTAAGACCAGATGGTTGGGCTGAGGGGCAGCAGATTGCCTGAGGGCAGAGACTAAGCTGTAGTGCGGGGAGAGAAGATGGTGGCCACAGGGACACACTTGATTCTCTAATGAGCCTAGAAAAGTCTTCTAGGAACTTTTCCTTTCCTTAAAGGCTTTAATCAAGAAAGCTGGGCTTCCCTGGTGGTGCAGTGGTTGAGAGTCCGCCTGCCGATGCAGGGGACGTGGGTTTGTGCCCCGGTTCGGGAAGATCCCACATGCCGCGGAGCGTCTGGGCCCCTGAGCCATGGCCGCTGAGCCTGCGCGTCCGGAGCCTGTGCTCCGCAACGGGAGAGGCCACAACAGTGAGAGGCCCGTGTACCGCAAAAAAAAAAAAAAAAAAAAAAAAGCTAAGATTCATGGTAAGCTTCAGGAAGTTTGACAAACTCCTAAAATTGAATACAAAATGGTTAGGCATATTTATGTATCTTTTTTTCCCCCTCAGGAGATCTTCAGAGAGTCTTGACCTCTTCCCCCTACCTTAAAGTATGCCCTGTCTATCGATATCACTATATGATACTGAGAAGTATTTTGAAACATCTGAATTGTTTCAGTGATTTACACTTAAAGAATCACATACTTAGAATAGACCTAAGGAACCCATGGTCTTAATTCAAGAACAAGCAGCAGTAAAATCTGAATCGTAACAAGAAATTCTTAAAAGGTTGATATAAATTATAATAAGAAAACTCACTGGCTATATCCACACTGGATGCTATGGGTGGAGTCATCTTTGTACAACAGAAGGTAATGAGGGGGGTCTTCATAGCAGTGGAGAGAAAAGAAGAAAGCTACCAACATCTACTCCCTCTCACTTAACCTTCTGTCATGGAACAGGAAGTCTACGAGGGAAAGAGTAAGGAAATAAAATGGGAATTCCAAACAGAAGGTGGGAGTCCAGCCAGTTACAGCCCTACCCTATCATTCTTCCACATAACCTCCTCTAGGTGGCTCTCCCTGATGCTTGGTGTGCAACACACAACCACAACTGCAATCTCTCCATATGCCTTCAGGTAAGACTTGGTTCTAGATTCAGGCAACACGGTCCATCACACTTATGCTGGGGTTTGCGGGAGGTAAGCAAGGAGGGGATAAAAAGATGGGCAATTTATGTTAGTAGCTGGGGATTTTAAGGTTTATTCCAGTCCACTGAATTGCTCTACATTTTTTATTTCAACATTTATAGAATGTGTATCCTTGAATTTCCAAAAGCCAGTCCATATTTTTTCACACAAGACATGTGAAGCCCAGAGAAGGGAAGTTAAGTGACTTGCCCAAGGCTACCCAACTAGTTGGTGGCAGGACCCAGAACCCAGGAGTAAGAGACTTAGGTCTCCCAAGTCTTAATCTTTCCACAATATCAAGTTGCTACAAATATTTTAATGTACATCCCGGCATACAATAAAATAAATATCAGTGGTAACTATAACGCTAATATTGTCAAGCCTTTTGAAACATTCTAAACTGTGTCAGCTAATTGTACAAATCTCTCTGGTTCTGCATCTTCCCATAGGAGTTTAGAGGTTTTAACATAGCCAGGAATAGAATAAATCCAGGATAATAAAGATGTGGCAGAAGAACAAACACTGTGCTTAGGGGGGTTAGGAAACAAGACTGAATATAGTAAAGGGTACACTGAAGACAATGTGTAATTGGTAAATCAGGATGACAAGGCTGGCGTTTCTCCCCATCTGTGTCTGCTGGCATGGCTCCCCACACGGCCTCTCAGAATTGTCTGAGAAGGTCTACAGTGTGCTTGAAAAAGCTCCATTACTCTTTGTACCTGTAGATGTAAAACCCACCATATGGCGCATCCCAGGGGTGAGAATTCTATCACCAGCACTAGAAACTGGAAAGAAGGGAGGCTTTGTTTAGTCATTCCAACAACAGTCTCAGCCATTCCAGTGTTTTAAACAAGGACTGGTCCCACTCGCTAGCAGTGTTTGGAAATTCGTGGGGTTATTTTTGATCAGCACAGTAACTGAAGGCTTCTGCTGGTATTTAGAACTAGGAATGCCAGATGCCCTGCAGTGCAGGGGGCCGTCCTGGCCAACCATAAATGACAAAAGCAGCCCCGCCTTGAGAATCATTGAGAGTACTCTCAGCTCCTGTGCCCTCCAGCAGCTCAAACAAGGGACAACTGAGAAGCCTGTGCCAAAGCCATTGGTATGGGAGTGTTCCTGGGGGGCCTGCCTTCCACCTGCATGAAGATTAAGTAAACTTCTGGGGAGATGCAAAGTGCAAACTGTAGGTACAGAGTTCTTTTTGGTGCACCTGAGGGTAAAGAAAGTCTAGACGTCAATCTCAAATAGTCAAGAATCACTGAAAGCATAAAGGTCTCGCTATTATTAATCTGGGAATTTTAATGAGTAAAAATCTTTAAAGAAAGTAAGGAGACCAGGGTATCATCTCTAAAGCAAAGTCAGAGTATAATCAGGATACATGAGATAGATAGAAAAAAAAAAAAAGACTCCTGGTTAAACTCTCAAGTGAGGGGAAAGAGATATGAAATAAGGGTGTAACAAATATATATATATATATATATATATATATATATATATAGTTGACCTTTGAGCAATGCAGGGGTTAGGGGCACTGACCCTCCACCCAGTCCAAAATCTGCATATAACTTTAAAGTCAGCCCTCCCTTTCCGTGTTGTTCAAGGGTTATATAAACAGTGCATGTGTGTGTGTATACACACAGGCTATGAATATTTATATAAATATATATGATATATGATGCAGGACACCTCCCAGTTACCATGGGTCAGCTATGTGAAAATGAAAGCGCTTCAGAGCAAAGAACCCAAAGCAGCACCACTTTCACCCGGGACGTATTCATGAAATACGACCCCCCTTCTCAACGCCCACTGCTTTGCTGGGAGTATGCAGTGCCTCCCCAACCTCCATAACCTTTAGCTAGTCCCCCTTGGATCCATGAGGACCACTTTCTGTTCCCAAATCTGTCTACCAGACTTCACCTTTCATTGTTACCAAGTTCAAGGTTCAGGGGGACATTTACTAGGAAATCACAGAAGTTCAGTTCAGAAGACATTTTACTAGGAAATCACTCTTCCTTGGACTGCTTTGTAGGATATAGAATAACATAAATCATTCAACCATCAAGTATTTATTGAAGGTCTGCTGCTTGTCAGGTCCTGTGCAATAGGCAGTAGGGGACGTAAAAATGAGTAAAGATGGGAGATAACCTGACCTCAAATAATTCAGATTCTAATAGAGAAATGATGAGTAAGATTTTTAGGGACAGCCTAAAAAGTCTTGGGCTGGACATTGAAAAATCCAATGAACTAGATTTAGAACAATGGAAAAGCAGAAGAAAATATTCCATGCAGAAGAAACACTGAATTAAGGGCATGCCATGCATATACCCTTATCCTCATCATCCGTCCTCTGTGGCTCCATTCATGCTGCCTTTATTTCCGAAAACTTTTACATTTCTGAGCATCTAGTTCATGCTAGGCTATACCACACAGCTCGGAACTTAGTTATACGCTGTCTTAATCATTCTGTAGTTTTATTATGTAATTATCTCTTGTCTGCTGAAACACATAGTAATCACCTTGAGTGTAGAAACTGCACTGTCTCTATTTTCGTAGCCTGCTCGGAGTCACACATAGAACTGGGCACGCAGCTGGTCAGACATGTATTGCCTGATGGCTTGTTGCCTTGAAAAGAAGAAATACGAGAATTCGGGATGAAGACAGAGATGGATGAGTTGTCCAGGAAGACTGTAGTGCGGTGGATATTTGAAAGTCATCGTAGCCACCATCATGCATCAGTATCCCGCATAGCACCTTGTACAAAGGAGGCATTAAATTAATACTTATTGAAGTTAATTGACAGGAGAGTTGGTGTTTCTATAGAGCTTCCATGATCTTGGTATTTCCATGAATTCCAAGAAGGTAGGTTGCTTCTAGGAAATATGTCATTTGTATGGGAGAGATCTGTAATTTTCTGCTCAAAGTTTGGTTCTCTAATAATGGAGGTCATGGGACCTCCATTATCTTGCCCTAAATTGACCCCTTTAATGCCATGACAAAGGATTAATCAGGGGTGCCCTTTCTAGAACCACCACAGATTGGTAAGAGAGAGTGCATCTTGCCTTTTAGAGTTTTAAAGTAGCTGACACGGTCTGCCTGCCCTCTCTGGTCCCATCTCCAGTGGAGGCCAGGATATGGCTCTCTTCATCCCTGAGCCACGTATTTTTGGTTACTGCTCTTTATGATTTGCTATACCTTCATTTCCTATCTCTTTACTCCCCCTCCAGTTAAAACCTGTTTAACAGGGAGTCTTATTTTTATTGTCCATTGTAACCACAGTACCCAGGGCATTTGCAGGCACATAGTAGGAACTCAAAAAATATCTGTTGGAAAAGATGGCGGGCCTTTTTAAGCTTCTAGTGCTCATTTACTCCTGAATCAGCCCATGCGCTTTAGTAATGTGGATTCTTAATCTCCTCTTAGGCTCTTCTACACAGAAGCGCCAATTTTAGAATAATCGGTCTTGGATCTTTCAACATTCTGTGTTTCCAGTGCTGTTCACTGCCTGCACAGTTAAACCTACACATGCTCTCATTGATCCACTATCAATAAAGTGGGAGTTGCTTATAAATGGGGCTTATTCTCTTTATATCTGTAATATCTAGGCAGAACTTGGAAAAGTGGGAAGAGGATCTTAATTAGCTGGTTCTGTTTTGTGAAGTGTGTGTCTCTACGGGGGAAGAGCATATTTCAGTTAAAGTTCAGGCTGTGCTCCCTGTCCATCAGTTCCAGTAGGATCGGGGTATCCTGGAGATGAGAGATAAAGAAGCCAATACACTTAGGTTAGGATCTTTGAATGAATAACAGGAAAACTGCTATTCATGAAGATCTGAGTCCCTCCTCTTTCTAACCTCCTCTTTTTTCTGGCCAAGTCACTGCTGGCAATCAGTTCAGGAGAGAGGCCTAGAGCATGAGAGAGATAAAGCGGTGATTGTGTCATCAGCAATTCATCCCAAGGGACTGTGATGTGAGCACACATACATTTAAATATTTGAAAAGCATCTTTTAAAATGAGTATCAAAGTGACAGATAATCTAAGTCAGAGAAAAATGCCCCAGCGTTTCCCTGTCTCCCTTTTCTCATTATGGACATAAATCCCAGATGAATCTCCAGACACCAGAGGGAGTAGGGAAAATACTAGTCATCACAAGCACAACAGCAAAAGGAACGTCTGCAGAAACCTACGTGCCTGGAAGAGCAGGGCCCCAGGTCCTGCCTGCTGCCCTGCTAGCGTAAGAGCAGAACAGGAGAGCCTTCTGGGCTCTGAGGTGGAGCCGGGCCTGAGCCAGGAAGTGGCTGGGTTGGGTGGGGACGTGGTGAGAGGCTTGTTTACTTCGGATTTCTTCTCCCGATAGCCTGAACTTCAAGGGATTTGGAAGTTTCATTCGGATTAGCGTTCAAAAGCTAGCCTGTTTCTCACAACCTCATCCAGCCCACTTATGTATGTAAAACTACAAGGGGAATTTCAGGAAAATAAGCTCTCCAGGGAGACTCCCAGTCTTGCTGCCAGAAAACAGTGGAGAAGCCAGCCAACCAGCCAACAGAAATGCCAGCCCTAATGAATCTTTCCCTGGTTATGACCAGAATCTCAAAGCACTGAGGGCTGTGGAAGAGAGGCAAGGGCCAAAGGGACTCCGGGGGCATTTCTGAGTCCAGGCTCGAGAGGAGGAAAGGTGAATGGGCTTCGATCAGCTTCTTCATCAGACCTACAGAGTGCAGTGGTGTGAATTTGGAAATTCCAGAATCCTACCCTGCCACCTGAGCTGCCTGCCTGCCCTTCTGCTGGGTTTGTCTGGTGGCTAGAACCAGAGCAGCACGGCTCCAGGCAGTACCCAGACAGTCACCCAGCTGCGATGTTATTTCAAATGCAAGTTTGTGTGTTTCCTCCGAGAAGGGCTGGGAGAAGTACAGATGAAATGAACGCCATCACTTTGAGTAGAGCATCTGCATAAATCACTGTCCAGTACATTCATTCCTAGTGACAGATTAATTCCTTTCTCAGGTTTTGCTTAAGAGTGTACCACGGAATACTAATACTGTTCCCTAGAGAAAGAGAGAGAGGGAGGAGAGAGGCAGGGAGGGAAGGAGGGAGGGAGAGAGAGAGAGAGAGTGAGTTAGAGGGAGGAGAGAGAGGAAGAAATTCAGATGTCTCTCTCAGCAGAGTGAAAAACAGAGTGACAGTGTGTTAAATGAGGAGGGGTTTCAAGTTTGCCCAGTAGAGGAAGCTCGTGCGGAAATTGCATCGTAGGGTATAGACTGCAGGGGAAATCCTAGCCACTCAGATCCTAGTCTCTGCGCTCTGAGCAGCTATAGGATGTGGGATGACAACTGTTAGCTATTCTGGGAGTTCAGCATTAGCCCATCTCCGCCTCCCCCTGCAGGTAGGGGGATAGTATCGTCCATGGAGGGACAACGAAGCATCTGATTTGATTTCACTCAATTTTAAAGATGTAAAAGAAAACATTCCCCAGACGTATTCCCTTGGGAAACAGCTCTGAGCAACACGCCAAGTTCACAGAAATGTAAGACGGGGGAAGGAAGCCAGGAAGGATGGGGAGCTTCTACCTTCAGCGATTGGTCCCTCCCTGGGCGTGTTAATGAGCCTGCACCTGAAAAATGACTGTGATGGTATTTGCAGTTTATCAAGTCTTCCAGCAGAGGTGTCAGGCACAGAGAACTCACTTGTCACTCCAACATTTCCTGGCATTTGCTAACCACAGCGAGGAATGGAGGGCAAAAGGATTACAGAATTAAGCGGCACTGGTACAGCGGCTGGTGAGGGGCTGAGATTTAGCTGTCACTTTGAAGAAAACTCCATTTCATTCTGTGATCTGGAAGGAGCGAAAGTTAAAACAGGGGGGCTGGGCCAGGCCGGCCTTCAGCCAGGTCCACAGGGAAACCTCAGACAGACGCTCGGCTTGTCGAGGAGGAGTTGCCAGCTGCCAGTTTGCTCCATCAACTCATTTCCCCTCTGGGTGTGGAGGAAAGTTCAGCACAGGTAAGGTCCAATGTCACAGCTAGCCTTGCTCAGGGCCCTTGACTCTTCCAGAATGTTCTCCAGGACCTTCACAAGTCCATGGCTGCACCTTTACCTGGAATGCTCTCCTAACCTCCTGTGCCCAACACGTATCTGCCTGTCCATGAAGACCATGTAACCCAGGGACTTCCCTGGTGGTCCAGTGGTTGAGGGTTCGCCTTCCACCGTGCGGGACGCAGGTTGGATCCCTGGTCAGGAGCTGGGATCCCACATGCCATGGGGCGGCTGGGCCTGCACAATACAACTAGAGAAACCTACTGCACTCAGTGAATCCCTTATCCTTCTCTGTCTATGTAATTGCTATTCACTGTGTTTTTATTCTCATGACAAGCACATTTTGATTTGAATTTTCATTAAACAGAAATTTTCCTCATGTTCAGCTTTTAGGAAAAAAACAGATAAATCACAGTAAAAGAAGCTGGTGTCAGGGATTTATTCAAAAGATTAATTTTCAGGTACGGCTTATATTGGTAGAGATTCAACTCTATCTTTTGACATTTTCTCCAAGAAAATCCAAAGTGAGAAATTTGATGTTCAAAACGAAACAAATCAACATCTTCAAGGCTTAAAAAGAAAAAAGAATCACTGGATCGTGTGTCATGTCATTAGGCAGGGAAGTAGACAAATTCTTTATTGAAAATATTCTTATCACAAGGGTTAAAATGAAAATGAAACTTTAATGTTCAGTTAATTAGCAATCCTAATTAACCAGGCCATCTGACTTTCAAAATCCTCTTTTACATTCATATACTCATTCATTCATCCAACATTCCTTGGCGCTATGAGCCAAGAATGGGGAGAACAACCATGTGGTTTCTCTTCTCAGGACACCCACAGGCTGGTGAGGGAGAAGTCATTACAATAAATAATGTCAAGACCTTGTATGTGACATAAGGCAACTTGCAGCAAAGTTCAGTGGTAGCATGAGAGACAGAAATATCGAAGAGAAGGGGACTTGAGTGAATTTTTCCAAAGTAGTACTTCCACTGGACCTTAAAAGATGAGAAAGAACTTCTCAATTGAATGACAGAGAGGAGAAGTAGCCATTCTAGCATAAGGACTCAGATAAGCCGAGAATAGAATCAGGTAGCTGCAGGTGCCTTCAGGAAACTGAAAATTACTTTATATGGTTGGAGGGGTAAAAGTGGGTAGAAGTTGGTACTGAAGCTGTAGGGATGATAAGAACCAGATCACAAAAAGCCTTGCACGTTGTGAAAGGGTTTTATAATTGTTACGCTAGGGCTCGGCAATCACATTCACCAAGGATTTCACTGTTAAGAAACATTTTCCTATTCCTACCATCACTTCTTCCTGTTCTTTTCCTGAATATTCCATCTTTCTCTAATCTCCCGCCACTGAATATCTGCATAATTTAGAGTGTGTAATACACAGTGCATCCTTTAATCATAGATGGCTTTTATTGCTCTCTAACTGATTCAAGTATTCTCATCTTGTTTATACCACTAGGTTAATATGCTCCATCAGGACAGAGGTGAGGTATTCAACGCTCCCGGTACCTTTACAGTACTCTCTACAGAGCAGCCACTTCAGAAATTCCTACTGATTAATATTTAAAATGATAATAATTATTTTCCATTAATCCCCTCTAAATGCTGAGATAGATTTTCAGAAACAAAGCAAAACACTATATTCTGCTACAAGTTTTGAAGTATAGAGTCAACTCAAATTTTCCTACTCTTTCCCAGATTTATCATGGCAACTGTTTTGCCTCCTCTTCTGTCTTGCCTGAGTCAACCTTCAAAGCCATCATCTTCAGGTTCTCTTTCCCCCACTGACCACTAGACAAGGCTGAGCTCTTCTAAGCTGCCTTTTTGAAAAGGAAGATTTTAGATGACATATTGGCCACAGCACATTTATATCTGAAATGTCAAATAAACACTAGTTGCAATAATTTCAATATTGAAATATGTGTTTTTATGAACTATAAAATTGTGTCTTTAAAAAATTATTCATATCAGTTCCTCAGTGGTGAGAAGCGACACTGAATACCCCCTGTTTCATCCAAGAAGACAGGTTGGTCTCAAACAAAGCTGGGTGCGGTGTCACCCCAAGCAGACCTGTGAGGATGGGTTGGTTGCATGTGCCTGTCTCTGAAGGGGATCCCCAAAAGCTGCTGCTCGGGATCATGTTGCTGTGACCCTACACCCTTTAAGAGCCCATTAACAGACTCGTCAACAGCAGAAACAGTCATAGAACATATATTCTCAGTCCTCTCCTCTTGATCTTGTTGGGCCTAAAGAGAGTGTCATGTGGGTGTTAGAAATGGTGTCCTAATGCAATGCAAACCAGCTAGTTAATTATGGCATCAATACTGCTCTCTCCCAATTGCAAAACTAGGGGCTAAAGCATAGCCTCAGAAACTTGTCCATTTCAGTTAGCAACTATAGTCTCTGATACATTGTAACACCTACCTTGGCACACTTTGCAGTACAAAGAGGTTGCCAGAAAGATGAAAATTTTAAAAAGTCAAGTTTGCTGCTATGCAGCCCTCCTTAAGACTGTCTGTTTCAGTTCTCACCAGACTTTGTATTCATGGGTCATTTTTGGTACATCCTAATTCTGACTGTAGGTTATAAATGCTTCCCCCACTAGCCATTGTCTAAGGCAAAGTATACACCCTTCTCCTTCAAAATCATTTCATTGCCACTCTCTCAAAACATACCTCTCCGCTTTGAGGCATACATTCCCTACGAAAATGACTGCCCTCACTTTAGTAGTTCCATAGCATTTGGGTTAAAACATGTAATTTTACTATCACTACTACAAGCCTTAATGAAACCTTACCTGTTTAGCACAGAGAAATATAAAGTGGGATCCTTTCCATGTGATAAAATTCATGACATGAAACTCTAAGATTTAGAGACCTTTGCTTGTCCAGAATTAAACACCAAATCTCTGAAGGGACTCTCCTCCTTTCATATCTGAATCAAGAAGTAATAAAGGTAGACATCCTTTCTGACTTCCTCAGGGGTGGCCGAAGATTGGTCACTGTTCTGTAACTAACGAAGACCCTGAGAGTGTAACATAAATTACACAAAATGGAATTACAAGTGAAACCTCTGTCATAAAAAGTCCTGGTCATCTTCTGAAATAGGTGTATTTTGAAGGTCTCTTCAATTTGTACCAGTGACTTACTACTCTCGAGTCCGTTAAGATATACTGGTTTTCTCAATAACATAGCGAGAGGCCTGGGTCCAGAGAGATCAATTTTAGCAAGATTATTTATGCTACTTCTGGATTCCAGTCCCCTTTCCCCACCCTCTCCTCCACCCTGAAAGCTGTCTTGTGGCAATGTGTCCCATCTTCCCTTGAGGAGAGATATATGAAGTGGTATCACACCCTTTGGTATTATAAATTGCCAACAATATCTCTAGAATACACCTAGAAGCCCCAGGTATTTCTTTTTCACTTGGTTAGTAAATATGTATCAAGCATTTACTATCTGCTAGGGAAAAAAAATGCAGAAATAAACATGACAGACAGAGTGGTCCCCACATTGATAGCACTTAAAATCTACTCATACTTTCCTAAAATTATAAGGCCAAATCTTCTTATCCCTGACTTAATCCAAAAGCAACTCTGAAAGGTAAAAATACACATTAACCTAGAAAAAGGCTGAAAGATTGAACCCATGGTTCTGAATGCCTGCATCAAGAAAATGACTACTTTCATGCCAACTAGAGCATTTCCCTAAAACATTTCCAGGAAAATGACCAGGACTTTTTATGACAGAGGTTTCACTTGTAATTCCATTTTGTGTAATTTATGTTACACTCCGGGGGGTCTTCATTAGTTACAGAACAGTGACCAATCTTCGGCCACCCCTGAGGAAGTCAGAAAGGATGTCTACCTTTATTACTTCTTGATTCAGATATGAAAGGAGGAGAGTTCCTTCAGAGATCTGGTGTCTAATTCTGAACAAGCAAAGGTCTCTAAGAGCATTTCCAGAACACCTTGAACCATGACCACTGTGGTTGGGACCAACAAAGTATCAAAGTGAGCTGGACTGTAAGAAAACCATTGTGTTTCTTTTTCTACACAAAGTCAATGCATGTACTATTTTGAGGCTTAGCTCTCTGAAGTTGTATTAACAGCTAGCTTCTGTTCAATCCACGGCAACATATTGGCAAGTGTAAATTAATCAAGTACAAACTGGAGAGCTGAAAAGAAAATGTCAAAGGGACGGCTGGGGCAAAGAAACTGTAGGAAAGAAGGGCGTCGCTGTTCATTCCAGGAAGCAAAGCAGACCCATGGGATGGCCAGGCCATTTGTTCTCGGCCCATGTCTTGAGCTGTGTACGTCCTGAGGTAAGGTGTCCAGTGCTTTGCACGCCAGCTCTTGGGTCATCATACAGCTTTAATTTACAGGATGTGAAACCACAGTGTTAACGTTCAAATTACAGAACTAACATTAAGAGTCTTCCTGCTTTATAAAATGGGTGATAATGCAAAGTGGAAGCTCTTTAGTGGTTCCTTCACATCAGCTTCCCACAAACTCCAGAGCTGGCTTCTTTTTAGTCAGAAGCAAATACGCCAATTTGTTTCTATTCAAGGTCACATTGTGGTTTCACTCAGAAGATTGCTCTGAACCCAAAGGGTCACAATTTCCCCATTAAGGTGGTGAAAAGTAATTGAGTCTACCCACTGCATAGTGTTTGTATTCTCTCTTCAACTTGACTGTAAATCATAAGAAGGAAAAGAGTGTATATTCTATTATTATGAAATCTCCTTGGTGTCTAGAAAAACTACCTTTGCCACAGCATTTTTTCGTCCATCTATTTATTCATCCCAAGTACTCGAGACTTTAAAAAATCCATGGTGGTCAGCAGGTGAGGATGCGAACTTCTTGAGAGCTGGACAACATCTTACTTAACTTTATACACTCAGGCCACATCAAGCACAGACTTTTTCCTGCAACAGGCACTCTTGATTTGTGTATCAGTTTATGTTTACTGACCCACCAGAATCCCCTGCATGGTTGGGGAGGCCAGTTATTAAGCAAAATAGCCCGTAATGCAGTGTCGGACATGAACTATAGATTCAGAAAAAAATGGAGAGCATTGTGGGTTAGAGGCCCAAAGAGAAGACAGTGCCTGAGATGGGTTGTGATATTCAGAGAGGCAAAAAGAGGAGAAAGAGCATCCCCCCGCCCTCGACTTGAAGCCGAGATTAAGTCAAGCATGTAGGTAGCAATGCTGAGCTAGAATATGAAAGGCCGTGAAGAACAGTTGTTCTGAACCTCAGTCTCCCATTTGTCAAGTGGGAATAACAGTACCTACTGTGACAGCTGATTGCTGCCACGTAAGCAACAGTCTTTGGAAATACACCTGACTCTTGAACAACATGGGTCTGAACCATGTAGGTCCACTTATATGTGGATTTTTTTCAACACATATATTTACTATAAATGAATTTTCTCTTCCTTATGATTTTAATAAAATGTTCCTTTCTCTAGCTTACTTTACTGTAAAAACAGAGTATATGATATACATAACATACCAAATACGTGTTAATCAATTGTTTATGCTATCACTAAGGCTTCTGGTCAACAGTAAGCTAATAACAGTTAATTTCAGGGGGAGTCAAAAGTTATACACATATTCTTGACTGTGCGGGGATCAACACACCTAACCCACACATTGTTCAAGGGTCAAGTGTATTTCATCAAGAAATGGAACAAGTTTATATTTCAGTTCAAGCGTTTATGGCCACTTACTGACTATGTATCTTAGGGAAATTTTATATTGTCTCAGAATCTTAGATTCCTGTCTGTTTTTTTAAGATTATACAAGATAATGGGTGTAAAGCATTGAAGATAAAAAACACATATATATGCTAACACATATATATGGAATCTAAAATAAAAAAAAAAGGTTCTGAAGAACCTAGGGGCAGGACAGGAATAAAGTTGGAGATGTAGAGAATGGACTTGAGGACACGGGGAGGGGGAAGAGTAAGCTGGGACGAAGTGAGAGAGTGGCATGGACATATATACACTACCAAATGTAAAATAGATAGCTAGTGGGAAGCAGCCAGATAGCACAGGGAGCTCAGCTAGGTGCTTTGTGTCCACCTAGAGGGGTGGGATAGGGAGGGTGGGAGGAAGACGCAAGAGGGAGGAGATATGGGGATGTATGTATATGTATAGCTGATTCACTTTGTTATACAGCAGAAACTAACACACCATTGTAAAGCAATTATACTCCAAAAAAGATGTTAAAAAATAAATAAAATAAAATTTTACTTCTCAAAAAAACTCACATATATAAGCACACAGAAAACATTTAATGTACAGTAATACATTTTATTAATAGTATGACATATTTGGCTATTTCCCAAAACAGAAAGCCCCTGCCAACTTTGGCAGCTGGGGCATAGCCTGTTTCCTAGAAGAGGGAATAAACACTGTTGGTTGTCTACCTTTTTTTCTAAGAACTTGGGAGAGCCAACTGATAGAATCCTTACAATAAGCTTGTGTCCTAGGCATTCATTTTTATTCCCACTTTCATATGAGAAAACTGAGGCTTAGAAAAATTCAGTCACTTACCTAGCTACACACAGATCGTAAGTGGCAAGAGATTCAAAGCCAGGTCTGTTTGGCTATAAAATCTGTGCTCTTCCCTAAGCAGCTCATGGCCCCCGACGTGTTCAAGTAGCTAGAAATCAGTCTCCAGTTAGGTAAGGAGTTTTCATATTTAAATAGTCATAGACATGTAGGCAGTGAGAGATCTGTTTGTTTTCTTTTACTTTCTACTTCTACCTAATTTTTCTTTCCTCATACTTTCAATAAATAAAAGTGGAAATCTATACATAATGTGGTTTATGAATAAAAGGAAAAGCCCATTTCATAATATTCTTTTAAAACATCAGAACAAGGTATTATAAAACCACAATTTAGAATAATTAAGCCTCAACATGACTACAGCTGATCCACTTTCCACTCCTCTACGACGTTAGACCAGGTCTGCCTCTGAGGAATGGTGATGGCCCAAATCAATCCATCAACCAGCTAGTTAATGCACATGGCAACAAACCAATGCTTTGACTATTCTAGAAATAGAATCACCTGGGCTTCTTTGATACTCTGGCACGTTAAATAGAGCCTTTGACCCTTGAAATTTCTAAAGAACCAAGGGGAACATAGACTCTGGAATTGAACAGCCCTAGGTTCACATCCCAGCTCTGCCACTTGCTGGCAGTGTCACTTGGCACAAGTCATTTAACCTCTGTAAGCCTTGACATCCTCAACTGCACGGTAGTACCCAGTACAACCATTCATTGTAATGTTTGGCAACAAAGCAACTGCTACGAGCCTGTAGCAGTTGTCCTGTCCTCAGTAAGGAGTCTCTTCGACCATTTCAAACATACATAATGAGTACAAACAATGAAAGATAATAAAGGGTCTCGAGTTGGAGTGGGAGAGAATTTCGATGAATGGCTCGTGGTAGATTCTCATAGCGGGGCCACGTTAGGATCAGGCCTGAAGGACACGTAAGAGCAAGGCGAAGAGTGAGTGGAGAGGCAGTATGTGAAGATGCACAGCATGTGCAATGTCTTCGAACTGGGAAAGAACTTGCAACTTGGGAAGCTGAAAGAGAGCCCAGGGGTTTCCTCCTGGAGCAATGGAGAGAGAAGAGTAAGCTGAGGTCAGAGCAGGGGCCTAATCTGACAGGAACTTTGTAGCCTGTGGCTTTTGCTGTAAGTGCATTGAGAAGCCATTGATGGGCTTTAAGCAAATGTGATAAGAGATGCGTCAGATTTTTCCACGGGAGGTAGGGGTGCAACACAGGTGAAAACATGGTATTTGATTTTTGAGATTCACATCTCATCCTTCCCTAAGGTTCCTTACAATTAGTTCTCTCTCAGCTCTCTTGAGCCTCTCAGGTTTGAGGAACACAGACTGTGCTCTGATGGTAACAAAATGTTTGATTTTAATGGATTATTTCATTTAAGATACAACAATATAACATATATACATGCATCTGTGTGTGTGTATATATATGTACAGGTGTGTATATATATATGTACATATGTGTGTGTTTCAAATTAGGAGAGTAGTTTGGCTTTCAGCAACTCATTTAGCTTCCTTAAAGCACTAATTTCCTCACCTATAAAATGATGAAATTAAAAACATATATGGAAAGTACTTAATGCTAGGTCTGGCGCATAGGAAGCAACTCAATAAATATCAGCTATTATGAATTAGTTGTGACAAAATTATAAATACAATCCCTGAGATCAAAGAAAGGGGCTCTTATACTCTTACGCAGGCTGAAAAGAAACCCAGTAAGTCATCACTTTCAGGCCATACATTAGAGAAAATGACATAGTGTTTAGCAAGGGTCTCCAAATAGATGCTTGAAGGCAAAATCTAGCTGGTTTATGCAGTTGGTTTGTCTAGTACCTGGCTTTTTACTTTTCCGTTGTTGGCTCAATTTGCAAACCTTTAGTCAGGGCATATAAGCTCTAGTTAAACCCTTTTCCCATTAGTCCCTATAACGTCACACCCTGTTATTTTGTAAACAATTACGTTTTCTTTCTGCTGCATGAAGATCTCATGGTTACACACCTTATGGTCCTCAACATAGCTTGCTAGGTTTCCTCCAAGGGAATGGATACAGAGAGGTTCTTCCTCCAACTGAAACATTAGGGTATTAAGAAACCCATTTTATCATCTCTGGAGAAGACCAATCGAGACTTGCTTTGGTGATTCAGAAAGATAATTCAGATACGCTTGAGGTCTAATTATGATCATGGTCTCAAGTGCAATAAATCCCTTAGCACAGTCTCCCAATAGATCAGGTCTCTGAAAATTTCTGGACAAAAACACACATCGTTCCTCCTCAATAGTCCTCCCAAATCCCTTGAAAATCAACCCAGCTTACATGCACCAGTTTATATGCACCATTCCCCCACCCTTCCTTTCACTGCTGCAATACTATGTAGAGGACATACTACCACCCTACTCAGTGGCATGTCCCCCATGACACTCTGCCTAGATCCACTGAGATCGCTACTTAGAATAAGCCCACTGGGGATAAGATATTCCTTGTTCTTTATAAGCTTGCTGAGAAATCAGTGTCTTATGGAATTTTTATGGGAATTCTGGAAACAATACTGAGTGAGGAATATCATCGTATGTGTGTTTCCTCAGATAACACACTAGAGTTAGATCTGCATATGGCTTAAGAATGCATGGTTGGAACTGCAAGGGGAAAGAATCACCAGGTGCCTGTTAGCAGGCTCTATGCTCCCTCTGGGCTCTGGCCTCAGCTCACAGGTATCCCTATGGAACACCATACCGCATACGGATTGCAATTCAACTTTGAAAATTACTTGCTGCTGGCGCATGAGAAGTGTGAGCTGATAAAGACACCAAAAAGGACAGCAGCAAACACATAAATAAATGGATGGGCTTGATACTGAATTTCACGTTTGAATAATGTTTAAAATGCCCACAGTGTCATTTCCTGATCTGGATTTCTGATGTCACCAAAACAGACATTAATCTAGGAATAAACATACTAGATCGAAGGATTATATACCTGAACTATCTCACAAACAATACCTTGACTGTATGCCCTCTTCAACGATGGTTAAGAAATGGGTAGTTAAGAACGATGAAAAGAGATACATGTCCTAAAAGCAATCAGAGACTAGTCACACGTAAGCACAGCCTCAGATACAAAAGAAAGAAGTCAAAAGTCAACAGGATTAAATTTGAGTTTGAAAATAGACTGGAACTATGTAATGAGAAGACTGCTGTGGTATTAAAGATGCAAATGTTCCTAGGGTATAATCTTATTTATTTTGAAGTTACAAATACCTCATTTTCTCTACCTCAGTTTCGTCATCTGTGAAATTGGAATAATGGCACCTAAGTTCTTTAGAGACTGGAGTAAGAATGTGGTGAATACAGAATGAGGTGAGTAAATCAGCATAAATAAAACCTTTGCATAGATAGTATATGTATGAATAGAAAATAAATTACATGGAGGAGGGTAATAAAATATCTTCTAAGTGGAAGAAAGAAACAAAACCCTGGAAAGTATAAAAATGGGTCATTCCTAATGGGTGAGAATATTCCACATAACATACTGCCCATCACCAAACATCTGATTTATACTAGCCAGCTGCAATTTGAGGAAGCCTTTAATGTGTATTTATATTTTTAAATGTCAAGAAGATGATAGTCTGAAAAAAGAAGCATTTGCAGTTGTCTGAGCTTTAGAATTTCTTCCCAAAGAAGCATCTGGGCTTGCCTAGAGTTTGAAAAATACGTTGTCTTCCCCTCAATGGTTATTTTTCTAATATGTCTCATGACCACTGTAATGCTATGTTGCCTAGAGTAGATGTCCCCGGGCATCCAGAGAGTCAAACTGCCAGTCTTCATCCCTTCCACGCCAATGCCTATGTACATTCAGTGAAATTATATACTGGTAGGTGGGAAATCCAACTCTGCCTTGCAGGAAAATTTAGAAGATAAGAAAATCTCAGCCACCTTAGAAACCAGAGGGCATGTTCAAATTTTATCAGCATCCACAGGGCTTATTCAGCTTACTATTATTTTTTTTTGAATACATTATTTGGCACCTGGTACGATTCACGACAGGCATTAGCAGTGGGCCCATTTGGTACCCTTAGCCATTGAGTCCCCAGTGTCTCAGATACTGCCAAAGGTTGAGAAGTTAAAAGTATAATGTAAGGTATTAAATGTAAAGCTTGCCATTACTCTCGTTTCTCATCCCTGTTCAACTATTTCCAAAACAATGAATGCATAAAAAGATCAAGAATGGGAAACTTTTGTAAGATTTGGCCAAGACATAAGCCTAAGACATACAGACAGTAAGTTAATAAACCTATGCAGAGTAGCTACAAACAGGATGTCTCCTTGTGACTCCATGGTAAAAGGACTCAAATATGATAATGAATACAAATTCACTTTATAACATTCACAGTGGCTGCAAATATTACAATGGGCATCACCTCTGGTGCTGCATCACTGGTGAAGAATAATTAACGCCTCTTCTGTAAAATCATCCATACCATAAACAAAACTTGCTCTACACCAGTTTAAAAATCTCGTAAGTTCCTTGAGAGCCAGGGCCACCTTCTATTACTCTTGATATTCCCCATGGTACCCAGAAAAATATTTTGGTTGGAGCCAAACCCCAATAAATATATTGGTTTAGTTAATGATAGAATTAAGTGTAGCAATAAACAGATAGCTAAGCTTCTGAATCGAACAAGAGGCAAGGTAAGGAAGAGAGGGTAAGATGAAGTCTACAATGACATCACACCAAGAAATGTTAAGGTCTCTGTTAGGAAAAGTAAGATAAGGAAAGGAGGTTCCTGCTACAGAGTACAGGGATTATAATGTTGCAAAATGACAGGAAGAAACAGAACAATTTTAATTTGATTCTAATGGCTTCTCTGTTAAAGAGAATGATGTACTTGAGTATGAAACAGTCACAGAGTAGTCAATAGACAAATAGTCAAATTTGTCACTTAGGCTTAGAGAAATGTCGCTCAAGATGGGTGAAGAAATGGGAAAAAAAAATATCCAATTACTTTAAATGAGGTCGAGTCTTCCTGCTGAGACAAATTACAACCTTGGAGTATTGATAAATCTCACAACTGAAGTAAATTAATTACTTTGAGTGTTTTCAAAGAAATAATGGAGAAGTACAAGGGTGACCAAAGATAGGCAAAGTAGCTGATTTTCAGAAGAGAAAATACAAATTGTTTGAACTGAATAATTTTGATGTTGAGTCTGAGAAAAATAATGCAATGCTTATTATGAGATATCATGGATTCACTAAGAAAAGACCAATTCAGAGTGTCCAAAACGCTTTTTTTCTCCCTACATAATTATTAAGAATTTAGATCCATGAGAAAAGCAATAGGTATGATTCATCTGGATTTTAGTAAAGTGCTCTGCCCGTCGTCACGATCTCCTTATTGTTAAAGATCAAGATAGGACTGGATTGTAATATTAGCTGGATTTGTAACTGACTGAGCAGTGACAACCGTAGGGTGTATCTGATGAATGGGATCGGTATTAACTAAACAGTATCTAAAAGGTTGACACTGAGCTCTCTTCTGGATCCTAATCTATTCAACATTTAAAAAAATAATTCAATTAAGCGAAGATCACATTTGTAAATAAGATGAATAGGGGGGCAGGAAGAAGGGATCATCTGGGTGATAAAATTGGGCATTTAGAATAACTCAATAACTAGAAGAATGAGACAAATTTAAATCAATGAAACATTTTAAATACAATGTCAGGTCTTGTTGGTGAATACAAACCAAACTAAACGTATTAAGTATGCGGGGAAGGAGTGCAGGCATAATAGCTATGCCTATGGGGGGAAATGGCCTAGGTTTCTAATTCCACAACATGAGCTGCCAAAAATATCTGTTGCAAACTTAGGCAGCAACAAACATCTAGGAATTATCTAGAAAGTGGGAGAAGATAATTCCACTTTACTCTGAAACATTTACATCATTCCTAGAGAATTATACACAATGCTGAGTCCTGCAGAGATATAAATAAACTGAAATACATTCTTGAGAGAGAAACCCCGAACCATCACATAAGACACAGTGGAAAAATGAGGCCATGTGACCTGGGGAACAGGTGAATATTAATATTAACACCCACTGAAAAGCTGAGTCAATTTAGGAAACAGTCCTTTCAGTACTGAGAAATAGCTTTACTCCTTTCCATTTTATTTCTTGTGCTTTAAAAGTAATCTTTTTCCTGATTATATCACTATAGAAAACTGAGAAAATACATAACAGTACACAAAAGAAGATAGCGTTATTTTGTTAGTACTGGGTCTGTTTCGTGCCAGTCTTTGCATACATTTACAACGGGACTATAATTTTGTGCACAGTCATTTAGCATTATATCATGAAAGCTTTATTGTATAAGTTAATATTTACCTTTTCATGAAAGTCTGAAGATTTTATGAACATTTTGAGAAATGACAGTTTTTAAGTTAGCTTTTGAAGTGAAGCATCTACTATATACCAGATTTTCAGGCAGTGTCCTAGCTGTTAGGGACTCCACAAAGAATAAGAGAGACAAAATCTCAGCTCTTGTGTCGTTTATTACTTGAGGGTGTGTTTTTTGATAGGGGATATAAAATAGACATGCAGGCAAGCAAAGAAAATAAAGAGATCATTTCTGATAATGTGTACCATAAAGAAATTTGATTTGACACATGTACCTCTAAAGCTGTATGACATTTGAACTGAGACCTGAATAACAAGAAGGAACAAACAATGCGAAAACCTCACAACAGACAGTTTCAGGGAGAGGGAACAGCAAGTAGGAAAGGCTGTAAAGGTGAGGATAAACCTTGTGCTCAAGGAATAGAGAGAAGGCCACTGTGGCTTGAGTTTGTTAAGGGCAGAGAAGGGCGGGACGAGATGAGGTCACATTCTTAGTTAAATGAGGTCATGGCAAGGATTTGGATTTTACTCTACAGAGGGGAATCTTTCGAAGGTTTCTGAGTAGGGAAATGACCTCATCTGGTTTACTTTTTTTTTTTCCTTTAAATTGAAGTATAGTTAATGTACAATATTATATTGATATAAGTTACAGGTATACAACATAGTGAGTCACAATTTTTAAAGGTTATACTCCATTTATAGTTACTATAACATATTGGCTATATTCCTTGTGCTGTACAACATATCCTTGTAGTTTATTGTATATCTAATAGTTTGTATCTCTTAATCACCTACCCCTATCTTGCTCCTCCCCTTTCCCTCTCCCCACTGGTGACCACTAGTTTGTTCTCTATATCTGAGTCTGTTTCTTTTTTGTTACATTCACTAGGTTGTTTTAATTTTTATATTCTACATGTAAGTGATACCATACAGTATTTGTCTTCCTCTGACTTATTTCACTTAGCATAATACCCTCCAAGTCCATCCATGTTGCTGTAAGTAAGTATTGTTGACTCTCGAACCAGATATCTAAATACAGGGACACAGTAAGGGAGAAGAGACTAGGGAATTAGAATTCAGTGATCAAAAACATCCTTTAGTAAGCACAAGTCACAAAAATAAATTATGTAGGTTAAATCCTTATAAACAAACTCCAAGGAACTACCCTATCTACTTAATTCTCACTAAATACTGCTCTGTAAAGTTGGCCATGTGGATGGAGTACAGACATTTTGTTGCTGTTGTTGTACTGGGACTGGGACTGGCTGCCACTGGAATTCTCCTGTGGTCTCAGTTCAAATGTTTAAAATGTCATCTTGTGTGGAGGGTGGTAAGGGAACTATGCCAGGGAAAAAAGCAAGAGGTTAAGGAAAGAAACCCCCCAGCTTTCTCTGTCAGTCTCCTAGATAAAGCTAGAGCCACGGGGCTGAGGTGAAGGAAGGCACCGCACACTGAATAAAGACGTGCCACAGCTGGTGCAGGTGAAAACTCACTGGCATAGCCGTCTTGCTCCCCATCCTCAGATCCTTTGAGGCAACCCCACTCCCAACAACAAGCATGGCTCGGTTGTTTTTCCAGTGTTCCTTGTAGGTTGATTATTTAGAGCTCTACCAAGGACGCTTATGCTTTATTTGGTCAAGAACGCCTACAAACAGTTTCAGGTCCTAAGGCCGTCTTCGAGTAGGTTGGAGAAAAAGATTCAGAAATACGCATTTACTGGATCATCAGGTAGCCGTCCAATTCCCAGCTGGTGATCCTGGAGAGAATTATTACTGAAAGTTTCCAAACAGCTTTGGGGGCCTGTGAGAACACTGCAGCAGTAGGACTAAAGCTTTTATACCAGACTCTCCACAAGAAGGAGGGCATGCCCTTTAGTCTTTACTCACATAATCCTGCAAAGTTCCATTCCAACACAGAGGGGTACTGCAAGCCTCCACCGGAAAGCCTGATTATATTGGCACCAGATTTCTCTCAAGCTTGTCCCCAGTTTCTACCCGCTAGCCAAAAATGGCAGGTATGTGCGTGTGTCTCCATGTATATGTATGGGCACATTTAACTTCTCATCTCCCAATTCAGGGATATTCGATTCTATTTTTAAAAGAGCTCATAATTATTTAAACATGACAAAACACAGAAGTTCTACTCCTTTTGTGCTTTTGGCTCAAGAAACAGGCATGCAGCTGAATGTCTGCTAAGACAGTGAGAAGCTAGCCTGCTGTAATCTAAGCACAGCCTCACTGGAGACTGGCTGCGTTACATTCTTCTCTCTCAGAAACGAACTAAATAACTGCATCTAGTGAAACTCTCTTCAGACATTGAAAAGGACTTGTTAACACATATATCTTAAAAGATATTTTTAGATAAAATGGGAAAATTAAAATCTGTTCAGGGAAAAACAGATTAGAGGCCAGAGAAGGTGACTTTATTTAGTTGCTTAAAAGGACTTGGCACATCATTCGGAGAGTTAAGTGAAAATTAGATGCAATGAAATCCCAACACAGTATGGCACCAGAAGAGACCCACACCCCTCTCCATGCACGCAGAAAGCAGCTTTGCATGTTGTCCTTCTGGACACTGAAGCCAAGAGTGGTATGGCCTTCCTGGGAGCTGGGACGCAGCCTTAGAGTTTGCCTTGGCTCACATCCCAGGAACTGGGCTCTTTGGAAGCTAAGGGCACAGTGCCGTGCCCGAGAAGCCATGGGAATACACCAAGGCTTTCTCAAAGGCAGCAACCTACACAACCCAAAGGGCTCAGGACAGAGTTTTATTGTTCCCAATGGAATTAGTATCTACTTCATCACGAAAGGAAATGTGGTAAGTACAGGCTGTTGGAGAGCACCTGTATCATGCGCTTGACAGAGCAGAAGATCTAGAGGCAGAAACAACTACCAGTTTAAGTCTTGACTCTGTTACAAGTGATGCTAACCAAATCACGCATTGTGATTTGGGAGCACAGTTTCTTTACCTGTAAAATGGGAGCGAGAACAGCTAAGATATTTCAAGCAGCAAGATATATTCCAGGCACCTGTGCTAAGAGGGTCCTGGAGGGGTCATTCAAGAGAATATGCTGCAGGCAGGTCAAGTTCACTGGGAGGCTCCAGCTGCCACACCTTGGGGTCCATTGGTACTTGTGCTGAGGCCATGCTTCCCCCAGGCTGTTCACAGACAATGACTCAGCACGGTACTGGTACAGGGCTTTTTCTACCCAGTGCCAGACTACTGTCGGAGGCAACTTGCTGCTTGGACTGAGTCTTTCTCAGAATTGCACTGCAATCTGAAGCTCTTCCAACCCATCCCTTCTTATTCATTCCTCTGTTCACGGGTTTCAAACCTGCATTGCAGTCTAACAGCTCCCGTCACCTGCTCTGCTCCCTCCCTCTGTATTTCTCACCTGTGCTTCTCATCCCGTCTTGGTGTCTGTTCGTTGACGACCCAAACTGAAACATACCAAACAACTGAATGAAATGATCTCATTTCATTCTCATAATAAGCCTATGAAATGAGTGTAATTATCCTCATTTTACAAATATGGGAACAAGGGCACAGAGGAATTAAGTTAAAAATAATCTAGTCCTTATTTCACAAGTATGTTGTGAAAATTTAGTGAGATAGTATATATGAAAGGGCTTTATAGCTAGTATTTTTTTTCAGGGCAGAGGAAAACAATCGCAAACAGAATATCCGGCATAGTTTTAAATTATGATTATTTTCTTTCTTGGTTTTCCACCAGTCTCACGTGCTTATGGTAGAAAACTTCAATTAGCCTCCAAAAGAGCCCTGAAAAAGTTAACACTTTGTCTTTACCATACACTTTGTCCCACAAACCCTCTCTACCCTTTGGTGTTTGAGGACAGGTACGAGTGAAATTTGGATGTGTGAGTCAGGTCGCTATGACATGCCTGACATGGCATTCTGCTCTTTAAAACCAGAGTTCTACTCTCCTAACCTTTCTAATCAATTTAAGAGCGTGCAATTTACTAGCAACTGAGGAAGGTAAAACTACAGGAAATAAGAGCCCTTCTGCTTTTATTAATGTTCGTCCTAAACACTCAGGCATTTTAACAAAAATCCTGGCATCCAAATGTGTACTGTTTAGTGTGCATGGTCAAAACGATCTTTTTTCCCCTCTCTGATTATTGTGCTTGACCTGATAAAAGCCTCATTTTCTGTTCCTTTGACGAAACAGAGGCTATCAGTAATTTTCTCACATGCTCATGTTCTCACCAGAATAGTTTCTTCCATGGCTTCTCGTTTTGCACTCTCGATACGACCCAGGCTTCCTCAATCTCTACCTCCTACAGGGGTCTAGTTATAAGCCTGCTGAAACAACAGCCTGGACCAAGAAACTAGCCCCATTTTTAGGCACCAGCAGTCAATAGGCAGAGGATCGGTGTAGAAGTGAAGTTCTGGGTCGGGCATTCTTCTCAAAATCCTCAGATGTTAAGACGGTACTACCCAGACAAGTCTAGTGCTGCTTTTTGTGAGAGAGGTGGAGGAAGGGGCAGAAAAGGAGGAGAAAGGGGTCTCAGCAGAGAGCCGCACTGAGCGCTGCAATGGAAATGAGAGAGGAAGTGCTTCCTCAACACGTCCTGAAGGGAACCAGCAAGCTGCGTGTTCCCCTCAGCTTCGCCTAACATGCGAATGGTCAAAGAAAGCAGCGAGCATGGAACTGTTACATCTGTGCGGGATCGAGACGGTGCTTCTAAGGGAGATAGCCCGTTCAGACTGATGGATAAGTTTGGACTCCTCTGGGAGTCAAAAAGCCCATTTCCTCAAGCTGCCTGAATATCAGCCTCTAACAGATTAGGCAATGTCAGAGAATCCCAGGGAGCTCAGAAAATGATTAGGGAACAACACCTCCTCCTCCCTGCTAATTCTGACAGCTCCCGCCCTGAGATGCATCCCTCTGGATGGAAATGCCAGCTTGCCTCTCCCACAGGGGTTGCAGGCGGCAGGAAACTGAGCCCCCTGTGTGGGACTCGCTGGCTTCTCCACTTGTTTTCATTTTGCCACCAGACACTTCTATTTAAACTACTTGGAAGGATATCTCAATAACGTCCTTTGGTGAGCGCCACAAGACAGAAGATGAGAATCCATCTGCCCTTTTCTCTCCACCCAGCCTTCAATCCTGGTTGATCTTACAGAGGCTACAGAGACTGAGGACCTTCGACAGAAGAGCCTGTCTTCAGGTACTTATCAGGTTAACAAGCAGGACAGACAGCTGCTGAGCACTGAGTGACACTGGTAAGTACCCATTTTAAAGGATTAGTTTAAATCAATTAATCACAATAAGGCTCAGTAATAGACCAAAAACTATACACATGCTCCCAAAAATAAATATATGGCCCATCTCCACTTCCAGTTCAAACCAATCTTCGGAAAATCCAAATACTACATACCCCTTGTAAAAACAGACCTTGCTTAAGATTTACCAAGATTTGTTTTTTTTTTTTTGCGGTACGCGGGCCTCTCACTGTTGTGGCCTCTCCCGTTGCGAAGCACAGACTCCGGACGCGCGGGCTCAGCGGCCATGGCTCACGGGCCCAGCCGCTCCGCGGCATGTGGGATCTTCCCGGACCGGGGCACGAACCCGCATCCCCTGCATCGGCAGGCGGACTCTCAACCACTGCGCCACCAGGGAAGCCCCCAAGATTTGTTTTAAATGAGGCCGTGCCATATTTCCTCAGCCCAAATCTTGCAGATGATTTTGTGAATATATGAGTCGTTGGGTAAATACACTGTCAGCGAGGAATGCCTTTACTCTGCTCCTTATTAACACGTGGGGAGATTCTCCCTAGGAAACCCCTGGGTTCTCCCCATCCATTCACTTCTTGCCCCAGATAGGTGGTGTGGCTCTCCTGATGGTTAAATTTTGGAAGAATAACACACAGTTGGCTCAGTTTCACTCTTCTCCCGTTGGGAAGGGTCCTACCCACCAAGATCAAAGCTTCCTCGTCCTCTCTGTCAGTCACTGGCAGAAGCCTACCCACATGGGGCCACCTCCGGGGGCCAGTCCTGCCATGCTCAGCAGGGGTACCTCCTCTAAGTCAGGGACTCAGTAAACCACGTGGCTAACAGGTCCATGGCCACAACCACTTGCTTCGCCGTTTTCAGCACTAAGGTGAAATTGTAGCAACTGTTTTCCCTTCATTTTTTTCTTAACTTGCCCAGAACCCAGGATGAGAAGAGAGATCCTATTGACTGAGAGCTCCTTGGAAACACAAATAATTACAGTACCAATAGTCTGGTTATCATGTGAATAAAATGGTTTTTGTACCCTTTGGAGATAGATGCTATACTGCTGGCAGGAAAACGATAACCTGTAAACACGGCAATAAGCAGTTAGGTGGGAGTAGAGTAGGAAAACAGTCCCTGGGTCAACGTGTTCCGAGCACTGAAAATAAGGCAACACATAGAAGCGCTTTTCAAATAAGCAAACGGAATAATGAGAGATATAATCACACAACACACTCATGTTTTAGGAACTTTATATCAACTTGGTGTTAGCACCAGTGACCAAACTCTCATCTCTCACATATATTTATACATACACACACACACATGCTCACTTACTCACTAGCTGAGAAATATCGTTAATAAAGAGATAACATATGTGATAAAACTCTTTGAAAATAGTAAAGTGCTATTAAAAATACCAGTATGGAAGGTATTATTACTTTATCTCAAATGCCTACATTCATAAGAGATTAAGAGATCAGTGGGAGAAAATGAATGGAGAATATGGCAAAAAGTTGAATCAAGATCATAAAGGTTCTTTTAAGTACCTCTAAGATGCTCCTTCTTCAGTGAATAAAAGGCCCACATAGTTTTTCTGATAATAAAAGGTATATACTATGATAATTTGGTACTTGGTAATTATGGTAACGTGCAGTGTTCTTAAATCACACGGCCATACATATGTTTGTTGTGCTATGCATATTTTGTTATGAGGAAACATGTTCATTTTCAGCACATTTCACGGCAGATGTGCCTATTAGTGGTATTATGTTCTGTCTGTTGGTGCCAGGCATGTTCAGAGAGTACCAAGGGCCCTCCTTCCTAAGACACTCCTACATTTGTGAGGCATGGACATACCGAGCCTGGACCTTACTCCCTGTGAGAAAAGAGCTGAACGTACAAGAACCTATTCAGAGGGGAGAGTCCTACACCCACATGTGGCACAGCTACTCCATGTGGACACTCATATGTCCTCCTGATACCTGCAAAAGGGCTGGAAGGGCGGTGGAGGAGGGATGGACTGGGAGTTTGGGAATAACAGATGCAAACTATTATATATAAAATGGATAACAAGGTCCTACTGTCTAGCGCAGGGAACTATATTCAATATCCTGTGATAAACCATAATGGAAAAGAATATTAATAAAGAATGTATATATATGTATAACTGAATCACTTTGCTGTACAGCAGAAATTAACACAACATTGCAAATCAACTGTACTTCAATGAAAAAAAGGTCACTTCTTTGTGTTGCCCACTTATTTCAAATGGAGGCAGATACACACAGCAGTTGAGAGTTCTCTCAACCAAAAAGTTACATAGCCCATCCCAGGCTGAATTCTCAGCAAATACCTGCAAAAAGTATCTACAACTTTATAATCAATTCCTCTGAGCCCTAGAAGCAGCAATATTCCTGAGGTGCTCATGGAACGGAAGTCAGCTAAGTCTCTAATCAATACAAGGCCGTTCTAGGGGGTTATTCCTCCCCAGAGAACACTTGCTTCTTTAAGTATGTCGACATTTATTTATAATTTCTACTGCCCTACATTCAAAAGGGATTCAAGAGACCAATATGGCTATAGAACTGACTTCTGTCCGGTTCCTGATTCATTTTGATCCCCATGTCATTTTTCCTAATTGAAAGTTTTCACTGAGAATGATACTATTATTTGCTTTTGCATGCATAGCCATTTCTTATAATAGTAATGCTATGTATTTTTGCCACAATCTCAACTATAATTCTGTACTTGTTTACCTGGTTACATCTGTTGATGCACATGAAGGAAAATGATGAGACATTAATCAAACATTGTGTATTAACAAGTACATGCGTCTGGTGACCTTGCTTCTTTGGAAAGATAGATATGTATGTGTTTGTTTGTGTGGGTGTATGTGTGATTGTATATATACATGTATATATACACATATATATATACACATATATATGTATATATACACACATATATATACACATATATATACACATATATATACACATATATACACATATATATACATATATATATATCTGTGTACACACACACCATTTTTTATTATGAAAATCTAAATATTCCAAGAAATTTAGACTTTTAGAAGAAGATCTTGTCTGCTATGTGAATTTAATGGTTGAATTCTCACTTAGTTTTATTTTAGATTTACATCCACACGAACCACTAATGTCCCCTTCTATCAATCCAGAATAAAATCTGGCTTTAGGATACTCATTCCAATGAGACACAGTTAAAAGATATGGGTGACAGAGATAGAGATAAAAGAAATCGAGGATCACTCCTGTAAGAGTTTCCAAAAAGGAAAACAACCATGGAAGAAAAACATGGGAGAGGAACAGGTGGGCCAGCAGAGTTTTGCTTTCTATGCGACATCGGGTACTTATTATTCACATGAGGACTAATTTATAAACCCAGATAGTGTTTATAAACTCCACCATCCTAATGGAAATGGAAGCATTAATACAACCAGGGGATTCTTTACTTTTCAGGTTTTAATTAAAATCACAGGTGTTACAAAGCAAAAGCGTCTTCGTGGAATACAAGTCTAATGAAGTATTTCCTTGCCTAGCACAGAGCTCTGTGTGCACTTCCAGCTTCCTGACACAGCCATTTGAAAATTCGACCCCCAGGTAACCCGGAGAGCTCTCTCTGAAAATTAGAAAGGCAAATTACACCACTTTTTTTTTTTCAAATATATACGGTTGCCAAGTCACAGTCAGGAAAAATAATAGCTAGTCATAAGGAAAACACACACACACACACACTCACACACACACACACACACACACACAGCCTTACAACATGATATCTTAATTGACTAACCAAAGGACTATAGGCAAGTTCGTTTGTTCTATGTGCAGAGTAGAAAACTTGAAAGAGAGAGAAAAGGGACAGGTTGGGACACAGGAAATGTGGGAATACAGCAAAGGAAATCTAAGAGGGGAGAGAGAGAGGGAAAAAAGGAAAAGAATCGTTCAGAGAAAAATCACACCAGCATAGAAGGACTGCACACTAGTCTTGCTACAAATCATGGAGGAAAAAGTACACCAAGTTCTAGGAAACAACTTGGACTAAAATGCCCACCAAGTGACTGTTACTCGGCCCCCACACACTTCTTTTTATCTCTTCAAGGTATCTCCCAGTTTACACATAAACAAATCAGGGCCATGGCAAAATTACACTGGCTTCCCTGTCAGTGAGGCTGCACAAAGAACAGCAGGCTACATCCACAGTCAGATTCCAGCTGCTCTGTCAAGTGATGGCGAAGGTTTATGATGATGACAGTATATGAGCTTATTAAAAGTGAATGCTGTGTTCAGCTATGTGTTTGGTATTTTACAAAGATCTTTTCTAATTCATACAACATGTCTGGGAGGTAGGTGTGTTATTAACCCTTTAGTAGTATATACACATAAACTGCTTCAAATTATACAACTTTTGAGTGAAAGAGCTGTGTTTGAAAGGAGGGCTTGAAAAGAACAGGAGTTTTTAAAAACAGTATTGTTGTTGTCCCTGAAGGCCAAGACACACACACATACACTAATTTTATACAAACCCACACACACACACACATCTATTTCTATGTACGTGTGCATGTGTTTAGGGGATAAATGTGAGAATAAACTAACATTTATGAAATGCTGGCTCTTTTGAAGGCATCTGCTGAGTTCATATTTTATCTCGGTTCTCACAATGTCTTATAAGATATGATTTTAGCGTTCTTTATTGGTGTTTATAAGCTACTGAAGCTCTGAATGGTTAAGAAGTTTTGACTAAATTCAGCAGGAAAGGGCAGAAGCAGTATTTAAATCTAAGTCAGTCTGACCCGAGAAGAGCATTCCACCAAAGAAATATAATGTAGGCTATAGATGTCATTTAAAACTTTCTAGAGGCCATATTTGAAAACAGTAAAAATGAACAGGTCCTGGTGGACACAGCCATCACAACGTCAGTCAACTGTTGCCTTCTCTTGCGTTGGCCCAGTTTTAAGGATTTTATTTTCCTATGTCTCTGGATATAATACCTCAGGAAAGCCCTATGACAGCCCCAAGTAAGTAGTGGAGTAGGGAGTGAGTTTTGGGAGTTGCTACTGCACTTTCTATAGCTACACACACAACTCCAAACCTGGCACGGTCTCAGGCAGAGCAACTCTACCCACGGGAACAGACTTCCTCTTTACCAGCCTAAACGTGTGAAGGTATCTCCCTGCCAGTTTATTATACCTTAGTTTAAATCCTCCAATTGGAGAAATAAAATTCCTGTGAGAAACCAGGATATGGAGAGTGAAAAACATATACATATGCCAACTACATTGATTTAGAAATACAGTGTGAAGATTAAGAGTTGGTGCCACAAAAGTATGCAACAATGGCTGTTATGATGATGCAGCTTAATAACAAGCATTTCTCACCTCAACACTGTAACTGTATTCCTAGATATGCTTATTTTAAATACCATATGGATACACACTGTGATGTGTCTTTTTAGAATGTAAACCTTGGCCCCTGATATACTTGTAAAGTGTCCCATACTGGATTTTCTTAAAGTGGGGTCAATCCTCTAAGGCGTATGTAGGCAAAAGATGGATTTATCCCAGTATCTTTAATTGACTATAGGCAAGCAGAATATAGAGTAATTAATTACTTACCCATTAATCCAGCAAAGTTGTTGAGAGGATTGAAATATCCAGTCATTCTTAAACTTGACCACAGAAAGACATAGTTTCAGATAAATGGACAGAATAGAAAGTTTATTCAAACACACCCACAGTGGGTTTCACACTGGGTGTCATGCATACAAAGAGGTGGTCCTTGCCTTTATGGGTTTTCCATTTAAGAACAGACACACTGATGATGAAAACATTGAAACATACAATAGAATAAATAGTAAATATGAATGATTTTCTTTTCATATTCATGTTCTGTGCATACATGTTCACAAATTTTCCAGCCAATCCTACTCTAAACTTATCTACAGACCATAAAATTAGTGAGTCACTCTTCTTTACTGCCCACCCAGCATATGCTTTATGAGTCTAATTAGCTCTAAATAAAAGAACTGAATTCTTAACCAAGCAGATACATCTCTAAGCAAATCAGGATCCTGTATATTATGCATGTTTTATACCCTTTTTTAAAAATCACTTGATAATATCACATTTCTCTTTTGCTAGTGATTTAAAAGATCTCTTATACATTCTTTGGAATTTCCAGTGATTAAAAATGTCATTTTTTTAAGGTGTAGAATCTGGCATTTAACTCCTACTATATATTAAGCACCATACTAAGTTTGTAAGATATATTGCATCACATCATTTAATCCTTGAGCATCCTAAAACACAGATATCGCTAGAGCCATTTCACAGATGAAAAAACTGGGAATCAGAGATATTAACCAATTAACCAACTGACCCAAGAACACACAACTGGTAAGTGGTTGAACCACGATATAAATCTCGGAACTCTCTGACCTCCATAACCAGAATGTTCTTATGATAAGAAAAAAGTAATCTTGAATCAAGCCATAAATAAACTGTGGTTGCTCAACCTGGGTAACACTATATGGGTCAAAACTAAAGGGTGATTTTAAAATAATCCGATTGATTCCCCGTGTGATCGTTAATATAATTATACTCCTCCAAAAACAATTTCCGTAATATGCGCAATCACAGCATTCCTAGAATAGTGACCTGGAAATCTACAATAGTCATTTCTATGTATATGTTTTAGTTTACTTAGTCAAGCCTTAATCTCATTATTTTATAGTCTTAACTTCTAATTGCCTGGGCTGGGAAGAGGCTGAGAGTAAAATCTGTAATTCCTGAAGGTGAATCCAACAGACATTAGCCCTTGAGTGTTTTCCAAAAGGATGACTACAGCGTTAATAGAATAGGCACGCCATGCTTGAAGAGCTAAAGGGGTAGCAGACAGCAAAGGCATCACTGCGTAACAGTTGAGTCAGTAGGCAAGCTCGCATCAGAAGAAGCCATTGCTGTGTTTTCAGTCCATGACCAGGCGTCACTTTCCATGTGTGTAAGGTAAAACTAATAACTCCCAATTCACGCAGATATTATAAAGATCAAAAGAAAATACTATTAGTCATTGTCTGATAGCAAGCATTCAGTGTGGGTGCCTCCCCTTCTACCTCACTGAAGCTCACCCACGTCTTGTTCAGCAGGAAAAATTCTCTGAGAGTAAAGACAAATGCAAAATATACAAATAGCTCATCTACACTGAAGAGTCGCCCTGCCCAGATTGAGAATTCCTATCAATCTGTGAGATTAGTGTATTTATGGTCTCTAATTTAGGAAAAGTGAAAATGGAACCAAGGACTAGGGTGAAGTAAAGGGATGGTGTCTTGACAGAGTGGCTTCATCATTTTGTTCTAAGTGGTACAAAGTGGTATGATGTTCCTTCACAGCTGATATAACCACAATTAAATGGAAACATACATGCTCTCCCTCACACATTTCAAATGTGAAACCGTGTGATCTGGTAACCACTTCCGCGTGTGTGCCTGAACGCTATGCTACTGAGCCCCTTGGAGAAGGAACGATGTCAGCAGAAGACTTTGCTACAAAAGTTTTCGTTATATACAAAGATGCCTCTCTTCTCTCCACTACGTCTCTCCAGATGTGTCTTCCCAGAGAAGGATCCAGCTTAAGGAGCAAGGGGGGAGGAAGAGACCGAACAGGAGACACATTAAGAGTGGGACCCAGAACAGATGACAGATATAAACGGCTTCAGGAATCACCCTTCTTCATCTTTCCACTTCACACTTGGACGGCTGCAACATTCTTAGGAACCCTCCTACCCCCTACCCCACCTCCTGTAAACGTTTTATGTAACATCGGCCTATCAGTTGTGTGGGCACGATGAACATGACGGGCACGCTGTCAGCACTCGCCCGAGGAGGGATTGGCAAGGCCAGAGCTCGAGAGAATGACTGACATCATGGAAACACACTTTTCCTAAGGTAAACTGCAATAGAAACATCAGACAGTAAGATACCGACTCGCAGACGTTTCGTGCAGGGGCTGAATATACCGTTGCTTCTGAAAAGACTGTGGACCAGGGGCTGCCTGTCACAGTTCCTGATTCTCTGGTGGGCGGGATGGAGGTAGGAGTGACAGAGCCACACATCAGCCACAATGGACATGATGGATGGGCCAGAAAAACCAGGCAGTGAAGCCCAGCCTCTCCTGCGAATCCATTTGTTATTTCCGGTCTCTCTCTCTCTCTCTCTCTCTCTCTCTCTCTCTCTCTCTCTCTCTCTCTCTCTCTCTCTCTCTCATACTGCAGCTAATCAGTGATAGACGAGGGTACGGATTCACTCCTTCCTTCAGGCACCCAATTGCATTTTCTCTCCTTTGTCCAAGGTCTCTTATCCATTTCTCAATGAGTCCTTTATTCAAATAAGAAAGGAGCAGAGCCTTCTCCTAAAATTGACTGTTGATGCAAGAGTCCTGGTGTGTTGAGAAAAAAAAGGTAGGAAAGGAAGGCAGGATCAAAGGGTTTCATTGTTTGGCTCATAAAGGGAGAGAGAGAAAGCATTTCCAGGAGGAGTGCACTGAGTAATTAGGGTTGAATGTTGAAAAGGAAGTTCAAATAAAAATGCAGCAAAATTAGAGGGCCGGGAGTAGCATGATTTGGCAAAAGTCTAGACCTCAGCCCTGTGTCCCTGTTTGAATTGGATGTAGTCATTCCAATTGACCCATTAAGGCAGCCCAGTCACAAGAGCGCCTGATGTTTACAGGACCTTGTCATTTGCACGGCTGTACTGACGACCCACTTAAATAGAAATGGACAAATTGCCGGACATATCTCATTTTTATTTACCATCTTCAACAAGTATGAGCCAGTGAGTACAGCTGAAATGAAGACTATGGCTGAGTCTGTATAAATACGGTGGGGCCAGAACATTCCGTGCCTCACATTGGCTGAGATTCATCTTTAGAACCAAGCCACATGGTGAATACTCAAAACATTGGACCCAGCATCTGCATGTGAGGCCAAAACAGCCTCTCAAGAAACAGCTAGACTGGCTATTTTGGTCCTAATAGATTTGGCTGTGCACACGGGGATCATTTTTCATCATGAGATCTAAGGTCTGAGGATGGTGATGTGCTGAAAATCATTAACAGTGATGACAAAAAGATCACCATGTTAACTATGACAACCACGATGGAGACAGACTCGGAAAATAGGGTATATCAGGGCCTCCTCTTCCTCAGTGAACTTTTCTAAATGGATTT